>NC_134269.1:156279411-156592058 GCF_031893055.1 Leptodactylus fuscus
TCCTCTGTATCAACACTGTAGTGTTATGGGCTCAACTGGCTGGACCTGTGTCTTCACCCAATTTCATCTAAACTGGATCAGCTGTTTGAAGGGACCATGGCACACGTGTAAACATGGATAAATAAAAATGTGCAAAAAATTATTTTGATTAGGGGGCACACAGAGGGCAATATTAATAACTGGCAATATTTAAGGGGACACACAGAGGTTTTACTGAATTAATGGGGTACACAAGGCATTTTTAGATTACCGTATTTTTCGGACTATAAGACGCACTTTTTTCCCCCCAAATTTGGGGGGAAAAGAAGGGTGCGTCTTATAGTACGAATGTGGCGCCTGGCATCCGCTCTAATAGAGAGGCGGAAGCCGGCAAGGGATAGACGCCATTACAGGTGCCGGGGCCTGCGACATCGCTGCGCTCCTCTGCCCTGCATGAAGCCAGCAGCAGCGGGAGGAGTGATGCTATTCCGCTCCTCTGTCCCCCCCCCGCCGCTGGCTTCAGGCAGGGCAGGGCAGCGATGTCTCAGGCCCCGGCGTCTATCCCTCCCCGGCATCCGCCTCTCTAGTACAGCGGATGCCGGGTCAGTATCGGTGGCCTCTTCTTCCCCGGGGCCGGTCCCCACCGGCCCCGTACCTGTAAAGTTGCAGGCCGGCTCCTGCGCGGCGGTATCGCAGGAGCCGACCTGTTCGGGTGACAGCCGGGAGCCTAATGAGGCTCCCAGGCCTGTCACTGCTGTATTAGTATTGCGGCTGGTCTCTATGACCAGCCGTAATACTAATAGACAGAATGTCCCATAGACGGCAATACAGTTGTATTGCCGTCTATGGGACTTGCAATCAAGCGACCGCAGGTTCAAGCCCCGGGGGGGGAATAAAATAGTAAAAAAAAAAAAAAAAAAAAAAGCTTTAAAAATATATAATAAAAATATGAAATAAATAAAAGTTCTAAATCACCTCTTGTCCCTAGAATATATATATAAAAGTAGATAATCATATATCATAAACCACCATTTTTTTTTTCAATAAAAGGTGATCTAAGAAATAGATAGTCCCCAAAATGGTATAACTAAAAAGTACTTCTGGCCCCGCAAAAAAAACACTCTATGCATCCCCGTACAGCTGCAGGGTCACCTGTCAATGTGGCCTTGCAGCTGTTGCAAAACTACAACTCCCATATATTAAATATTTTACCAGTTTTTGCTTCAAAATTTTTTTTCCCTATTTTCCTCCTCTAAAACCTAGGTGCGTCTTATAGTCCAGTGCGTCTTATAGTCCGAAAAATACGGTATATATTTTATAACTGGGAATGATAGCAGAACTTCATGTAGTAGAGGAAAATTTGGGTTGGGTACTTGGAAAATGTGAGAAGCCAAAGGTGTGTGTGTGTGTGTGTTGCAACCTTTACAGAAACAAGTCACAACTGGCAGAAGTGATCATGGGGGGTCTAGTCCAGATGAAAATGCAAACAATTACAATCAGAGACGTCGACTATAAGTCACTAAATGTTTCCTGTGCTGTATTTATTTAAATGGTCTGTAGAGCCCTGTTTAGAGCCGCTATGTACCACTATATGGTCATCGTCTAGTGATAACATCAATATACCTGAGTTGGAGGCCCATTTAGAAAGATCCCACCACTAAACTCCTAGCTACGACTCTGCATTTAGCTCAAATTATGGCAACACAGACTCCAGCAATACTGACTATAAAAGATTTCCCTTCTAATAAATCTCCATATCATCTTAGATGCAAACTGTTATTATAATATAATTAATGAGAAATGTTTGTTTCTTTTTAATCAACCCCTGAATAAAATATAAAATACATATTTATTTGTTTGTTTACTTATTTATTTATTTTATTTTTGAGTGGAGTTTCTTTTTAACCTCACTTTTTGTGTTGGTATTTTTAATATATTCTATTTTTATGGCTTAGCATGACCCAGTGTCCCTGTTTGGTTTTAAACAACCATATACCATATAGAAGGTAAAGGTTACATCCAGTCTTTACCCTCTAACCTTTTGCACTCAAATTCAAGTCTGCACATCATGTAGGTATGATCTTATCCAATCTATATCCTAAAGCAGCAGAATCCATAGGTAACAGTGACTTGCTAATCTCTTATTATAAAGCTTTTGTAGTGTACTAGAATTGTGTCCATTATGCACGGTGTATCTGCTTGAAGAACTCTTCACCATTTCCGTGTATAATAAATTTGCATTCCATTCCTGAAATGGAGCTTAATATTCTTAGTAAACAAAATGATAAATCCTATAACTCAACAGGGACCATAATGAGCAAACTTGCAGCAGTTTGCTGTGCTTTTGATCAATAGCCTCCATCATGTCAGCAGCAGGCAAGCCTCTGTCTATCTCATATTCAGTTCTAATTTTAACACTCAATTCACTGCCACAGTTTTTACAAAGACATGTGTGTCCAATTTTCTTGATTGTGTATTGCCTGATCAATATTAAATCTAATTTACAATTCTGTCCCCTGTGAAGCTTGCATATGTTATGTCAACATACCTTAATGGCTTTGGCTTCCAAAGCAGCCTTGTTAGCTGTTGCCTCATCTGCTTCAACTAAACTTTTAACCGCTTCCACCTCCAAAGTCTCATCTGCGATAATGTTTACCAGCTCCTCCGTCTCACCACTTCGTTCAATCAGCATAGGCTTTAGCTCTGTCAACTCTTGTTGCATGATGGCTATCTGATGAGCCAAAAAATAAAGACATGGAAAAGGTTTGAAAACACATATTACAATGAAATATCATGCTGTCCCTATTCAACTGATGGGCTCTCATCTAGAAACCGAGAACATAGATGTTGCTTCCTGCATCTTCTACTTGTAGAGAAAAATAAACATTATTATGTAGGTCTTCTTAATCTTTGACACTTATATCTACATTCTGCATTACACATACCCCACTGTTATTCTGTAAACTCATAAAAATCTCATGATGAATACTGAATCAACACTGTAGGGTTATAGGTTGGATTTGATGGATCTGTGTCTTATTTTAACCTAGTGACCCTATAAATTCAGTCACTTTCAGGGCTATGGAGTTGGTAGGCCAAACCATGGACTCCGACTCTGACTCCTGCTCCGACTTCTTTATAAATTGCTGCCAGCCATGGTCATACATATGCAGTAGAGCTCCTCTAATTCAAGAAAAGGATAGTGATTGACTTCATGGAAAAGTAAATATTCAATAAACTATGCCTCTAAATAATGATATAATATCAATAATTGTATAGCATATGCCCAATCCAGCTCTACCACCCTGACTACTTTCATATCATAGTTTCATATCATAGAATTGGATAGAGAGACTGACTTATGGTCCACATTAAAGACACTGGGGCAGAAATTTTTATGTGCAGTCAAAAAAGTTGCAAACACTACCACTAGAGATGAGCGAACAGTGTTCTATCGAACTCATGTTCGATCGGATATTAGGCTGTTCGGCATGTTCGAATCGAATCGAACACCGCGTGGTAAAGTGCGCCATTACTCGATTCCCCTCCCACCTTCCCTGGCGCCTTTTTTGCTCCAATAACAGCGCAGGGTAGGTGGGACAGGAACTACGACACCGGTGACGTTGAAAAAAGTAGGCAAAACCCATTGGCTGCCGAAAACATGTGACCTCTAATTTAAAAGAACAGCGACGCCCAGCTTCGCGTCATTCTGAGCTTGCAATTCACCGAGGACGGAGGTTTCCGTCCAGCTAGCTAGGGCTTAGATTCTGGGTAGGCAGGGACAGGCTAGGATAGGAAGGAGAAGACAACCAACAGCTCTTGTAAGAGCTAAATTCCAGGGAGAAGCTTGTCAGTGTAACGTGGCACTGACGGGCTCAATCGCCGCAACCCAGCTTTCCCAGGATCCTGAATGGAATACACTGTCAGTGTATTCCCGTATACCCGATATATACCCCGATACCCGTTCCAACGGTGTGCCCCCCCACCTTCACCCCAGAAATACCCTGCAAGTCCCCTAGCAATAGAATTGGGGCTATATACACCCACAATTTTTACTACTGGTATACAGTGCCATTGTCTGACTGGGAATTCAAAGAATATATTGGGAATACAAATACCCTCATTTCTTGCTACTGCCATATAGTGCCAGTTTCTGACTGGTAATTCAAAGAATATATTGGGGTTACGTGCACCCACAATTTTTACTACTGGTATACAGTGCCATTGTCTGACTGGGAATTCAAAGAATATATTGGGAATACAAATACCCTCATTTCTTGCTACTGCCATATAGTGCCAGTGTCTGACTGGGAATTCAAAGAATATATTGGGGTTACGTGCACCCACAATTTTTACTACTGGTATACAGTGCCATTGTCTGACTGGGAATTCAAAGAATATATTGGGAATACAAATACCCTCATTTCTTGCTACTGCCATATAGTGCCAGTGTCTGACTGGGAATTCAAAGAATATATTGGGGTTACGTGCACCCACAATTTTTACTACTGGTATACAGTGCCATTGTCTGACTGGGAATTCAAAGAATATATTGGGAATACAAATACCCTCATTTCTTGCTACTGCCATATAGTGCCAGTGTCTGACTGGGAATTCAAAGAATATATTGGGGTTACGTGCACCCACAATTTTTACTACTGGTATACAGTGCCATTGTCTGACTGGGAATTCAAAGAATATATTGGGAATACAAATACCCTCATTTCTTGCTACTGCCATATAGTGCCAGTGTCTGACTGGGAATTCAAAGAATATATTGGGGTTACGTGCACCCACAATTTTTACTACTGGTATACAGTGCCATTGTCTGACTGGGAATTCAAAGAATATATTGGGAATACAAATACCCTCATTTCTTGCTACTGCCATATAGTGCCAGTGTCTGACTGGGAATTCAAAGAATATATTGGGGTTACGTGCACCCACAATTTTTACTACTGGTATACAGTGCCATTGTCTGACTGGGAATTCAAAGAATATATTGGGAATACAAATACCCTCATTTCTTGCTACTGCCATATAGTGCCAGTGTCTGACTGGTAATTCAAAGAATATATTGGGGTTACGTGCACCCACAATTTTTACTACTGGTATACAGTGCCATTGTCTGACTGGGAATTCAAAGAATATATTGGGAATACAAATACCCTCATTTCTTGCTACTGCCATATAGTGCCAGTGTCTGACTGGGAATTCAAAGAATATATTGGGGTTACGTGCACCCACAATTTTTACTACTGGTATACAGTGCCATTGTCTGACTGGGAATTCAAAGAATATATTGGGAATACAAATACCCTCATTTCTTGCTACTGCCATATAGTGCCAGTGTCTGACTGGGAATTCAAAGAATATATTGGGGTTACGTGCACCCACAATTTTTACTACTGGTATACAGTGCCATTGTCTGACTGGGAATTCAAAGAATATATTGGGAATACAAATACCCTCATTTCTTGCTACTGCCATATAGTGCCAGTGTCTGACTGGGAATTCAAAGAATATATTGGGGTTACGTGCACCCACAATTTTTACTACTGGTATACAGTGCCATTGTCTGACTGGGAATTCAAAGAATATATTGGGAATACAAATACCCTCATTTCTTGCTACTGCCATATAGTGCCAGTGTCTGACTGGGAATTCAAAGAATATATTGGGGTTACGTGCACCCACAATTTTTACTACTGGTATACAGTGCCATTGTCTGACTGGGAATTCAAAGAATATATTGGGAATACAAATACCCTCATTTCTTGCTACTGCCATATAGTGCCAGTGTCTGACTGGGAATTCAAAGAATATATTGGGGTTACGTGCACCCACAATTTTTACTACTGGTATACAGTGCCATTGTCTGACTGGGAATTCAAAGAATATATTGGGAATACAAATACCCTCATTTCTTGCTACTGCCATATAGTGCCAGTGTCTGACTGGGAATTCAAAGAATATATTGGGGTTACGTGCACCCACAATTTTTACTACTGGTATACAGTGCCATTGTCTGACTGGGAATTCAAAGAATATATTGGGAATACAAATACCCTCATTTCTTGCTACTGCCATATAGTGCCAGTGTCTGACTGGTAATTCAAAGAATATATTGGGGTTACGTGCACCCACAATTTTTACTACTGGTATACAGTGCCATTGTCTGACTGGGAATTCAAAGAATATATTGGGAATACAAATACCCTCATTTCTTGCTACTGCCATATAGTGCCAGTGTCTGACTGGGAATTCAAAGAATATATTGGGGTTACGTGCACCCACAATTTTTACTACTGGTATACAGTGCCATTGTCTGACTGGGAATTCAAAGAATATATTGGGAATACAAATACCCTCATTTCTTGCTACTGCCATATAGTGCCAGTGTCTGACTGGGAATTCAAAGAATATATTGGGGTTACGTGCACCCACAATTTTTACTACTGGTATACAGTGCCATTGTCTGACTGGGAATTCAAAGAATATATTGGGAATACAAATACCCTCATTTCTTGCTACTGCCATATAGTGCCAGTGTCTGACTGGGAATTCAAAGAATATATTGGGGTTACGTGCACCCACAATTTTTACTACTGGTATACAGTGCCATTGTCTGACTGGGAATTCAAAGAATATATTGGGAATACAAATACCCTCATTTCTTGCTACTGCCATATAGTGCCAGTGTCTGACTGGGAATTCAAAGAATATATTGGGGTTACGTGCACCCACAATTTTTACTACTGGTATACAGTGCCATTGTCTGACTGGGAATTCAAAGAATATATTGGGAATACAAATACCCTCATTTCTTGCTACTGCCATATAGTGCCAGTGTCTGACTGGGAATTCAAAGAATATATTGGGGTTACGTGCACCCACAATTTTTACTACTGGTATACAGTGCCATTGTCTGACTGGGAATTCAAAGAATATATTGGGAATACAAATACCCTCATTTCTTGCTACTGCCATATAGTGCCAGTGTCTGACTGGGAATTCAAAGAATATATTGGGGTTACGTGCACCCACAATTTTTACTACTGGTATACAGTGCCATTGTCTGACTGGGAATTCAAAGAATATATTGGGAATACAAATACCCTCATTTCTTGCTACTGCCATATAGTGCCAGTGTCTGACTGGTAATTCAAAGAATATATTGGGGTTACGTGCACCCACAATTTTTACTACTGGTATACAGTGCCATTGTCTGACTGGGAATTCAAAGAATATATTGGGAATACAAATACCCTCATTTCTTGCTACTGCCATATAGTGCCAGTGTCTGACTGGGAATTCAAAGAATATATTGGGGTTACGTGCACCCACAATTTTTACTACTGGTATACAGTGCCATTGTCTGACTGGGAATTCAAAGAATATATTGGGAATACAAATACCCTCATTTCTTGCTACTGCCATATAGTGCCAGTGTCTGACTGGGAATTCAAAGAATATATTGGGGTTACGTGCACCCACAATTTTTACTACTGGTATACAGTGCCATTGTCTGACTGGGAATTCAAAGAATATATTGGGAATACAAATACCCTCATTTCTTGCTACTGCCATATAGTGCCAGTGTCTGACTGGGAATTCAAAGAATATATTGGGGTTACGTGCACCCACAATTTTTACTACTGGTATACAGTGCCATTGTCTGACTGGGAATTCAAAGAATATATTGGGAATACAAATACCCTCATTTCTTGCTACTGCCATATAGTGCCAGTGTCTGACTGGTAATTCAAAGAATATATTGGGGTTACGTGCACCCACAATTTTTACTACTGGTATACAGTGCCATTGTCTGACTGGGAATTCAAAGAATATATTGGGAATACAAATACCCTCATTTCTTGCTACTGCCATATAGTGCCAGTGTCTGACTGGGAATTCAAAGAATATATTGGGGTTACGTGCACCCACAATTTTTACTACTGGTATACAGTGCCATTGTCTGACTGGGAATTCAAAGAATATATTGGGAATACAAATACCCTCATTTCTTGCTACTGCCATATAGTGCCAGTGTCTGACTGGGAATTCAAAGAATATATTGGGGTTACGTGCACCCACAATTTTTACTACTGGTATACAGTGCCAATTTCTAACTAGGAATTCAAAATGCGCAAGGCTCCCGGAAAGGGACGTGGACGAGGCCGTGGGCGAGGTCGGGGGAATGGTTCTGGGGAGCAAGGTAGCAGTGAAGCCACAGGGCGTCCCGTGCCTACTCCTGTGGGGCAGCAAGCATTGCGCCACTCCACAGTGCCAGGGTTGCTTGCCACATTAACTAAACTGCAGGGTACAAACCTTAGTAGGCCCGAGAACCAGGAACAGGTCTTGCAATGGCTGTCAGAGAACGCTTACAGCACATTGTCCAGCAGCCAGTCAGACTCTGCCTCCTCTCCTCCTATTACCCAACAGTCTTGTCTTCCTTCCTCCCAAAATTCCGAAGCTTTACAGAACAATAACCCAAACTGTCCCTGCTCCCCAGAGCTGTTCTCCGCTCCTTTCATTGTCCCTCAACCTGCCTCTCCACGTCACGATTCCACGAACCTAACAGAGGAGCATCTGTGTCCAGATGCTCAAACACTAGAGTCTCCTCCATCTCCGTTCGATTTGGTGGTGGATGACCAGCAACCCACCCTCATCGACGATGATGTGACGCAGTTGCCGTCAGGGCATCCAGTTGACTGGCGCATTGTGCGGGAGGAGGAGATGAGACAGGAGTTGGAAGAGGAAGTGGTGGATGATGAGGACACTGACCCGACCTGGACAGGGGGGATGTCAAGCGGGGAAAGTAGTGTGGATGTTGAGGCAGGTGCAGCACCAAAAAGGGTAGCTAGAGGCAGAGGCAGAGGTCAGCAGCTTAGGCGAAGCCAGGCCACACCCGGAATCTCCCAAGATGTTCCAGTTCGTACCCAGCCCCGAAAAACTCCCACCTCGAGGGCACGTTTCTCGAAGGTGTGGAGTTTTTTCAAGGAATGCGCCGAGGACAGATATAGTGTTGTCTGCACAATTTGCCTCTCGAAATTGATTAGGGGCTCTGAGAAGAGCAACCTGTCCACCACTTCAATGCGCCGTCATTTGGAATCCAAGCACTGGTATCAGTGGCAGGCAGCAACGGCAGGACAAAGGCCGACTGCCGTTCACGCCACTGCCACTGCCTCTGCCTCTGCCTCTGCCACTGCCACTGCTGACTGTGCTGGCGATGCACTCCAGAGGACGAGCCAGGACACCACTTCATCTGCCTCCGCCACTTTGTTGACTTCTACCTCATCCTCCCCTGGTCCTGTCTTATCTCCTTCTCCTGCACCATCAAAGGCACCATCAGGCGTTTCTTTACAACAACCCACCATCTCTCAGACATTGGAGCGGCGGCAGAAATACACTGCTAACCACCCACACGCGCAAGCCTTGAACGCCAACATCGCTAAACTGCTGGCCCAGGAGATGTTGGCGTTCCGGCTTGTTGAAACTCCCGCCTTCCTGGACCTGATGGCAACTGCGGCACCTCGCTATGCCGTCCCTAGCCGTCACTACTTCTCCCGGTGTGCCGTCCCCGCCTTGCACCAGCACGTGTCACTCAACATCAGGCGGGCCCTTAGTTCCGCGCTTTGCACAAAGGTCCACTTGACCACCGACGCGTGGACAAGTGCATGCGGACAGGGACGCTACATTTCACTGACGGCACACTGGGTGAATGTAGTTGAGGCTGGGACTGCTTCCCAAACTGGCCCGGTGTACCTCGTCTCCCCGCCTAACATTCCTGGCAGGGACACGAGAAGAACACCCCCCTCCTCCTCCTCCTCTACCGCCTCCTCCTCCGCCACCGCCTCCTCCTCCGCCACCGCCTCCTCCTCCGCTGTTAGATTGACCCCAGCTACGAGTTGGAAACGTTGCAGCACTGGCGTTGGTAGACGTCAGCAGGCTGTGCTGAAGCTGATCAGCTTGGGGGACAGACAGCACACTGCCTCCGAGGTGAGGGATGCCCTCCTCGATGAGACGGCAATATGGTTTGAGCCGCTGCACCTGGGCCCAGGCATGGTCGTTTGTGATAACGGCCGGAACCTGGTAGCAGCTCTGGAGCTTGCCGGACTCCAACATGTTCCATGCCTGGCCCACGTCTTCAACCTAGTGGTGCAACGTTTCCTAAAGAGCTACCCCAATGTTCCAGAGCTACTGGTGAAAGTGCGGCGCATGTGCGCCCACTTTCGCAAGTCGACAGTAGCCGCTGCTAGCTTAAAATCTCTCCAGCAACGCCTGCATGTGCCACAACACCGGCTTTTGTGCGACGTCCCCACACGCTGGAACTCAACGTTTCAGATGTTGAATAGAGTGGTTGAGCAGCAGAGACCTTTGATGGAATACCAGCTACAAAACCCTAGGGTGCCACAAAGTCAGCTGCCTCAGTTTCACATCCATGAGTGGCCATGGATGAGAGACCTTTGTGACATCCTACGGGTCTTTGAGGAGTCCACAAGGAGGGTGAGCTCTGAGGATGCGATGGTGAGCCTTACAATCCCGCTCTTGTGTGTTCTGAGAGAATCCCTGATTGACATCAGGGATAACTCAGATCACACAGAGGAGTTAGGGATAGCATCCGATCCGTCACAGCTGGAGAGTAGGTCCACACATCTGTCCGCTTCACTGCGTTTAATGGAGGAGGAGGAGGAGGAGGAGGAGGAGGAGGAAGAAGAGTTGTCCGATGATGTGATGGTGATACAGGAGGCTTCCGGGCAACTTCGAATCGTCCCATTGTTGCAGCGCGGATGGGTAGACATGGAGGATGAGGAGGAAATGGAGATTGAACTTTCCGGTGGGGCCAGAGGAGTCATGCCAACTAACACTGTGGCAGACATGGCTGAGTTCATGTTGGGGTGCTTTACAACCGACAAGCGTATTGTCAAAATCATGGAGGACAACCAGTACTGGATCTTTGCTATCCTTGACCCCCGGTATAAAAACAACATCTCGTCTTTTATTCCGGTAGAGGGGAGGGCCAATCGCATCAATGCTTGCCACAGGCAATTGGTGCAGAATATGATGGAGATGTTTCCAGCATGTGACAGTGGCGGCAGGGAGGGCAGTTCCTCCAGTAGGCAACCAAGTTCTCACCGGTCCACACAAACGAGGGGCACACTGTCTAAGGTCTGGGACACCTTGATGGCACCCCCTCGCCAAAGTGCCGCCACGGAGGGTCCTAGTGTCACCAGGCGTGAGAAGTATAGGCGCATGTTGCGGGAATACCTTTCCGACCACAGCCCTGTCCTCTCCGACCCCTCTGCGCCCTACACGTATTGGGTGTCGAAGTTGGACCTGTGGCTTGAACTTGCCCTATATGCCTTGGAGGTGCTGTCCTGTCCTGCCGCCAGCGTCCTATCTGAGAGGGTGTTCAGTGCAGCCGGTGGCATCATCACTGACAAGCGCACCCGTCTGTCAGCTGAGAGTGCCGACCGGCTCACTTTGATAAAAATGAACCACCACTGGGTAGAGCCGTCATTTTTGTGCCCACCTGTGTAAAGCACCCCAACATGAAACTCCATGTCTGTACTCAACCTCTCCAATTCCTCCGCATCCTCATACTCATCCACCATAAGCGTTGCACAATTCTGCTAATACTAGGCTCCCTCCACCCTGATTTCCCCCAACTCTGCTGGTTAGAGGCTCCCTCCACCCTGATTTCCACCAACTCTGCTGGTTAGAGGCTCCCTCCACCCTGCTTTCCCACAACTCTGCTGGTTAGAGGCTCCTTCCACCATGAATTTGCCCAAACTGGGCTGTTTAGAGGCTCCCTCCACCATGAATTGGTCCAAACTGGGCTGGTTAGAGGCTCCCTCCACCATTAATTGGTCCAAACTGGGCTGGTTAGAGGCTCCCTCCACCATGAATTTCCCAAAACTTGGCTGTTTAGAGGCTCCCTCCACCATTAATTGGTCCAAACTGGGCTGGTTAGAGGCTCCCTCCACCATGAATTGGTCCAAACTGGGCTGGTTAGAGGCTCCCTCCACCATTAATTGGTCCAAACTGGGCTGGTTAGAGGCTCCCTCCACCATTAATTGGTCCAAACTGGGCTGGTTAGAGGCTCCCTCCACCATGAATTTGCCCAAACTGGGCTGGTTAGAGGCTCCCTCCACCATGAATTTGCCCAAACTGGGCTGTTTAGAGGCTCCCTCCACCATGAATTGGTCCAAACTGGGTTTTTTAGAGGCTCCCTCCACCATGAATTGGTCCAAACTGGGCTGGTTAGAGGCTCCCTCCACCATGAATTTCCCAAAACTTGGCTGTTTAGAGGCTCCCTCCACCATGAATTGGTCCAAACTGGGCTGGTTAGAGGCTCCCTCCACCATTAATTGGTCCAAACTGGGCTGGTTAGAGGCTCCCTCCACCATGAATTTGCCCAAACTGGGCTGTTTAGAGGCTCCCTCCACCATGAATTTGCCCAAACTGGGCTGGTTAGAGGCTCCCTCCACCATGAATTGGTCCAAACGGGTTTTTAGAGGCTCCCTTCACCATGAATTGGTCCAAACTTGGCTGTTTAGAGGCTCCCTCCACCATGAATTGGTCCAAACTGGGGTGGTTAGAGGCTCCCTCCACCATTAATTGGTCCAAACTGGGCTGGTTAGAGGCTCCCTCCACCATTAATTGGTCCAAACTGGGCTGGTTAGAGGCTCCCTCCACCATGAATTGGTCCAAACTGGGGTTTTTAGAGGCTCCCTCCACCATGAATTGGTCCAAACTTGGCTGTTTAGAGGCTCCCTCCACCATTAATTGGTCCAAACTGGGCTGGTTAGAGGCTCCCTCCACCATGAATTGGTCCAAACTGGGTTTTTTAGAGGCTCCCTCCACCATGAATTTGCCCAAACTGGGCTGTTTAGAGGCTCCCTCCACCATGAATTGGTCCAAACTGGGTTTTTTAGAGGCTCCCTCCACCATGAATTGGTCCAAACTGGGCTGGTTAGAGGCTCCCTCCACCATGAATTGGTCCAAACTGGGGTGGTTAGAGGCTCCCTCCACCATTAATTGGTCCAAACTGGGCTGGTTAGAGGCTCCCTCCACCATTAATTGGTCCAAACTGGGCTGGTTAGAGGCTCCCTCCACCATGAATTTGCCCAAACTGGGCTGGTTAGAGGCTCCCTCCACCATGAATTGGTCCAAACTGGGGTGGTTAGAGGCTCCCTCCACCATTAATTGGTCCAAACTGGGCTGGTTAGAGGCTCCCTCCACCATTAATTGGTCCAAACTGGGCTGGTTAGAGGCTCCCTCCACCATTAATTGGTCCAAACTGGGCTGGTTAGAGGCTCCCTCCACCATGAATTTGCCCAAACTGGGCTGTTTAGAGGCTCCCTCCACCATGAATTTGCCCAAACTGGGCTGGTTAGAGGCTCCCTCCACCATGAATTGGTCCAAACTGGGGTGGTTAGAGGCTCCCTCCACCATTAATTGGTCCAAACTGGGCTGGTTAGAGGCTCCCTCCACCATTAATTGGTCCAAACTGGGCTGGTTAGAGGCTCCCTCCACCATGAATTTGCCCAAACTGGGCTGTTTAGAGGCTCCCTCCACCATGAATTTGCCCAAACTGGGCTGGTTAGAGGCTCCCTCCACCATGAATTGGTCCAAACTGGGGTTTTTAGAGGCTCCCTCCACCATGAATTGGTCCAAACTGGGGTTTTTAGAGGCTCCCTCCACCATGAATTGGTCCAAACTGGGGTGGTTAGAGGCTCCCTCCACCATTAATTGGTCCAAACTGGGCTGGTTAGAGGCTCCCTCCACCATTAATTGGTCCAAACTGGGCTGGTTAGAGGCTCCCTCCACCATGAATTTGCCCAAACTGGGCTGTTTAGAGGCTCCCTCCACCATGAATTTGCCCAAACTGGGCTGGTTAGAGGCTCCCTCCACCATGAATTGGTCCAAACTGGGGTTTTTAGAGGCTCCCTCCACCATGAATTGGTCCAAACTGGGGTGGTTAGAGGCTCCCTCCACCATTAATTGGTCCAAACTGGGCTGGTTAGAGGCTCCCTCCACCATGAATTGGTCCAAACTGGGGTTTTTAGAGGCTCCCTCCACCATGAATTGGTCCAAACTTGGCTGTTTAGAGGCTCCCTCCACCATTAATTGGTCCAAACTGGGCTGGTTAGAGGCTCCCTCCACCATGAATTGGTCCAAACTGGGTTTTTTAGAGGCTCCCTCCACCATGAATTTGCCCAAACTGGGCTGTTTAGAGGCTCCCTCCACCATGAATTGGTCCAAACTGGGTTTTTTAGAGGCTCCCTCCACCATGAATTGGTCCAAACTTGGCTGTTTAGAGGCTCCCTCCACCATTAATTGGTCCAAACTGGGCTGGTTAGAGGCTCCCTCCACCATGAATTGGTCCAAACTGGGTTTTTTAGAGGCTCCCTCCACCATGAATTTGCCCAAACTGGGCTGTTTAGAGGCTCCCTCCACCATGAATTGGTCCAAACTGGGTTTTTTAGAGGCTCCCTCCACCATGAATTGGTCCAAACTGGGCTGGTTAGAGGCTCCCTCCACCATGAATTGGTCCAAACTGGGGTGGTTAGAGGCTCCCTCCACCATTAATTGGTCCAAACTGGGCTGGTTAGAGGCTCCTTCCACCATTAATTGGTCCAAACTGGGCTGGTTAGAGGCTCCCTCCACCATGAATTTGCCCAAACTGGGCTGGTTAGAGGCTCCCTCCACCATGAATTGGTCCAAACTGGGTTTTTTAGAGGCTCCCTCCACCATGAATTTGCCCAAACTGGGCTGGTTAGAGGCTCCCTCCACCATGAATTGGTCCAAACTGGGGTTTTTAGAGGCTCCCTCCACCATGAATTTGCCCAAACTCTGCTGGTTAGAGGCTCAATCCACCCTGATTTTCAAAACAAATGTTGGTGCCAACCTCAACTTACTACAAGGGCCAAATTCACTGCTGGTGACAAGCTCTCCTCACTGCAAGTGCCAAATACACATGTTTCAAGGTGTTTTCCTACTGTCAGAGAGGTGGTATTGAGTGTGTAAAGTGTGTAGTTGTTAGGCTGTGATGTTGGGGTAATAGAGGGTCTTTGGTGTGTTAGATGCCCCCAGACATGCTTCCCCTGCTGTCCCAGTGTCATTCCAGAGGTGTTGGCATCATTTCCTGGGGTGTCATAGTGGACTTGGTGACCCTCCAGACATGGATTTGGGTTTCCCCCTTAACGAGTATCTGTTCCCCATAGACTATAATGGGGTTCGAAACCCGTTCGAACACACGAACATTGAGCGGCTGTTCGAATCGAATTTCGAACCTCGAACATTTTAGTGTTCGCTCATCTCTAACTACCACCATGCCTTAAAGGAGGCATGGTGGTAGCGAGCTGGTGTAGATTTAGTGTATGCGCATGATCCACCGGAAGATGCCCCTAATTTATGAGGAGGTATGTGCCTCATCATAAATTAAGCACATTCTCTGATGATATAGGGATTGTCAAGACTGACATTTTACTGGCATACAAAATGCCAGTCTTTTATCCCCCCCTCCCCTCACTGTATTATTTAGCAATCCAGAGTACCAGTTACAAGGTACAGAGGGAGAGCAAAATAGACCTGTTAAGTCTCAGATAAAGTGACTGGTGACAAAATTACTTGCACTGCATTTTACCCCATATGAATTACAACTGGAATGAAATTTTTTGGATTCTACACATAACAAATAGCCAGGAGAAGATGCCCAGGAGGCAACCTAAACCATGAAATGAGCATTCTTGTTTAATTTCTGGAGAACAAGTTACTGTATATTACTTTGTCTAAAATGAAGTTAATAAGTTAATCATGGGCCAGAGTTTTAAGAATAAGGCACATAGCTAATATTGTGTGTCTTTTACAATGTATCATTCAGTGCAGAGTGGCAGACATGAAATATCAACAAGCAGCTTTTTAGTTTAATGCATTTTCGGAGCTCTAGGCTATACCTCTATATTGTTCTATCGTGTCATACAGTATGCATGTCACATTGCTCTCTGATAGAGTTATGTCATAACAGAATACTAGATCTAATGTACACAACTCTGCAACAGAACTGTCTTGTTCTAACGACATATTGTCAGATATAGTCTCTTAAGTATAAGGTTCCTACAATTATATGTTATCTGCATTATAGACTGTACACAGCTTGCAAACTCCAACCCCTATGTGATGTACACATAGTTATACCAGAAACTGCAAAATTACAAGGAAATGTTTGTGTGATAGTGATGAAAATGTCCTCCAAGTGCAAATTGACATGGACACTTTTCAAAATTCAAGGATAATTGAAATACCATGTCAAAAAACGAGGCTATTTGTACTGAAAAAGATTGTATTCGGCCATGCTGATAGACAGCTGGCCAATTTTTCCTGACAGGAAAAACCCAGTCAATTTCAGAGACCATTTCTTCATGAAGGTGCTGTGCCTTTCTTTAAACATTAATGACTTGATGAATTCCCCGCTACTCTTCATGACCTGAACCGATCCTCATGTACTTCTCCAGCACAGTTTACATGGGAAATACAGTCTACTAATGGCAAAAATGCAGAAATTCTCTCTTCTGATTCTTTTCAGTTATTTCCTAGGTAACATTTCATGAGGTAAAATAGTCCTAAAATGCTAAAAAATATGCATGCGGCAAAGTTTGCCAGTTACATTCATACGCCGATGAAAGCAATTTCAGATTCTGCGCCAATATCCATTAACTTGTACGCTCACTAGGGGCTGCGTCCTCACAACTGAGGCAAGACGTACAAAGGCGACAGGTACATTAAAAGAATAAATGAATATGGGGCACGTAGGCGGCCATTATACATCTGCATTTCACTTCGGGAAAATAGTTAGTTTTTCTTAATTAATAAAGTCTTTACTTCCACTGAGTCAAGTGCAAACAAAAGTATTTTGGGACTTTGCTGTTTCTATCCACTGTGTTAATTGATGTGGTCTGAAAACTTTTATTTTGCATGGTATCCAAAAGTGGAAACAAGTGACTGTGACTCACGCTGCTTTCACAACAAGTAATGCCATTGCACGAGTTTATTCTCCATTTACATTGGAGGACGTTAGAATTGCTCCTGTGATTTCAGTGTCAGTCTGGCTGCTCTGTTTACTAATGAGACTACATTATAATCTAATTAAAAAGTGGAGAAATTTGGCCCATCTGCTTAGAATTTTTATAACCCTAGGCTACTGTTAATTTCAAGCCATGTTCATAACATGCTTTCTGGAAGCTTAATTCCTAATGCGTACTTGTGGAGGAGAAACAGTGGGAAGGGTATTACCTTGATCAGCTGCAAATACATCTTTACTCACTTGTGAGGATGCAAAATCGAGTTTTTCAAGCCCAACCAGATATCTGTTCTTGCTGGTTAACAACTCAAGTCTTTTCCGTTCTAATAGATTCTTAAAGGTCTTGATTAATTCAAGGTATGATGTTGAGGTGACATATATCTGTCTCCGCAGTGTCTGGAAAACCCTGTCAGCAATTAAGAAATGGAATGACATAAGACATCGCCTCAGACTGATAAAGTGCAGCATAACATATTTTGTTCTTTTCCGTTTATTTGCCGCTTTGAGACATAAACACACATTTGTCCTCATCAATTCCCCAAAATGAGATTTCAGCTTTCACAGGAAACCAAAGCTATAAAGGCATTTTACGTAGGGAAAAAAAGGAAAAAAAAAAAAACTAATTTCCACTCGAACAGCTCCAAGGTCAGGTCAGTAAAAAAGGCAGTTGTTCGTGCTCATGAATACTGTATGAGATCCAATAACAATTTTTTTTTTTTTTTAGGAAGAAGATAGGGGTATGTTAGTTATAAAAGCATAGCGTGTATAATGGCTATTCGGCTCAGCATTTCTGCTAGCAACAAAAATGTCATTATTTGTTTAATAGAAAGATTTATTCCAAGACACAATAGAAAAAAATGAAGAAAAATCTATTAACATGCAAAATATTCTAGAGAATGAAATGTATATGTATATTCTGCACAATTTCTTCTTACTATAATATGACAGAATGACTGGTAATAGAGCAGAAAACTTTCCAATTCTGAATTGTAGCTGACTTTAGAGAATTGAGGGGAAAAAAACTGAAATAAAAGGGGGATTCTAAATCCTTTCATAGCACCAGTAGAGTCTTTGTCTAACAATCACAAAACATCAGAGAATACGCCTTTTCCTAAAGGTATAACTTAATGCCTCTAGGCCCTGATGCAAAACTGGGTCCTCTCCCTACCTTATGCCAGAGCAGAATAGTGGTATCTTTTATATAGCATAGAAACCTTGGGAGCAACATCAGTGACTAGGGCTACCACTGCATTCATGCCTTTCACATTATTTTCACATACTATTTAACTAGTTTGGCTACTAATCTCCTAGTAATGTGTCTGACCTAGTGCCACTAGGCCCATGGTTACATGTATCTCTGTTCACATACTTGCAGTATTGACATACAGAATTATCAGTAGTCCAATGCAGCTAACTTCCCACAGGGGTAACGTTAGAATGTATAGTATATGGCCATTGCTCCATGCAATGTGTATCACATTGCTCAACAGGGTAGAATAAGAACAATGCCACATTTACATGTAGAGCACTGATCTATGAAATAATTTCCTTACATTCTAATATAATAATAAAAAAAAAAAAAAACACTGAAAGGATGGTTGACTAACTGACCGATGCATAAGAAGATGTTACACAAGTAGATCTTAGAGGACAACTCCATCTTAAAGGGGTTGTAGCAAGTTCTAAACTTATCACCTACTCACACAATAGGTGATGAGTGTCTGTTCTAAAGGGATCTGACCACTGAACCCCCACCTATCATGA
The DNA here is from genome assembly GCF_031893055.1 of Leptodactylus fuscus. Taxonomy (NCBI): domain Eukaryota; kingdom Metazoa; phylum Chordata; class Amphibia; order Anura; family Leptodactylidae; genus Leptodactylus; species Leptodactylus fuscus. The sequence continues at coordinate 156,298,244 of NC_134269.1, forward strand.
GAATAGAGGTCTCTCAGTATGAATAGAGTGGAGGTTGAGTATATGCAAGGTGTGCCAAAGGAAGCCAAGTACAGTCGTCAGCTATTAATAATAATACATTTATAGAACGCCACCATCTTCTGCAACACTTTACAAATCAGGTTGTGAGGTTCAAGTAATAACCATAATATAATTCACAATAATATTACACTTAATGTGTATGTAGGTACACGAGCAAAAAGCAATGAAAGAAAATATAATCATCATGCATCATGTAGTATTTCTCAATATATTCATAGATTCATATATATATCCAGATTTTTATGTTAGTGTGGGAAAAATGAAATATATATTTTCACGAAATAATTCAGTGATAATGTTAATGTGATCCATCTATTATGGGCGTGTATTTAAACTTTTTAGCGGGAAGTTCTGGTATACCATACTGTAGAATTATAATGGTGTTCCATAGTTTAATTCTAGAAAATCTATATCAATAACATTTAAGGCGATCACTAGAGCAGTATTTGTAGCAAGATTTGTCATTCTTAAACTCAGAATGTCAGGTATAATACCTCATTTTATTGCTTGGAACAATCAAATGGGTCAATATGAAAAATGATACATCAGAAGAGGAATACATTTAAACCCTTAGACCTATGGGATTTTTGGTTTACTATTGATAGATCAAAATATAATTATTATATAAGACAGAACTGGATAATGGATTTCAGGATTAATGCTATATCTCACTGAATAAAAAATACAAGATCTTTTTATAAGAATATGTCTTTCTTTTGATTTGTATTATTCTACTTAATATTGGTTTTGCACAATTTTTTTCATGAGATTAAAAAAATATATAAAAACAAGCCTGATCAAATTATGTTTTTAGGTTATGTTTTTAAATGTTTAACTATGATATATTTTAGATGAATATTTGGGGCGGTCTTTCTAATTTACATTAAATGAAATTTAAAAGCATTAAGAAATTAGTTCAGTAAAATGCAACTTTTATTCTGAAGTTATTTTGGAATAATTGTCTGGTTGGATTTTTTCTTACCAGATGACTTCTAAGAATAACATTATAGAGGCATAGAATGAAAACCTATGAAACAAGCCATGAGAAAATCAAATATGTCACAGTCCACATGAAGTCTGCCTCCAAATAAAAGTATGTACCACAAGAAAGGAAATTTTAACAAGTATGAGAATGTTATTAGGTAGACAGTGTTTTCAGTGCCTTTCTTGGAAAATAGTCAATACACAAGGGACAGTGAGGCTTAGACTTAGCAATGGATATATTAATATGAGGCAAAAGGAACGTTGTCAACATAGAGATTTTCATTCATTAAATAGAGTTGTCCAAAGCAACCGGATTGGCCATCTCTATTGCAGGAATAGGAATTTGTGGTATTAAATTGAGAAGCTTAATTAGAAAGTGACAGGAACCAAAGATAAACTAAGCTGAACCTATACTCTGTGCGAGATCCATTGTTAATAACGTAGGACACATAATCTAGGATTTAATGGTACCTTTTTAATAAGGCAAAACATGCCGTAAATATGGAAAGCTCATATTTTCATAAAGTCTCAGTGAAAACGAAAAAGAAAAATGTGATGTACAGAGCTATGCAAAAACATTTAAAATCTTATATAATCTTTATTACCAATTTGTATCATCACTGAAAATGTATGAAAACAAGAAGTAAGAAAAAGAGAAGAAAACTCGAAGAACACAAATGGACTTGTAATACACTTTAGATTATAATTACCAGTAAATATAATTACATTATTATTATATTATTAATAATTGTATAGGCAGGAATATTTTTAATTTATTTTTTGTTCTATAGTAATTTTTTAGTGCCATCTTCCCTTTTCATTTGCTTTTCTAGGCCAATACCCCGTTCAGTGACCTTCAATTGGTTGTACTATTTATATGTTAAATAACTGTATCCTTAAAGGGGGTTTATCACCTGTCCAATGCTAATTCAATTGCCTCAACTGTATCACAGAGCAAATTACAGTGAAAACTAAAATACCTTTATGTATGTAGATTTGGAGAAAACACCTTTTTTTTTTCTTCATATATATTGTTAGCTAAAGTATCGGCAATACAAAAGAATTGAATAGGCGTATAGTAATACACTCAACATAGATATTACTGTAATCAACTCAAACATTACTGAAAACAACCAAGAAACAAAACATAGAAATTATTGGAAGGGGAAGTACGGGGGAAATAATTCATGTCCCATAAGTCCAGTTTATCAACTGAGGAAGTCTATCTATAAATGAGATGGTCATTTCCAGTATGTCCAGCGAAAGGGAGGGGTACTTTTGTAGCCAAGGGATTGCATGTCATACAAGGCTGAGATGGAATAATTCCACAGTACAAATGGTTTCTCATAAACACAGTGTTTCCATTAGCAATGAATGCAAAGGAGAAGAGGGAGGTCTCCAGTTTTTTTTTGCTATAAGAAGTTTTTGGGTCAGTAAAATGTGAATCAAGAGTTTCCTATCTCAAGGGGGTTGTGCTTCAATCCCCAAGTGCTTTGTCTAAAGGGAATGGTCTACCAAAGATAGAGGATAGTAGTGCAAATGTTTGTTTCCAAATAAGTAGTATCAAAGGACACTCCCAATAGATGTGGGCTAGAGATGAGCGAACAGTGTTCTATCGAACACATGTTCGATCGGTTATCAGGGTGTTCGCCATGTTCGAATCGAATCGAACACCGCGTGGTAAAGTGCGCCAAAATTCGATTCCCCTCCCACCTTCCCTGGCGCCTTTTTTGCACCAATAACAGCGCAGGGGAGGTGGGACAGGAACTACGACACCGGGGGCATTGAAAAAAATTGGAAAAAGTCATTGGCTGCCGAAATCAGGTGACCTCCATTTTAGACGAATAGTGGATTTCAAATCCGGGTCATATGAGAATGTGAACTTTGTGACTATGAGACAGGGATAGCTGTACAGTCAGGGATAGCTAGGGATAACCTTTATTTAGGGGGGAATGTTATTAAAAATAACTTTTTGGGGCTCTATCGGGTGTGTAATTGTGATTTTTGTGAGATAAACTTTTTCCCATAGGGATGCATTGGCCAGCGCTGATTGGCCGAATTCCGTACTCTGGCCAATCAGTGCTGGCCAATGCATTCTATTAGCTTGATGAAGCAGAGTGTGCACAAGGGTTCAAGCGCACCCTCGGCTCTGATGTAGCAGAGCCGAGGCTGCACAAGGGTTCAAGCGCACCCTCGGCTCTGATGTAGGAGAGCCGAGGGTGCACTTGAACCCTTGTGCACCCTCGGCTCTGCTACATCAGAGCCGAGGGTGCGCTTGAACCCTTGTGCACACTCTGCTTCATCAAGCTAATAGAATGCATTGGCCAGTGCTGATTGGCCAATGCATTCTATTAGCCCGATGAAGTAGAGCTGAATGTGTGTGCTAAGCACACACATTCAGCTCTACTTCATCGGGCTAATAGAATGCATTGGCCAGCGCTGATTGGCCAGAGTACGGAATTCGGCCAATCAGCGCTGGCTCTGCTGGAGGAGGCGGAGTCTAAGATCGCTCCACACCAGTCTCCATTCAGGTCCGACCTTAGACTCCGCCTCCTCCAGCAGAGCCAGTGCTGATTGGCCGAATTCCGTACTCTGGCCAATCAGCACTGGCTAATGCATTGTATTGGCGTGATGAAGCAGTGCTGAATGTGTGTGCTTAGCACACACATTCAGCTCTACTTCATCGGGCTAATAGAATGCATTGGCCAGCGCTGATTGGCCAGAGTACGGAATTCGGCCAATCAGCGCTGGCTCTGCTGGAGGAGGCGGAGTCTAAGATCGCTCCACACCAGTCTCCATTCAGGTCCGACCTTAGACTCCGCCTCCTCTAGCAGAGCCAGCGCTGATTGGCCGAATTCCGTACTCTGGCCAATCAGCACTGGCTAATGCATTGTATTGGCGTGATGAAGCAGTGCTGAATGTGTGTGCTTAGCACACACATTCAGCTCTACTTCATCGGGCTAATAGAATGCATTGGCCAGCGCTGATTGGCCAGAGTACGGAATTCGGCCAATCAGCGCTGGCTCTGCTGGAGGAGGCGGAGTCTAAGATCGCTCCACACCAGTCTCCATTCAGGTCCGACCATAGACTCCGCCTCCTCCAGCAGAGCCAGCGCTGATTGGCCGAATTCCGTACTCTGGCCAATCAGCACTGGCTAATGCATTGTATTGGCGTGATGAAGCAGTGCTGAATGTGTGTGCTTAGCACACACATTCAGCTCTACTTCATCGGGCTAATAGAATGCATTGGCCAATCAGCGCTGGCCTATGCATTCTATTAGCGTGAACTGAGTTTGCACAGGGGTTCTAGTGCACCCTCGGCTCTGCTACATCAGATTGCTACATCTGATGTAGCAGTGCCGAGTGTGCATCAGATGTGTAGTTGAGCAAAACTGACTCAGCACTGCTAAGTCTCTGCATTCGCATAGGAATGCATTGGCCAGCCTTCGGCCAATCAGCGCTGGCTCTGCCAGAGGAGGCGGAGTCTAAGGTCGGACCTGAATGGAGACTGGTGTGGAGCGATCTTAGACTCCGCCTCCTCCAGCAGAGCCAGCGCTGATTGGTCGAGTTCCGTACTCTGGCCAATCAGCACTGGCCAATGCATTTCTATGGGGAAAAGTTAGCTTGCGAAAATCGCAAACTGACAGGGATTTCCATGAAATAAAGTGACTTTTATGCCCCCAGACATGCTTCCCCTGCTGTCCCAGTGTCATTTCAGGGTGTTGGTATCATTTCCTGGGGTGTCATAGTGGACTTGGTGACCCTCCAGACACGAATTTGGGTTTCCCCCTTAACGAGTTTATGTTCCCCATAGACTATAATGGGGTTCGAAACCCATTCGAACACTCGAACAGTGAGCGGCTGTTCGAATCGAATTTCGAACCTCGAACATTTTAGTGTTCGCTCATCTCTAATGTGGGCTAGTTTACCTTTATGTCCACAGGATCTCCAACACAAACTGGAGGTGCCTGGGAAGATCTGAGACAGTTTTGCTGGTGTAATACCACTGTCAATAATTTCAGATGCACTTCTATTAAATTTGTACACTGGGTGGCTTTCAGTGAAGAATGAATTACATTGGGCCAGCTTTGTAATGATAAAGAATGGTTTAAATCCTTTTTCCAACTAAAGAAATAAACAACAACTTTGAAGTTTTTTTTGCAAATCAAGCAATTGGTGTACAGGGTGTAGAACTTAGAGTACTGCTCTGGCTGCAACTGTGCAGTGAGAGTTGATCCTCCTCATCACTCATTCTACTTAAGCAGCAAGAGTAGTGCTTCCAGGGCTGAAGCCCCACCCCCAGAGCTCCAACTGCCTAATTTGCATAAGACTTCAATTTTTTTCTCCAAATCTACAAAAGTAACATACATAACAATAGTATGTTGTTTATTACTACTATGTGGCGGTTGTGGCATTTGACTGTTGAATCTACAAGTACTGAACACATTTTTCTAGAAATGGTTAACATAAGTTATACTATTGCAAAATCCATTTTCTAGCTCTTCTTCTACAGTATACAACCCATTCTGTTATGGCTTAGCCTATACCAAATTTCACTATGTTAAGATGAATTACTTTTACAGCTGAGTTCACATCTGGGGTAGAAATTCCTTTTTTTCATTCTGTTATAGGAGCAGAAAAACATAACTCGATGCTATACAGAATAGATGCAGAATAGATCAGAGTTACAAGTCTGTGTATTGGCTGATTTCAGTTTTATATTACACCTTTTCTCCCGGCGTAACTATACAACTCACAGTAACCCTGAAGTCAGGGTCATCACACTTGATCTAATTGAATTTTTTAAATAACCTTTCTAATTCCCTTTGATAACTAGCAATTTGGGCATCATAAATGTACTAGCCTGCCCTTTGCTGTCGTGAGCTGAGAAGATTTATGATATCCAACCTATTTAAACTTTTAATGGCAATAATAGCATTTGGTTAGCAGAATTAAGTGAAGGAGGGTTTCTGTGACGGAACCACGAGAGGAAATGATTACTGGGGACAAGATGGGGATCAGAATGATGGGAAGTTTATGTGCTCAAACATGTTGTGAACAAGTCGTTCGCGACATCTGGGCCCAGAAAGAGATAAATGAAAAATGTAAGCTAAATGCAAAAATGTATGGATGGTAAACAGGTAACAGTTGGGAGCAGAAGTTGGACATGGGGGCTCCAGCTGAGCTTTTGCACCAGGGCTTGTGATCTGTTATGCTCCTACACCCCCCTCCACTACATTTTGATATAGAAAACCAGTCACTGGTATCATCTAAAAAGAGTAGAGGGTAATAGTTACTAACATTATAGTAGCATTCTGCACTCAACTTCATGATTCAGACAGAAAATAAAAAATTTGATATTTTTTTAACTATAAGTTAATGAAAAGAGTAAAATAAGTCACAGAGGTTTAGTCACAGCTTTGCTGTTGTTTTGCTGGGTAACCATGCCTGAGTCACACAAGATAATGTAAATCTAAGGTCTACTTTCATGTCTATATTTATGTTGGTTTCCATAGTTTAAGCCTTATATTGTGTTACTACTCTCTTGATGTTTGTCAGCCTTATAGGGATATTTTCATCCATTTTCAGCTACAAAAACAGATAAAATACGGATATAAATATATATCAAAATAAGGCACTGATTTTCTCCAGGCTTATGTAGAGTAAATACTTGGTCAATACAGACATCAATATGTTTAATATACAGCTGTATAAATCAAGGTTTTGTGAATAACTGCATTGAGTGAGTAGCTGAGCCATCTTAATATGGGAACAATATGTACTGAAATACTGTATGCCTGAATAAATAAGGCCTTCCTGGGTGAAGAGTAAAATTAAATTGGTATGTTTATGATGTCCTGCTACAAGTATACATGAGGGGCATTAAACATATTAAGCACTATGCTACAGTGGCTTCTATTTTAGATTCTTTTGCATTTTGCGACTACTTTGTATTTATTTCTCTGCCTTCTGCTTTCACTCACCAATCAGTGTATGAATAGTTGGCAGCAAAGTTTAATATGTCCTGGTAAACACTCCTGCTGTAACTTTAATTAAATACCTTTCAGACAGCGCTACAACACTTTGATGGAAGTGCTGACACATGAACACAGCTTCATTCCTGATTTCCTGTGACATTTCCACATCATCAAGAAAATGATTCGCCACCTTCTCGAGAGCGTCTTCGGGCCATGCCTGTAGAAAAAAATGTTTTATTATACTCCAAGGAAAGCAAAAGACAATTGTTATGTTTTTTAAAAAAATGCAAAAATGAATGCAAATATTTAATACAAATGTTTGTTTACTTTACAAGGTACCTGAAAATTATACGAAAACCCATAATCTTCACCAGCCCTCATGAGTGATTTAGATCTACACAGCTATCTAAGCTACTGTGGACATCACTACATGTGCAATTGTGGGCTTACCTTTACACCTTATTCACATGACCAGTGAATGAGGGTATTCACATGTCCATTTTGTTGAAAAATGGAAAACAAAAAGGTTAGTTTAAAAAAATGGATATGCTCTATCTTTGTTTTAACAGACTCAATAGAAAAAAATGGATCAATTTTGAACAAATGTAAAACAATTTGACATTTGAATTATGTCCATTAGAATGAGTAAAAGATAGGAGTCCAATGAAATTCCCGTGTTTTTATTGCCCATAAAAAAAAACAAAACAAAAGCTGACACTTAGCCATCAAAATGGTAAAATGGAATGGAACAATGGTATGGAATAAATGCAGGATGGATGCAAAAATGGACGTTCACAGCTGTTTTTCATGGATGCTAGAGCTAAAAAAAATTGTGGGATCTTGTGAATAAGGCCTTATGCTGTACTGAAGTTTTTTTTTTGTCCAAGATTGTGCAAGAAATATATCTATGTTGTATTGAGTTATATTGTGGTTTTGTCTCTATAGCTTTAGTACTATTTGACTCTCCAGTACAATGCATTCCCTTTATGGAGCACAAACAGTTAGTGACTGCAGCCATGAGGAATAACAGAAAAGTTCACTATACTTACAGTGAGTGAAGTATGTCTTGATTGAAATCCTGGAAGAAATTCAGTGAACTGAGAGACTAGGTGTTAGAGGAGGAGGAGGATTGGCACCTATAAGGTAGAATCCATGGAGAACTAGTAGAACTGCTGTGGACTGCAATGGTTCTACTTGTTAAGAACATTGGTTTAGCTGGGGCCTTACAAAGTCCATTTCCAGCGGAGTGGGAATGAGATAGAGAGGGTGTGATAGTGGTCTCTCGAAACCTATGCACGGGAATTGTCTGGAGTATTGAGGTCCACTTTTGAAGGGAAAGGGTTACAGTTCTGTAGGATAGATCATCAATATCAGATAGGCAGAGAGGGGGGGGGGGGTGAAACCAGGTGTTCTCAGCAACATCTATAAAAATAATGGAGCTGGAAGCAGATAGCTCTGTTCTCCATGAGGTGGATGTGCTAAGTTACTGCACCTCATCTCCAATACATGTGAATAGGAGCTATGCTGCCATAACACAGGACATCCACTATACAGAGACTAGAGCTCTCTGTCCCAACTGTTCTACATATAGAGGCTGGTGAGAACGGAATGGTCAATGTGGCTCCAAGCTGATATTGATGACCTATCCTAAGTGTAGGTCATCAGTATAATTTGCCCAGAAATTCTCTTTAAGACACAATGCACAAAACTAAAAATCATAAGAAAATAAAATAGACCCATCAACAGCATCTAGTCCATGTAAATATAATGTTATGATAGCAGCAGATTTTTTTTCCACTACAGAGAGCAACACTAAATTGAAAATATATGGATATAGCAAGCAAGCTACTGAAATTAAATATTGCAGGATGTTAGATTTTACATTTGCTCACTATTCCATCAATGGTAGTGAAAGATGGAGATTTAATATAAAAGTATAGGCAATTCAGTGTGTTCCAAACCAATATATTATTGCCTTTTATTGTCACATAAAAATCTCTTCCTCCTCGATGGAGATACCTTTCAGGCTTAGTATTCCCATATATTCTTGCAACCTCCTGCTTTTCTGTGTTGGCTACTTGCTACACTCATTTATCCAGGTAGTCTTCATTCTGATGCCAGAAATATAGGGTCTTTTTGATGCTCCTCATAAATCACCATTTTATTCCAAATTTAGCTTATTTCCATCAAATTCTATATTCAAAACCCCACTTCTTCATAAGTTTGAGCTTTCCTACAGCTCTGATATAATTCCACTCTCCATTTCGTATGCTTGTCTATGTCAGACTTTCCTTACACTTCACAAATGTATATTCTTTTATCTCACTTGAAACCATTCCCTTTGCCGTAACAAATCTCAGAACCATTTTTCTTTCAACATCTGTTCAATCCCTCACACATTGAATATTAAACTATCAACTGAGAGAAGTGCACTGTATATCTCATGACCCCGTCTATATGCATAGAATCCCAAGGTCCCTATTATACATGCAAAATGTTGTCACATTAGTCTTACACAAACATAGTGAGCTTGTTAACTATAAGATGTGAAGGATGCTTTCCTCCATACAGTGGTAACACCTAAACACTTCACCTTGTACAATACCATACCTTACTAGGGTAAAGTGGCATCTTTCTCATCTTGTCACCCTACATTCCTCCTGCCCCAGTATGCAAGTTTTAGTTAAATGTTTGGTTACCAAAAAGATGCAAGATTGAACTGAAAATATTAGACAGGGAATGGAGATGAGGAAGGGAAGTAGCAGCTGCACCTCTCCTGCTGTGTCTGTGTGAGTCTCATGCTGCTAGTGGGGAGAAGAGAGGAGACTGTGTCTGGGCGGCAGATATGTAATTGGCTCAAAGTCTTACTAATGTACTTAGCAAACCACTGTCAGGACTGATGGGTTAGTGTGCATTATGGCACACACCTGGCTATGACCAGTGCTACAGTCTTCAGTAGCTGACATGCACCTTGCCGGTTTGTCCTTCTCGAAGCAGCCACACAGTCACACCATCCCCATGCAGGTCACCTACTGGAACTCTTCATTGGTGAAAGAGACACAGACTTCAGACAACAGGGACATCATTTCAGAGTTCTGAGTTTTCAGAGTTTCAGCACTCTGTTGTGGCTTTTCACTCCTTATTTTACCACTGCAATCCTGATCAGTGAGGAGTCTCGAGCCACAGACTCTGCAGCTAAATCAGCTGAAGCATCCGTGGCAAGATCAAGCAGGATGCTTATTTTTTCAATGTGATGCTGCGATCTCTTCCACCCATTGAAAACAATAGGAGGAAAAATCTGCAGCTGATTTGGGGATGAACTCTGCCCCCAAATTTGCATCAATATTCCTACATGTGAACACCCCCTAACATGCAACTCTGTTTTGGCTATAAAGAACCATCACATGATCCAGCCTCCAGAAATCTCCCAAAGCAATGACTGTGTAATGACCTGCATAAGCCAGGGACACACATCAATCAAAACATCACACAGAACAAGTCTCATACAAACACAACATAAAATGAGAAATAACCTTGGTAGAGACAGTTTAGAGCACTCCAAGCTGTCACATTGTGTAGAGACCACTCCTCTGCTAAACTTCATGCACAGTGTGAATAATGGTTGAATATGTCCACTGCATATCTACACAGCTACTTGTTCAGACAAAAGGAAGATAAGCCACCTATTTAAGATGTGCAATCGAACCACCTTACATCCCTCCATTAAGGATTGTTGTCTCTGACAATTGAAGTAAAGGTCATGCACCTATCACTACCTGGAGCATTCTGTAGCCCAGTTCAGCTATGCCTACCAACTGCACCACACTTTCTGTCGGAAACTTCACCTGTATAGCTTCCCCATGGCAAGGGTTACTATCTTACCTACTGATGTAACCCTTCCACTCAGGAATTTCAAACTGGACCATCTGGGGAAATAGTTCCTTCCATCTGGCCCATCTGAGGAAGCTCCTATGCAGATTTATGCAATAATCCAGGCTGTTCCCCATCCTCAGCATGAGTTCATACATATGTATGCCACAGTATGACAGATAACTTATCAAAAGAATATGGGCCATTTATTCAGTTCTAGTAACTTAGACCAAAATATACATCAGAGAAATACATGACAACTGCCCATAACCATTGAACTTGTCTTCTAGGCTTGATCATGTTTTACTATCAAATTAACCACATAGCTACCTGCTTTATCTTGCAATCATCAACTTGACCATAAAGCTTAAATGGATTACATGACCTAAGTTATCTTGTTCAAGAGGACCTTCTTTACTGATCCACACAGTAAACTGGGAGAAGTAGATCTGTAGGCTCCACCTCCTCCTCCTCCATTGCTTCCAAGATCCTCTTCTCTGAGCCAGACTGAACTTCTGAACTAGAGCTCACTGTGGATTCCACCTGGGACTGTCCACCTGTTTGCTGCACCTGCATGCACCAGGGCATGGCTAGGTACAAACATGTGGGTTCTCGTAGTAGTGCCTTGACCCTCCTTTGTCAAACGTGCAGGAGGTCCCAGTTTGGGTCTCATAGCTAGCGTGGAGGCAAGTAATCCAGTTTCTTTTCATCTCCTTAAAAAGCTTTCCCTGCTAAGTTGATTGCCTCAGCTTGTTGTTGCCATCAGATGATATCCAGTGAGATACTGGTATTAACTTTGATCACCAGCCGCTGGATGGCTCTGGTCCCTGATGATGATTTCACAGGGCACCTCTTCTCTTTGTAGCCATCAAAACATGGCTACTGGTACTTATAGAAGATGTATTCCTCCCCACCAGCCGGGTTCTCCCTACTGGATTCCTTTCAGGCCCTCAGTCCTATCTCTTTCAAAGAGGAACACTCAATTTCTCAAATGGCGCAAATCTTTGACACAACTCTATTTATCTATTGTATGGCCCTCTCTCCAGAAACTTTCCAAAGTAATAACTTACACCGCCCACAGTAACCCGCATTATGCAATACATTACACCGTAAAAGTCATATGCAAACACATCTCGATTAAGACACTTTATAGCATCAAGCTTTGTCACAATGTGCTGAGACAGTGCCTCTGCTAAACCTCACATGCAGTGTGAACAGCAGCTGAATCCCTACCCTGCCTATCTACTATCATCTATACTATCAACTATTCATGTGGGCCAAGAGGAGAACAGAGAAACTATTTAAGGTTTGAGTCCACGCCACCTTACAAAATCATAGAGTACATAGACTATCACATCCAGGAAAAGACTAGCATGGAGAGAAAAAAAAATATCCATTCCAGAAATCAACAGACTAGGGAAAAAAATTCAAAAAAACATTTTTTGTCTGCTTTAATAAAAATCTATAGCTGCTTTAGATTTTAGTTTTGAATAGTTTTTTAAAAAAACTTCCTTGCTGAGATGACAGTATCATTTTTTGAGATTTGGAATCCAATTTGTGTGTGTGTGATATATATGTATAATTATACACACACACACACACACACACACACCCTGTTTGGTTTTGCTATGTTACAACATCCTATCATTCTTGGTAACTTACATATTGGAACATTTAAGCATAAGATTATAAAATGCCATATTTCACCTGAAACCAGTCAATTGTGCAGCAGTTAACAAGTGATGAATAATGACGAAGATGGTCACGAAAAGCTTCTCCCGTTGGACTAAAAGCTAGCACAACATGTAGGTTCTGTCTGATGCGATCTTTAAATTTACTGTATATGTCAGACGGCGTGCTTTCACTTTGGATTTCATGAGCTGGCAAAAGCTGGCGCATCTATAAAATAAAAAACAACAGCAGAATTTTCAGTTTCGAGTTATTGCATCACATTTGCCTGCTTGTAAATCTCACTTTTTATCCTCTACTAAATAAGTCCTACCCTAGCTAAATATTATAACTAAATATCCTGTCATACAGATGTAAAGAATGCTATGAAAGTGGGGATGGCTCGCGCCAACTATGTGGGTAAAACATATTTACTCTATTTTTTTCTTAATTGAATACTGACATTAATCGAAAAGATTACATTACTTTATGAATTGCATAAAATGAATAAATTCTATACACTTGTTAATTCTGCAAGGAATATTTCTAACCCTTACCAGGTTCATGGCTCACTGCCAATAAAAATTCTTCCTTTATCGAATGAACTAAAAGGCTGAAATTAGGCTTATTACAGTTCATATTACCGTGATACACGGGAATAACTAATGCTCTACCATTTGGGAGGATCGTGTTAAACATAATAAGATTTTCATTTATGACATGATATACATTCTGAGAATGTAATGAAAACAACTCATGGATAAGAAATTATTTTTTTTTACTTTTATCTTTTACCACGTGTATTTATAACTGGTGTTTTAATCATACTGCCATTAAAGTGAAAACCCATCTTTGAATAACAGTTTGTTCTTCAATATTTACAATGAATAGCTTCATATTTCTGTGCTTATAGATTTACATTAAAATGGGGCTCCAAAGCTGAATGACAAGGGTGTATTTGGAAACTGTAGAATCACCTATAAAAGGTGCTATGTGAAGAAAGCTCCTGCTAGTGGCAGCTGATGGAAGCCAGATCATTATGACATATAATATAATATATACATACACTTGGAACCTTTCATTTGCTTTTTTGCTGAATTTCCTATGCCATTTTCCTTCCCCTATTAATTCTATAGGGAAGATGCAAGCGTTTTCACAGATAAAATTGACATCTTGAACAAGAAAAGGTCAAAACAGTGATGAAAAATGATGACACCTATGGAAAACCGACATAAAAAACTGATAGTTTCATCTGTTTTTAATGTCCACTTTTTTAACTTTAGTTGGCCATACACATTAGATTTGGTCTGTCTGTCAAAAGGCGGGGAAAGAAAGGTGGGTGGTGAATTTGAACATGCCCAATCATTGATTATGATGTTAATCTGTTTTCCCTTAGTCTTAACAGCAGCACACTGCAGGTTATTTCTGCCCCTATGTGCTGGTAGGACAGGTGGAACTTTTAATTACCATAAAATATGCATGACATAACCCTTTAAGAGGGCACAGAGATCCCCCTTTCCCGTGTTAGTAAAAAAGTAAATTAAAGACATTTCTTAGAGAGGGAAGCGTGTGCTGCTGTTAGGACTAAGGGGAAACAGATTATCATCATAATCAACTATTCCCTTACGTCATAAAGGCAACACAGTGCTGGTAGGACATAAGGGACTCCTTTATTCTCAGGAAAGATGGGCAGAAGATTGCTTTGTTCTCCCTATTTAGAACATATGCACACTTGGTGAAGCTAAACAAGCCTGTGCATAGGCAAGATGGTAAAAATAGCTGAACTCTTGAAAGTCTATGACCAGCTTTAGGGTGTGTTCACATTAGCGATCTTTTATGTTCTTTAATCAGTGTTAAGAATGGATTAGGATTAGTCTTTTCATAACACAAAATAATATAAAATCATTAAATAGTTTTGCTGACTGAACATATGTTTTCACTAAAGTAGGAAACTCATTCATGCAATGGATTTACTATTTGCCACAAAAGTTGATTCATGCTTATATATATCAGGTTAAGAGTTCAAACAACTAAAAAAGGTTTCTGCCAACAGCTGTTTCTCACCTTTTCAAAGCAGCATACACTGGTTTTACAAGGGTGTGAAACAGCTGTCGGCAGAATGCATTGGTCAATGGGGCATGAACTTTTAACTTGTTCAAAGTAAAACTGTATATGCAGTAGTATTCCTATAGAAATATTATTCCTATAAAGGATTGCAAAACATGAAATTGCTTTCAAGGTTCTTTCACAGATCTAGTCATGTCACAGTTATATCTGTATAAGATACCTTTAATGGGTCATCCCATGAAGAATTCTGTTTAGTTAAATCCAGCCATAATTATGAATATTATCTGTATTTACATATATTCCCAGAAATTCCAGATATGGAATGACATTTTAGAAAGGTGTTTTACCTATTCTATGAATAACTTTTACTGTGTCTACCTCAATAAATGTCCTCACCACACCAGGATTCTCTCTGCATGCTTAGTGGAACAGCAAGAGAAACAAGACTGAGCTTGTATTTCTATCTTCGCTATTTTTACTGAGTTGGACACATTAAAGGCTTTTTATAGAAACCGCAGATTGCGCTATTCTAAATTATTTTATGGAAAACTGGGGATATAAGGATTTTCAAAATTGAAAACCTGTTTCTAAATATGGACTGGATTTAGCTATAAACAGAGGCAAACCTGTAAATGCCATGGTTTGGCCGTAGAGGAAACGCTAGGTCAAAAAGCATGGCGTTTTACAGTCACTGTAAAGAATCCCATCCACACATTGCAGAAAATTATGTACACTAGAAATGTTGCGATTTCCAAAATTGTTGCGCTTCTGGAAATTGCAGCATGTCAATTATACCTACAGAAACTCTGGCAGTTTGCCTATAGGTATAATTGATGCAGAAAGTCTTTTGTTTTTGTATGCTTTTTAAGTAACAATCATCTGTACAATGGAAGGGAAATATAACATAATTATAAAGAAAAAAAATATCAAAATGCAGAATGCTCTGGATCTGCCTTTTTTGGTCAATTTTGTATATATTTTTAAAAAAAGCCAGTAAAAGTATGTGTGGCCAAAAATACACAAAAAAAACAAATATGTAAAACAACACTTTTAGGGAGCCTGCACACGGAGTTTACGCTCTCTCATTCTGAACGTAAAACTCACTCAGAGTGAGTGGCGTAAAAAACAGATCCCATTGATCCCCATTGATACGCACGTATCACATTGAAAGCAATGGGTAAACAAGCCTCCCATTGATTTCAATGGAGAGAACACGTATGCCGGCACCCATTCAAGTCAATGGGATCTGTTTTTTACGCCACTCACTCTGAACGAGTTTTACGTTCAGAATGAGCGAGCTTAAACTCCGTGTGCAGGCTCCCTTATATAGAAAAAATGCTGGTCAAAAGCCTCATTGTGCAAGTTGCCATAATCTTTTCTTTACACTTTTCCTTTTTGGATCACTTCCCTATTTGCCTCAAAAATATTATCAAACATTGCCACAAATATTACATGTAATATTTGTGGCAATGTTTGCTAATATTCCACCCTTATGGCTGTAAGGCTGAGTTCACATGTAGTTTTTTGGTCAGGGTTTTGAGGCCGAATCAGCCTCAAAATCCTGACCAAAAAGACGGCTCCCATTGAAATCATTGGGAGCCTGTCAGTTCTTTTTCCGGGAGCCATTTGTTCCGACTCTCGGAAAAAAGAAGCAAGAAGCTCATTCATGCCCATTCATTGGGCCTAATCTGGAGCGGAGTGCTCGACTGGATGCCAGTCCACTTGCCTCTGCCTCAGCTTCTGGACCAAAAATCCCCTTGTGAACCCGGCCTAACACTCAACCCGCTGTTGATCTACAAAAACTGAGCTTAGTTCATTATAGTGATCTTTGTTCAACCCAATAGGATACAGGTTACGCAATATAGACCCTAAAATGTTCCTATTGTGAGAAGGTGACAGGCAGCGTGCTGGAGCCCAGATATATCAGTCCCAAATTTCTGACATATGTGTGGTCCAGGGCAGATCTGGAGTAGGTCTCAGCCCAGGTGTGAGTTCTTGGCTTATTAGTGGGCCAGAAAAAGCCTGCAGCTCTTGCATTGCAGTGCAGTTCCATAGAGTGAAAGGAGGTGTATGGTTTTGTCCTGTAACTCTGAGTCTGGTGAGACATTATTACGTTCGGTTTGTTCGTGTGGCTGGAAGTAAGCCTCACGTATAGTTAGCTTATCAGTTATGTTTAGTTAGTTGCTCAGACAAGTAAGTTTTTATTTTGTTTTTGCCTGAAGTCAAGGCTGTATTTTGTTTTGCTCATTTTGTGACTGAAGTCAAGGTTTATTTATTTTCCTGTTTTTTCTAAACAAACCAGTTTGCTGCATATTTTGTGTCCCTGTCTTGACTGTTTGGGTCCGCATCACTGCTTCTACCGAGCGAACTTGTCCACACTATACTGTTATCCCCTTAAACAATCAATATCCAAGAGCATAAAATTAGCGATTTTTAAGTAGACCCTGTCATAAACCATATCTTATTAGGTCTAATTTTGTAAACATGGACTGTCATGCAGCACTATGAAAGATGTCATTTCTGTAAACTTCCCCTGAATTTTCTTTGTAATGGTGAAACAGTTTCTTGCATCATAAAATAATTCCAATGCCCTCCTCCCTCGCTGTCTTTGAGCACCTCTGACTAGAGCACAATAAAAGAAAGATGACCTTTTCCATGACTTCCAGTTTTTCTTCATTATTAAACAGGGAAGGAACATCACCAGTGCTCAGGATCATGTTGATGTCTTCCAAAAATGACTCATCCTATTGCAAGAAAGAAAATTACCCATTTACAATTCAAATAATGAATCTCAGAAACTGAAAAAAAATCCTTCACTATTAATTTATTTCTTGTACTTTTCCTGTGCAGTTATTTGCAAAACACATTTCTATCTTGAAGTCCCATCTTTCTTCATCTGTTTTAACGAGTTTTCATGAAACTACTATCATTCTCATAATGGGCATTGTGAGGACTAAAGCAGGCAATTTACTGAGCAGCTTTGTACAGTATTGATATTACAGTTTTGTGGCAAAATATCACTTTAGAGGTAAGTAGCTATTATTATATGCTGCATTACTGTTAATATATTATTTTTATGGCCAGGTACGAGCATGATTCAATTATACTGTACATTTCTTCCTAGATTACGTTACCTTTGTGTTATCATACCTTTATTTGATGATCAGCAAACAGAAACACAGTCGGAATCCCATTCTGTCCAGTAGCTCTCAACACCTTCTTCAGATCATCTCTCCATTCACTAACTGTGTATGATTTCAGAATGCTAACTTGATAAACTTCAATGTCTGCCATGAATGCTGCAAGTCTTGTGGCAGACTGTCGGCCAGTCCCTCCAATTCCTGGGTATATTGAGACATACAATTTACATACTGAACTACAAAACTTAGTACATAATCAGTGTTAGTAAGCTATGTTATCATAGTAAAAGAGATGGTACAGAGATAGTTCTGGAAGTACAGCACTGTCAGCATCTTCTCCCAACCTCAGATACCTGGCTACCTACATGGTAACAAAGTAGATAAGGTTGGACAGAGACACAATTCTATGAAGCCCAACCTAAAAACCCACCAAGTTGATCCAGAGGAAGGAAAAAAAATCCCAATTAGGCTGATGCCAATTGCTCCATCAGGAACAATTTCTTCCAAACGACAAATATGGCAGCTGGAATTACTCCCCTGATCAACATCTTATCCTAAAAATTCTAGCTCCTATAACCTATGATAGTCTTACTTTCAAGAAAGGCATCCAGGCTCTTTTTGAACTTATTACTGTATCAGTCCCGGTGGCAGTGAGGTTCATAGTCTCAACACTCTTACTGTAAAGATGCCCTGCCTATGACTAAGGTAAAACATTTCTTCCGCTATGCATAGTAGATGCCCTTTGTCACAGCTACATGCATCGGTGTAAAGATATCACAGGAAAGATCTCTGCACTGTCCATTCATATATTTGTACATTATATCAGGTTTTCCTAAACGTTCTTTTTTTCCAAACTAAGGCACTGAGCTCACACTGGGTTTTTTCAGTCAGGATTTTTAAATCAATGGGAGCCGGTCAGGTCTTTTTTTCCGGGAGCCGTTTGTTCCGACTCCCGGAAAAAGAAGTGTGATGCTCATTCTTCAGGCAAATTCGCCTCGCAATTCGGCCTGAAGACACTCCCTCCTTCTTAATAGGCCCATTCACTGGGCCTAATCCAGAGCGGAGTGCTCAACTGGATGCTGGTACAGTGCAGCGACATTCAGTCACGTTTACCCATTTTTTAGTCCGGAACCTGAGGCGGTCTCCACCTCAGGTTCTGGTCCAAAAAACCCCATGTAAACTTACCCTAGAAACCTTACCTTTGATAACCTGTCTTCATGCACTAATCCACCCATTCCCTCAATTACCTTGGTCGTCCTCCTCTGCACTCACTGTAGTACAGTTACGTCTTTCCATAAAATTATGCACAGTATTCTACACAGGCTTGACCTGTGATTTGTATAGAGACAAAACAATATACTCTAATACATTCTATTCCTCTATTAATACAGCCCATCAGCACCGCACCTCCCATGAGGCGACCTGAAGCAACTGCTTCAGGCGGCGCTATGTCAGGACCCCAGGGAGGGTGGCATTTTTGCTTACCTAAGCCAGTCCAGGACAAGCTGTCCTGGACTGGCTTAGCACCGAGCGGTGGATTGGGGAGGCCGCTGAAGCAGCGCTGCTCCAGCAGCCTCCCCTCACGCTCAGGCAGAGAGCAGGTCCTCTCCCTGCCTGCTCTCTGCCTGTGAACACTGCTAAGCCCCGCCCCCTTTGCTTTGCTCCCCCCTTCGCTCCGCCACTCCCCCTCCACTCCGCCTCCTCCTCCGGGGGGGGGGCTTTCTGTCGTTCGCCTCGGGCGGCAAAAGGGGTAGGTTCACCCCTGCAGCCCATAATTTTATTTACTTTGGTAGCAGCTGTCTGGCACAGGTTGGCCACCAATATCCCCAGGTCTTTTTCTGCAGTAGTCTCACCCTGGGTTTTATTATGTAAAACATAGCTGTATCACTTGTTGCCACAGCTCAGGTACATAACTTTAAATTTATCCACATTAAAACTAATTTGTCATTTCTCTGCCCAAGTTTCCAGTTTCCCCAAATCCCTCTGTAATATTCTACTGTCCTCCTCTGTGGTGACTATTTTACAACTCTGCCTCTCCCCTTTACTAATCCCTTCACTGGATACCCATCACCCAGTGAATAGAGTTAAAAATTATAACTCTTAAATACCAGGCCATCCACATCTTGTCCACTTCATACACCTCTGACCCAATCTGCTATCTCCTCACATGTAATCTCTGATCCTCTCAAGACCTCCTTCTTCGGTCTGCTCTTATACTCACTTCACACAACTAACTCCTAGACTTCTACGTATCCCCTCCCCTATACTCTTGAATTCACAAGCATGATACATAAAACTATCTCACAATCACAACCTTCAAGACCACCCTCAAGACTCATCTCTTCAGGACAACCTGCAACCTGCAATAACCCCAATGCTATTACATCAGCATTTGAACAGATCCTACCTTCACATACTGTATCTATCCATCTTTCCTCATAGATTGTAATAGACTATATTTTTTGTAATAACCTATGTAATAAAACCATTCCTGAGTGGTTATCTGAGCTGCAAGGATACTTGAATCAATCATAAGTTTGTACATCCCTGTAATATTGTTATATTGGTAGTAAGGCATTTAATATATTGTGTCTCATATATTACAAAATGTTAACTGTATTTTTTATATGATATATACTTAGAACATGCTCTACATATCTGTTAGGTAGGGGTCACATCTTTTACATTCTCCCATGAGACTGTGATACCCCATTCTGCCAGCCAAGATAGCATTTCTTACATGCGCAACATTTTTCATTGGCAGACTATTTGATTCACAAACCTCTTTTCTTACTTTCATATGGCTGTATTATACTAAAGTAGAGATCAGTGGTAGTTTTAAAACATGACAAATCTTAAGATCTGTATATTGAAAATTCTAAAATCTTACCAATAAGTAAAGCATGTCCACATGGTAGCTTCAGGATTCTACTGATTCTAGAAATGTGTTCAATAGCGAAGTGAAACATGACCAAATTCATGGGTGTCTTACTTTGCTTGTTGAATTGATGCAAAAAATGTTGCATAAACTAAAATACAGAAAAACAAAAGAAATGTATGGAAGCTGATAGAAATATTATAATATATATGGGAATACTTAAGCAACACAATGTAACTTCAAGCAACACTGATTGACAATCAATTTCACATGATGTTATGCAATTGGAATGGACTTCAGATGGAAATTATTGGTAATTATTGAGACATGCTCAATAAAGGAGTGGATCTGCAGGTGGGGCCAGCAAACCACATCTCAGTACCAATGCTTTCTGGCTGATGTTTTGGTCACTTTTGATTGCTGGCTGTGCTTTCACACTCGTGGTAGCATGAGACGGACTTTACAAACCCACACAAGTGGCTCAGGTAGTGCAGCTCATCCAGGATGGCACATCAAAGTGAGCTGTGGCAAAAAGATTTGCTGTGTCTGTCAGCATAGTGTCCAGAGGCTGGAAGTGCTACCAGGAGACAGGCCAGTAGACCAGGAGACATGGGGGCCGTAGGAGGGCAACAACCCAGCAGCAGGACTGCTACCTCCGCCTTTGTGCAAGGAGGAACAGGAGGAGCACTGCCAGAGCCCTGCAAAATGACCTCCAGCAGGCCACAAATGTGAATGTGTCTACACAAACAGTTAGAAACTGACTCCATGAGGATGGTATGAGGGCCCGATGTCCACAGATGGGGGTTATGCTCACAGCCCAACACCGTGCAAGACGCTTGGCATTTGCCATAGAACACCAAGAATGGCAACTTCACCACTGGCGCCCTGTGCTCTTCACAGATGAAAGCAGGTTCACACTGAGCACATGTGACACACATGACAGAGTCTGGAGACGCCGTGGAGAGTGATCTGCTGACTGAAACATCCTACAGCATGACTGGTTTGGTAGTGGGTCAGTAATGGTATTACAGCCACTGACTTCCCTGCTCTACAAAACTCCCTGTGCTTTGAGTCCTTTGTGTGAAAAAGCGCATTAGAAATTTTTGTCATTTGTCATTTTGTTCTTCTCTACTGAAAATATATGCACATGTCAGATGGACTAAATATTCGTTCAACAGTGATTGAAGGTGTATCTTAAAGGATTTGTTCGGAATAAAATACAAATAAATCACTAAACTAAACTCCTTCCCACCGCCTAACTTCTAATTTACTTGTATATATTAAAAAAATGTATAATTACCCATATCTCTGGGGCAGTCATGTGACCGCCCCAGTGACACTTTCTGACAATCTGGTGACATTCTATTTCACCACTTCTGAAACTAAACATTACCAATACCCCCCTACAACCCCATCAATACTTACCAGCCTTCCTGTCCAGGAACGACTCTTCCCCTCTTCCTCTCTTCAAGAGAGGAGGAGGGGTTGTAATGGAGTGACAAGGAGGTAGTATGGAAGGAACACAGGAAGCTAAATAGCGGGAAGCTAACCCCACATAAACAAATGCAGAAGTTGTCAGGAGCTCCCACAGAAACCTAGAAATCACTCAAAACACTGCTAAAAGTATATGGGTGTACTTTTAACCCATTAATAACACTAACAGACCTTAGTAGAAGGTAATGATATTTGACCATTATCTATGTAAGAGTTATAACTCAAATCTGCCATTGAAATATTATGGAATTGGGAATATCTTCATTGTGAGTGATCAATTCTGAACTGCTATACTTTTACTTTTTATTTTTTTCTACAATTTCTTGAAGTATCAAAACATAAAACATTTCCGCTCACTGGTGTACTAGTACCAATGAAAAGCACATCATTTATCAGCTATAATGAACAAAAATCTACAGGCTTTGTCAGCCTTTATTGCTTCGGGGCAGATGAGATCTGTTATTTATGGTGATGGATACTCTTATTTTTGCTTTTTTTTAGTTTATTTTTATAGGAAATGAAAATGACAAAAATACATAGAAAAAATGGTGTCAAATTACATTTATTTATGACTGTTTTAAAAGTGGGTCTCTTAGTAGGACTTTAGTTCCAGGAAATTAATATATGGGCGATAAAAGATACATACATACTTTAACAATGCTTTTCCCTGCATTTAGAGAACCAATGACGAATATAGGAAAAAGAAAACTGGATATTTTCAGCTCATCATGTATAGTCTGGCAATTCAAATTCACAAGCAACGAGGTGCATGGAAAAAACCTCCCATGACTCACAGGAGTAATCAACGATTCCACAAAAATAGAGTAAAATCCAGCACTACTTCGAAGTTGTCTTATTAAAAAATAACTTTTAATCTAACACTAAAGATGCAAAAAGAAACAAACAAAAAAAGAGAGAAAAAAACGCAACAAAATTCAAATACATCCTACACGTTTCAGGGCTTTCATGCTATGCATGCTATGACTAAGGGGTATGATAGCCCTGAAAAGTGTAGGCTGTATTTGAATTTTATTGTGTTTTTTTTCTCCCTTTTTTTGTTTGTTTCTTTTTGCATTTTTAGTGTTGGATTAAAAGTTATTTTTTAATAAGACAACTTCGAAGTAGTCATGGATTTTACTCTTTTTTTGTGGAATGATGAATATAGTCTGCTCTTTATACAAAACATGAAATGCTAACATGGATCCATATTCTGCCTGCTAACATGCTAAAAATATCAGAGACACAAAGTACATCTACAGTTGATTCTCTGCTTAGCTAAATAATGAGCAAATTCTACATAGAATGGTGACTTTTAGCCTTATGTGATTATCTTTCGTGGTATCAGCAAAACCAATATTGAGCAATCATTTTTTCCCACAATGGAAGGAAAACTCACAGGCATGGAATGCAATTCATGAGCCATCAAATGTAGAACAATTAATGAGAACATTTTGCTGCTTGACAAGTGTATCATTATGATTGACTATAACAATATAAGTATTTCAAAATGACAAAATTATAATTTGGATTACTTTATAATAAATGTGCTGTATTTCAGTATAGTGCACTTAAAAGATACCCAAATTTTAGGTAAGCTACAAAAATATCCGATCTAGACTATTTCTTACATTTTTATAACTGGAGAATAGCATGAAAATAATCCCTTAATTCTCCTTAAGGTCAGTTTCTACTAAATATACAGCCTTAAGAAAATCATGTATACCATCTTTGAATTCTATGGCGTTTATGTATCAGGCCCTAATAAAAACATCTGGTCCTTACAAGGTCTTAACTTTAGGGAAATACAACCTCAAATGAGAAACAACAGGTAACAGATTTCATAGTTTATGTATACCGTATATACTCGAGTATAAGTCGACCCGAATATTAGCAGAGGCCCCTACTTTTACCACAAAAACCTGGGAAAACTTATTGACTCGAGTATAAGCCGAGGGGGGGGGGGGGGAATGCAGCAGGTACTGGAAAATTTCAAAAATTAAAATGGTCAGAGTTTTTGGGTGCAGTAGTTGCTGGGTGCTGGGAAAGGGGAGGGGGTGTTTTGGTTGTCTGTCTGCCCCTTCCCTGAGCTTCAGGACTGTTTTTTTTCCCCCACTTGGAATTCAGTCTGGCTGAATATAGGGTATCTGCAGTGCTCCTATTAACCCCTTCC
Source organism: Leptodactylus fuscus (assembly GCF_031893055.1). Lineage (NCBI taxonomy): Eukaryota > Metazoa > Chordata > Amphibia > Anura > Leptodactylidae > Leptodactylus > Leptodactylus fuscus. Next base: position 156,322,552 of record NC_134269.1, read on the forward strand.
CGACGGAACAGGAGCACTGCAGATCCCCTATATTCAGTAGACTGGGCAATTTCAGACACAGGGATACCTAATGTGTATGTGTTTCACAGTAATTTTCTACTTTTAAATGTATTCTAGGGAAAGGAGTGATTTAGAACTTTTATTTATTTAGTTTTTTTTAAAGCTTCTCCCCCCCAAAAAAAAAAAAAAAAAAAAATTCTGCTTAACTCGAGTATAAGCTGAAGGGGGCTTTTTCAGCACAAAAACTGTGCTGATAAACTCGACTTATACTTGAGTATTCATGGCGTATTTCACAACAACTAGGCCAAAATGCAGAATAAGTGTGTGAGAAATTAAGTATACCATTACTCTTTCCATAGGACTTACGAGGGTAAGTAGCAGTCTGGTGCTGCTAAATATTTTCTTTCATCATCAACAAGAATCTATAATATTAGAAGTTTTAACAGTTTTCTGGTCTGGACTATTCAGGCATGTGTTAACACAATGTCAAGAAGGAAAGACATCAGCTATTATCTTCAAGAAGCACATTTTTCTGCAGATCAATATGGGAAAAGTTATAAGGCCATTTACAAAAAAAATTAAGCCCATTGTTCTACAGTGAGAAAGATTATTCACAAATAGAGAACAGTTAAGGCAGTTGACAATCTTCCCAGGAGTGAACGTCCTAGCAAATTTACCCTAAGGTCTAACAATGTGCAAAAAACCCTAAAAACAAAGAGCTATGCCTAAGATGCTACAGACCTCACTTAACATGTTAAATATTCAATTTCATAACAGTACGATTACAAAAAGAATGAACAAGTATGGCTTGTTTGGAAGAGATGCCAGCTGAAAGTATTTTCAGTCTAAAAAAACAAAATGACAAGGTTGCATCTGAGCAAACCACAAGATTTTTGGAATAATGCCCTTTCAACAGATGAGACCAAAATACAAATGTACGGCCATAACACACAGCATCATGTTTGGTGAAAACAAAACTCAGCACAAACAATTTATACCATCTATCAAGCATGGTGATGTAGGGGTGATGATTTGGGCTCATTTTGCAGCCACAGAACTTGGGCACCCTACAGTCATTCCATTGTGATGACCACAAACTCCTCTGTATACCAAACTATGCTCTGTGCCCTGCTCATCCATGTGCATGTGGGTTGGTGTATGTGTGCTGTCTGTGTGATGTTTATATGGTGTTTGTGAAATGTTTGTGTGTGGTGGTGCAGCCCCTTTAGTGGCGACTCTTTGGCGCCATCGCTATAATCCGTCCCTGTCCGTCACAACTGCTGTTTTGCCCTTAGCACTTTCACATTTCCCCATTACATTTATAGGGTCTTACTTTGGAGGCCCCAATCTCATGACAGGGGTATGCTAGCGGGATGTAACATGCACAGTATTCTGCTCCTATGGGTGGAGATGGGGCATGCCAAATTTCATTCAAATCGGGCGAGAACTGTTGATTTGTATAGAGTAGGCTACTACAAATTTTGAGTTTTATATATAGATGTATTAAAGAAGATTATCCATCCAGTATTTTCTTCTCCTAAATGGAGGTGTAGTTGTAAAGCTACCCATGCACATTAGATAGCATAGTGACTGCTACTTATTTTCATGGGATCTACCAACAGTCTGTTTTGTAGGTCAATGTTTGGGGGTAAATGTGAAATAGCATTTTGCATTTCAACATGACCTGATTGTTCTGTTGGAAAAAAAAAAGCTGACCTCAAAGGTGTATGGCAAAGGCTTTACATTATTGAATAAACATGGATACTCAGCGTGTTGTCCATGCATGTTTATGGGGAGGTCAGGTGAGATAACTGCTCACTAGCAGATTAAGGCAACTCACTTTTCTAGAAAACACCCCTAGCCATTTAGCACCCAAATAGAAGACAACAGGAAGAAATAAACACTTGCATTGCCTGCAGTATTTTAGAAGACTTTTACATGAACTGAGTGACTGAAAAATGCTGTGGGCAATGTTACCACTTATTTACTTTTATAATGCAACCACATTTTATTTACTACATTATTTTACTAATGTGTTTATTTATACTGACATCTAGGATATGATGTTTATACATGTAACTGTGTCCTATATACTGTGCAGAAGGAGGAGAGCTGTGAGCCTATCCATCGCCAATTGTTCATGGTGGATCCTGTGCTATCTTTCCTCCATAACCAAATAACCCTGTCTAACCATGTCAAGGAAATGGTACATCTACTGGTAAGATGATGTCTCCTACAATGCACTATGGCTGGGTTGATATTCATATTCCATGTGACTGTCTATAGATATAACAAACCAAATGATGAGTACAGGTAGAGTAATGTAAATGCTGAATATTTCCATTGGGTAAATCCTTCTAGCTATGAGAAATATTTGTTTTTGTGTGTCCCTTTCTCAGAAGAAAGAGGTGGCTGTATGAAAACAAGACAATGTGGTAAACTTACATTTTTCAGTTCCTCAATATCCATAATTTCATTATAAAACTTCTCAGACTTCTCAGCATTTTTGGGAATAATATAATCCCCAAAGAACAGATTGCGCATGTCATCATCCTGTATTTCTCTCCCGATTACCAGGTGAGTGAACAGATTTGTCATTTTCTCTTTAAACTGGGACTGTACAACATTCTAAAGAAACAATAGAAAAGAGTATTAGAATAATTTTGATTAATTGTCAACAATGTTTCTTTTCACATGAACCAGATGATAATAGCCAGGATATGAATAGACACCTAGTGCAATTATTTAGGCGCATGAAAATTACAGCGAGCCAATAATTTAGTCTTGTCTTTTTATCATATTACCCATGACCTTTCTGTCATGTGTTAATATTTTAATTTATGTGCATGACATTCAACAATCCCTTGGTGGTTTTTTTTTTCAAATGTATAACAAGACAAAACAAGTAAACAGATCCCATAAATTTCAGGCCATTAATAATTTATACAACACCAATGTTTACAATTCTATACAAAATATCACATTTCTAACACACCATCTTCTGATAGTTCTGCATTGTAAGGACTGGATAAAATATTAATAGTGTGTTTTATACTCCACATACAGAAAATAGATTTTTTTTCACAGATTACAACTGTATGCTGTGGATTTCAGCAGCAATTAAAGGGTTTATGCCACAAAGTGAGAACAAAAGGCTAAAGTGAGTATGACTGGTGCTGTACGGCACTCCAATTCACTTCACTGGGAGTACCAGGGATAGCCAAATACTTTACTTCAGCTACCTCCAGTGCTCTAATTGAATTGATAGCCGAATGCTTTACTTCTGCTGTCTTTGATGCTCCCATTAAAGTGAATGGGAAAGCCATCCACCACCAGTCAAGCCCATATTCAGCCTGGCTTCTGTGTGACTGAATGTGCATTGAAAGAAAAGGACCCCCATTTTCAAGATCGGTGGGGGTCTCAGAACCCCATATCTTTTGGATAGAGGGTAAATAATTTTTGTGGCAAAACCCTTTAATCCCATTATCAGCTCATGATTCAGTGACCTTTACATATATACTTTTCTTTACCTGTTTTCTTCTATGGACATGTCAAGATATGTGATCCTAATATAAGCAGCCTTTCATAATATAATATTACAAATTGATATGCTATGACAAAGTGATATGTTTTCTATCCTATATGCAGGGTTGTATAGGCGGTACAGTAGTAGCAGTTGCTACTGGTCCCTGTACTCTGATGGGGTCCCAAGGGTCCCTTTGATGGATAAAATATGCCACTTTTTTTTATTTATTTTTATTTTTTTTAAGTGATACAAGGTAGGTAGGGCCCCAATACAATTTTTTCATAGCAGCTTAAGAGTATGCCTTTTCCCATATGTGTTTGTGTGGGGCCACCCATTGGTCGTGTTGTGAATTTTAGCCTTTCAAAGGTTTTGTTATCTTGTTGTGATATTGTAATGAATTGCATTCATGGAAAAATTGTTCATTAAGGCCGGGGCCTCAAGGGTCGGTGATTTGTAGGGTGATTTAGGAAATCAAAGCAAGTCAATTAAATCTACGGAATCACTGGTGGTTTCCCCATAGATATAATTATAACAGAAAGGCCGCAGAGGACAATTCTGCAAATTTTCTGTTTAAAGCGCTATGGGAAGAGCCACGATGTGTTGCCACCACATTTTTTTCCACAGCGCTTTATTGTTGCCTGATGTCCCATGTGGTCTTAGACTAAAGAGGTTTTCCATCCTAAAATCCTACCGATATCTCATCAATTTCAGATCAATGAGGTTTCAACACCTGGCACCCCCATGAATCAGTTCTTCTCAGCAGCTGATACACAGAGAATGGCGCAGGAAGCAGACAGCTGTCTTCTCTGTATAGTTGGTCAGACCACTGTAATGCAAATCAACTCCCATTCATTTGAGTGGGTTCTAATCTCCAGTAACTTGGTTCAGCCACTACAGAGAACAGAGTTGTCTGTTTCCTGATTGATAATGAAAATAAATCAATATATTTTCAAATAATGGTGGCTAAACATATGCTACTGAAAAGAAAATAGTAAAAATAAAACATACAAAAAAGATTTTTTCACCACAGTTTTCAGGATGATGGATATCATTGAAAGTGCAAGAATTGTAGTTTTTATGCAAGATCCACTTTGTAAAACTGATTCATATATGTACTGTACATGTGGGAACAGATGATTTATAACCAAAATTATGGTACTCTCTATCGGGCCACTATTTAAGTTAATGGGGTTCTAAAACTTTTCATGAATATGAGTTATGTAAGGTATATACTGTATACTTTGGTGATCTAGTAATCTGATCTTTTGGCATCATGACTAATGACCATCAGTATACATTATAAAGCCATGGTGCACTCATAGATGGTATTTTTATGTGTCTCATACACAAACCCTGTTTAGCAGCCACATGGAGTTGCGGTAAAACTAGGAAGACTAATATTTTATTCTCTTTTTGATCTGATTTCTGCTCAATTATCTATTTTCTGGATTGTCACTTTGCAATTTCATCAGCTGGTCATAATAACACTGTTGCTTAACAAACTTTCCTTGCTGTAGTCTCCATAGCTACCAGGGCTTCTTGCTGTTCTTTGCTCAGAAGCGCTAAACACTGCTGGAGATAAACTTGCTGCTTTTTGCTACTTTTTGTAGTGATGACACTTGTCTAGTGAATTCTCACAGCTACAAGTACAGAAACTATTAGATCAGCAGAAGATTTATATGTTTTTCTTTCTATTGCATATGTAATACCATTATTTAGCAGTCAGAATTTGAATATATGTATTTCTATAAGTAGCTTTATAGGCAAATAGAGCTAGTGTACATTATTAAAGAAACACTGGAAACATTTATACTCTTAGGCTGCATGCACACGGAGTTACGCCGGGCTTGTAAAAATACTCATTCACAGCTGTACATGCGAGTGCTGCGGACGGCTCCCATTGAAGTGAATGGGATGTGTTCGGGAGCCGTCCGCTGCGCTTGCGTGTACGGCTGTGATTGAGTATTTTTACAAGCCAAATGCAGGGACTCCAAATGCAGAGAGTTGAGGGACTCCAAAGTAGGAATCCCTTTGTAATCTGCCACACTTCTATGCCTTGCTCTAGGCATAAGAATGACTATCAATTTAGCCTAGAATTCTCCATTAAAGTTTAACGTATACCTACAATAATTGTTGGCCAAACAGCTCTCAATCTCTCCATATGCATGGAGAGATTGGGAACCAAATATGATGTTTTTTGTTCTCTCTTTGGCAGAGAGGCACAGATTGCCATCAGATGCCACTGGCTATGACTTATCTTTTTTTGTTCTCCTTAACATCTACTTAAAGAAAGTCGACCGAACATCTAGTACATATTAGATGCTTGGCTGGCCCAAATGAAGTTAGCATGTTTGGCAGACATTATCCTTATTTGTATTGCTACCTCAAGAGTGAATAAGGCCGAGTTTTTTGGCCTGGAATCTGAAGCGGAGGCTGCCTTAGGTTCCTGTCCAAAATACGCGTAATTGCGACTGGATGCCGGTGCACTCTTCTCTAGATTAGGCCCAATTGAATGGGCCTAGTCTGGAGGAGGGTGTGTTTTCAGGCCAAATCGCCAGGCAACTCCACCTGAAGAATGAACATGTCCGTTCTTTTTCCCGGGAGCCAGAACAAACCGCTCCCGGAAAAAAGAACTGACCGGCTCCCATTGAAATCAATAGGAGCCGTCTTTTTGGTCAAAATTTTGAGGCGGATACGGCCTCAAAATCCTGACCAAAATACCCCGTGTGAACTTAGCCTAAGATAAACTGCCCCTAGAAGAATGTTAGAATGTACAAAAAATAAAGAAAATCATAAAACTTAATTGTTATGAACATCATAAACCTCATTTACCTTTGTTTATCACACCAATGAGGTTCTAGGTTTAGCAATGAGTAAATAGACTAAATGAGTGTGAGATTTATTCCTCCCACTTTGATTTAATTATTATAGGCAGAATAGATAAGTGAGGCTACTTGTTTCCGAGCGATTCAAGAACCGTGTTTACAGATTATACACAGTGGCATCCTTTGACATTCTTCCTTACTTGTCTCAGTTTCTACAGGGAGAATAATTATATGGAGTTCTATATTATTTGGCATTATGATGTATAGAAATATGCTGTTAATTACCCAGACTACATCTTGTAGCCAGAAATGTCAGTCTTTGAAATTTAATTAGTATCTGCAAGGATCTTTTTTTAAAGTGACTCATTTAGTCAATTCGCTAGAACAGGACACATTAAGTTAATTGTCTTCAGCGCAGTAGTTTGTAAGTTACAGTGGAGAAGCAGTCGGCTTCAGAGCCGTGCTGACTGTGGTTGCTTGACACACAAGTAAGCACAGCTAACAAAGCCCCCAGATAAATTCACTTTATTCTTTCTCCTGAAACATGTTGCACCCTAGATAATACCAGATCATTGTTTTATAACATCTCAGACTCCAGAAGATTCATCAACAAGTTGGGTAAGAAGCTTTACGAACTCAGAAGAATGTCTGTCTAGAGGTATATTTTTTTTCTCTTAACAGTTGCAACAAACTATAAAAAAAAACATGCCCTGGCTGTGCTCATCCATACAGTTGACCTAGATGCAAAATCTCCCGATGCTTCGGCAGAACAGGTACATTTTTCTTTTATGATCGATTCCCTGCTTAAAAAGAACATGAATAATTAGAGAGCAGATGCCATACCTTTCATTTCACAAAGCACTACTGGCTGTGAGGACAATTTCTGTTAAATGACTTGCCAGGCAGCCTTGCCCCTGAAGTATAATTATGAAAGGCTAGGGTATGAATATTGCACATAATGCCTGAATAAACAATGCTACCTATATCAGCGATACAACCTGCTGACCCAGTTGTCATAACATAAATATTAACTAGCAGCTGTGGCTTTTCACATCAGATGTTTAATATTTTTAATTGGGTAATGCCAAAGCCAAAGTGAAAAAAAAAATATCTAAAAATCTGTTATGAAAACCCAGAGTACAAATATAGATGAGATGTATAGGAACAATCTTTCAAAGGGGTGGCTAGGAACATAATTACACGAGCCTAAGATGATTTAGAGATGTAATTTATATTAAAAGGTGTTTATATTGTGATCGTTTTCTACTGGGTAACTGATTTGTGCCTGCTGTGTATAAAAGTAGAGCAGAACACTTCATTTCTTACACTAAATTGTAAGTAGACCGTTGCGAAAAATGTTCGATTTCGTCGGTACATTTAAAATAAAAAAAAAAAACAACAACATTCCAAACAAATAAAAAGAATCTCTATAGGACACCACACATCATGATCATCCTGATTTTCCTTGTTCTTCTTCTATCATAATTGCAGATGATAATTCATAAATCAGTAAAACAGTGCCTTGCTTTTTATTACAGCGACCATAATGTGTGCCTCATTCATAGTGTCAAATTTTTGACTAGGGTAACATAAGGTGACTTTTTGTTTATATGGTGGTGGCCATTTTATTGGAAGGAATCACTCAATTAAGTGACAGATGAGATGTATATGAACAGTAGTACCACTAGTACTAGTAGTAATGGTGCTTGTACTACTACCACTAGTAAGGGTGGGTTGACATCTGCACCCAGTCTCCGCTTTAGCCAATCCAGCGGATTTCCATCTTCTGCCCTGAGAAACTGGACAGGAGACGGAAACCCGGCAGTCACTTTTCAAACCCATTCACTTGAGTAGGTTTGCAAAGTGACCGACCGTGTGCGTCTCCTGCCTGTCCATGGTGAATCCGTTTTTTTTTTAACCTGACATAAAGTTGGACATGCAGAAGACGGAACCCCGCTGGATTGCGCAAACTGGACACCAGGCACAGATTTGAACCCGCCCTAACAGCAGTAATGTTGCCAGCAGAAGCTTACACACAGTGACACCAGCCAGCTGTAGCTCACAAACTCACAGTGACAACAACACAATTCCAATCTGAATGGCAAATATGTGTAGTTAAGCTTTAATAATTGCCCTCTTTGCTGTATCTTTGCAATATTATGCATGTTTATTTGTTATGAGCTTAACTTGATAGATTTATCTTTCAGGGTCCCTAGAAAGCTGGGTAAGATGCCAATCAGTGCTATAGTGCAGACTGCAGCTCATAAACCTCAAAGTTATGATGCACGTAGGCTGTGAATCTAAGGAAGCTGAGTGATTTACACACATAGATGAAAACTACACACATGTAATCCTTCCCTTTCCCTGTTATAAATCATGGCCTGAAGCTGCACTGTTTACATTACACTCAATGGCCCTCCATCACACCATTAAACTGAATGGGAGCTAATACCCACCCCTTAATGATAAGCTCCACCCATTACAAATCACCTGTAATGTCATGCTAGTGCTTGTAGATAGTCTACAGCCAGTAATGGCACTGCACAGAGACAGGATACAGTGTCTCCCAATCTATGTCTACTAAACTATTCAGAGCTGCAGCTTAGCACCTAACTCTACAGACATAGCTAGATATTAACTATATCATGCATATTTTTAATTTTATTTTTGGTTTTCAAGGTTTAGTGTCCCTTTAAGTACGTCTCAAATTTAGCAAAGCACCATCACACCTCTATCTCTATACTTGAGGGTTGGAACCACACACACAAAACCATCCACTCATCATGAAGGCCTGTTTCTCACAGTCTCCTCTGAACAATTGATTTAAAGATGTGTCTCGTACTTGAAGGGATTCTACCACTGAAATGAATTTTTTTGATGATCAAACGTCGGAATAGCCTTTAGAAAGGCTATTAGTCTCTTACCTTTAGACGTGGTCTCCGCCGCTCCGTTCCTTAGAAATACCGGTTTTTACCGGTATGCAAATTAGTTCTCAGCAATGGGGGCGAGCCCCAGTGCTGAAAATGCGATGGGGGCATCCCCACTACTGCTCGAAAACACGCTCCAGCGACGCCTCTATCTTTGGCTGGATCCTCCCCTTCTTTCGTTGTCTTCCTTTTCGTCATCTCCGATGCCTGCACAGTTGGCTCTGCCAGTGAGACACCAGCAGAGCCAAGTGCACATGCCAGCCGGCAGCCATTTTTGGAAGGCCACTCTTGCTCTTGTAATTCAATACATTCATTTCAATGGTAGGATCCCTTTAATCCCTGGAAGGCATTCATGTGTGCTGTAATCTGAGGTGCTGTTAATTTGCAGTTTGTGAGGCTGATAACTCTAAGGGTGCATGCACACTACGTAACGCCGGGCGTGTATGAGAGCCGTACACGCCGGCATTACAGCAGGGCTGCCGAACACTTCCCATTCACTTCAATGGGAGCGCTCGTAAACGCCGCTGTTACGAGCGCTCCCATTGAAGTGAATGGGAAGTGTTCGGCAGTCTGCTGTAATGCCGGCGTGTACGGCTCTCATACACGCCCGGCGTTACTCAGTGTGCATGCACCCTAACAAAGTTTTTTTCTCCGGCCGCTTCCATTCATTCCTATGGGTGCGTGCTATTCGAAACAGCCGTTTCGAATAGTACTCACTCATCTCTATTATCTACGTAACTAGAATAACCAACAAATCGCAACAGAAGCCACATACCAGAGTATTCACAGCTAACATTCTACTCACATCTGTGACTCTTCATGTTAATAGTTTACTTGATGTACAAAGAGGTGAGCTCTGTGTTTGTTTTATGTACACCCCTGAAAATGCACTGAGCAGAAGCAGAATTGGTTATTCTATGCTACTCTACGTTAGGCATTTCTGTATTGCAATCAAAAAAGAGTGCATACTTAGCAAAAAAAAACAGAGTGCTGGTTGTAACTATAAATGTGTTGATTGGTGTTCCAAAATTCAGCACCCCTACTGATCAGCTGTTCTCATTAGACAGATAATGTAGCAGAAAGCAGAAAGCTCTGCTCTATGTGTAGTGAACACATTAGGTTACTGCAGATCAGTTCCCATTCGCTTAAATGGATGCTAGGATGCAATGACTCGGTTCAGCCACTATACAGAAAACGCAGCTGTTTGCTTCCTTCTCTATTCTGAGTAAATCAGCTACTGAGTGGGTTTCAATCTAATGGTGGGTATCTAATATCGATGAACTTTACAAGCAAGCATACATGGTACAATTAACTCACAACAGGGTAAGAGCCTCTGTAGGGCTGCCAGCAGAATTAGATTCTAGCTAGCATTCAGTTAGTACTAGAGATGAGCGAACAGTGTTCTATCGAACTCATGTTCGATCGGATATTAGGCTGTTCGGCATGTTCGAATCGAATCGAACACCGCGTGGTAAAGTGCGCCATTACTCGATTCCCCTCCCACCTTCCCTGGCGCCTTTTTTGCTCCAATAACAGCGCTGGGTAGGTGGGACAGGAACTACGACACCGGTGACGTTGAAAAAAGTAGGCAAAACCCATTGGCTGCCGAAAACATGTGACCTCTAATTTAAAAGAACAGCGACGCCCAGCTTCGCGTCATTCTGAGCTTGCAATTCACCGAGGACGGAGGTTTCCGTCCAGCTAGCTAGGGCTTAGATTCTGGGTAGGCAGGGACAGGCTAGGATAGGAAGGAGAAGACAACCAACAGCTCTTGTAAGAGCTAAATTCCAGGGAGAAGCTTGTCAGTGTAACGTGGCACTGACGGGCTCAATCGCCGCAACCCAGCTTTCCCAGGATCCTGAATGGAATACACTGTCAGTGTATTCCCGTATACCCGATATATACCCCGATACCCGTTCCAACGGTGTGCCCCCCCACCTTCACCCCAGAAATACCCTGCAAGTCCCCTAGCAATAGAATTGGGGCTATATACACCCACAATTTTTACTACTGGTATACAGTGCCATTGTCTGACTGGGAATTCAAAGAATATATTGGGAATACAAATACCCTCATTTCTTGCTACTGCCATATAGTGCCAGTTTCTGACTGGTAATTCAAAGAATATATTGGGGTTACGTGCACCCACAATTTTTACTACTGGTATACAGTGCCATTGTCTGACTGGGAATTCAAAGAATATATTGGGAATACAAATACCCTCATTTCTTGCTACTGCCATATAGTGCCAGTGTCTGACTGGGAATTCAAAGAATATATTGGGGTTACGTGCACCCACAATTTTTACTACTGGTATACAGTGCCATTGTCTGACTGGGAATTCAAAGAGTATATTGGGAATACAAATACCCTCATTTCTTGCTACTGCCATATAGTGCCAGTTTCTGACTGGGAATTCAAAGAATATATTGGGGTTACGTGCACCCACAATTTTTACTACTGGTATACAGTGCCATTGTCTGACTGGGAATTCAAAGAATATATTGGGAATACAAATACCCTCATTTCTTGCTACTGCCATATAGTGCCAGTGTCTGACTGGGAATTCAAAGAATATATTGGGGTTACGTGCACCCACAATTTTTACTACTGGTATACAGTGCCATTGTCTGACTGGGAATTCAAAGAGTATATTGGGAATACAAATACCCTCATTTCTTGCTACTGCCATATAGTGCCAGTTTCTGACTGGGAATTCAAAGAATATATTGGGGTTACGTGCACCCACAATTTTTACTACTGGTATACAGTGCCATTGTCTGACTGGGAATTCAAAGAATATATTGGGGTTATAAATACCCTCATTTCTTGCTACTGCCATATAGTGCCAGTTTCTGACTGGGAATTCAAAGAATATATTGGGGTTACGTGCACCCACAATTTTTACTACTGGTATACAGTGCCATTGTCTGACTGGGAATTCAAAGAGTATATTGGGAATACAAATACCCTCATTTCTTGCTACTGCCATATAGTGCCAGTTTCTGACTGGGAATTCAAAGAATATATTGGGGTTACGTGCACCCACAATTTTTACTACTGGTATACAGTGCCATTGTCTGACTGGGAATTCAAAGAGTATATTGGGAATACAAATACCCTCATTTCTTGCTACTGCCATATAGTGCCAGTTTCTGACTGGGAATTCAAAGAATATATTGGGGTTACGTGCACCCACAATTTTTACTACTGGTATACAGTGCCATTGTCTGACTGGGAATTCAAAGAATATATTGGGGTTATAAATACCCTCATTTCTTGCTACTGCCATATAGTGCCAGTTTCTGACTGGGAATTCAAAGAATATATTGGGGTTACGTGCACCCACAATTTTTACTACTGGTATACAGTGCCATTGTCTGACTGGGAATTCAAAGAATATATTGGGGTTATAAATACCCTCATTTCTTGCTACTGCCATATAGTGCCAGTTTCTGACTGGTAATTCAAAGAATATATTGGGGTTACGTGCACCCACAATTTTTACTACTGGTATACAGTGCCATTGTCTGACTGGGAATTCAAAGAGTATATTGGGAATACAAATACCCTCATTTCTTGCTACTGCCATATAGTGCCAGTGTCTGACTGGGAATTCAAAGAATATATTGGGGTTACGTGCACCCACAATTTTTACTACTGGTATACAGTGCCATTGTCTGACTGGGAATTCAAAGAGTATATTGGGAATACAAATACCCTCATTTCTTGCTACTGCCATATAGTGCCAGTTTCTGACTGGGAATTCAAAGAATATATTGGGGTTACGTGCACCCACAATTTTTACTACTGGTATACAGTGCCATTGTCTGACTGGGAATTCAAAGAATATATTGGGGTTATAAATACCCTCATTTCTTGCTACTGCCATATAGTGCCAGTTTCTGACTGGGAATTCAAAGAATATATTGGGGTTACGTGCACCCACAATTTTTACTACTGGTATACAGTGCCATTGTCTGACTGGGAATTCAAAGAATATATTGGGGTTATAAATACCCTCATTTCTTGCTACTGCCATATAGTGCCAGTTTCTGACTGGTAATTCAAAGAATATATTGGGGTTACGTGCACCCACAATTTTTACTACTGGTATACAGTGCCATTGTCTGACTGGGAATTCAAAGAGTATATTGGGAATACAAATACCCTCATTTCTTGCTACTGCCATATAGTGCCAGTGTCTGACTGGGAATTCAAAGAATATATTGGGGTTACGTGCACCCACAATTTTTACTACTGGTATACAGTGCCATTGTCTGACTGGGAATTCAAAGAGTATATTGGGAATACAAATACCCTCATTTCTTGCTACTGCCATATAGTGCCAGTTTCTGACTGGGAATTCAAAGAATATATTGGGGTTACGTGCACCCACAATTTTTACTACTGGTATACAGTGCCATTGTCTGACTGGGAATTCAAAGAGTATATTGGGAATACAAATACCCTCATTTCTTGCTACTGCCATATAGTGCCAGTGTCTGACTGGGAATTCAAAGAATATATTGGGGTTACGTGCACCCACAATTTTTACTACTGGTATACAGTGCCATTGTCTGACTGGGAATTCAAAGAGTATATTGGGAATACAAATACCCTCATTTCTTGCTACTGCCATATAGTGCCAGTTTCTGACTGGGAATTCAAAGAATATATTGGGGTTACGTGCACCCACAATTTTTACTACTGGTATACAGTGCCATTGTCTGACTGGGAATTCAAAGAATATATTGGGGTTATAAATACCCTCATTTCTTGCTACTGCCATATAGTGCCAGTTTCTGACTGGGAATTCAAAGAATATATTGGGGTTACGTGCACCCACAATTTTTACTACTGGTATACAGTGCCATTGTCTGACTGGGAATTCAAAGAATATATTGGGGTTATAAATACCCTCATTTCTTGCTACTGCCATATAGTGCCAGTTTCTGACTGGTAATTCAAAGAATATATTGGGGTTACGTGCACCCACAATTTTTACTACTGGTATACAGTGCCATTGTCTGACTGGGAATTCAAAGAGTATATTGGGAATACAAATACCCTCATTTCTTGCTACTGCCATATAGTGCCAGTGTCTGACTGGGAATTCAAAGAATATATTGGGGTTACGTGCACCCACAATTTTTACTACTGGTATACAGTGCCATTGTCTGACTGGGAATTCAAAGAGTATATTGGGAATACAAATACCCTCATTTCTTGCTACTGCCATATAGTGCCAGTTTCTGACTGGGAATTCAAAGAATATATTGGGGTTACGTGCACCCACAATTTTTACTACTGGTATACAGTGCCATTGTCTGACTGGGAATTCAAAGAGTATATTGGGAATACAAATACCCTCATTTCTTGCTACTGCCATATAGTGCCAGTGTCTGACTGGGAATTCAAAGAATATATTGGGGTTACGTGCACCCACAATTTTTACTACTGGTATACAGTGCCAATTTCTAACTAGGAATTCAAAATGCGCAAGGCTCCCGGAAAGGGACGTGGACGAGGCCGTGGGCGAGGTCGGGGGAATGGTTCTGGGGAGCAAGGTAGCAGTGAAGCCACAGGGCGTCCCGTGCCTACTCCTGTGGGGCAGCAAGCATTGCGCCACTCCACAGTGCCAGGGTTGCTTGCCACATTAACTAAACTGCAGGGTAAAAACCTTAGTAGGCCCGAGAACCAGGAACAGGTCTTGCAATGGCTGTCAGAGAACGCTTACAGCACATTGTCCAGCAGCCAGTCAGACTCTGCCTCCTCTCCTCCTATTACCCAACAGTCTTGTCTTCCTTCCTCCCAAAATTCCGAAGCTTTACAGAACAATAACCCAAACTGTCCCTGCTCCCCAGAGCTGTTCTCCGCTCCTTTCATTGTCCCTCAACCTGCCTCTCCACGTCACGATTCCACGAACCTAACAGAGGAGCATCTGTATCCAGATGCTCAAACACTAGAGTCTCCTCCATCTCCGTTCGATTTGGTGGTGGATGACCAGCAACCCACCCTCATCGACGATGATGTGACGCAGTTGCCGTCAGGGCATCCAGTTGACCGGCGCATTGTGCGGGAGGAGGAGATGAGACAGGAGTTGGAAGAGGAAGTGGTGGATGATGAGGACACTGACCCGACCTGGACAGGGGGGATGTCAAGCGGGGAAAGTAGTGTGGATGTTGAGGCAGGTGCAGCACCAAAAAGGGTAGCTAGAGGCAGAGGCAGAGGTCAGCAGCTTAGGCGAAGCCAGGCCACACCCGGAATCTCCCAAGATGTTCCAGTTCGTACCCAGCCCCGAAAAACTCCCACCTCGAGGGCACGTTTCTCGAAGGTGTGGAGTTTTTTCAAGGAATGCGCCGAGGACAGATATAGTGTTGTCTGCACAATTTGCCTCTCGAAATTGATTAGGGGCTCTGAGAAGAGCAACCTGTCCACCACTTCAATGCGCCGTCATTTGGAATCCAAGCACTGGAATCAGTGGCAGGCAGCAACGGCAGGACAAAGGCCGACTGCCGTTCACGCCACTGCCACTGCCTCTGCCTCTGCCTCTGCCACTGCCACTGCTGACTGTGCTGGCGATGCACTCCAGAGGACGAGCCAGGACACCACTTCATCTGCCTCCGCCACTTTGTTGACTTCTACCTCATCCTCCCCTGGTCCTGTCTTATCTCCTTCTCCTGCACCATCAAAGGCACCATCAGGCGTTTCTTTACAACAACCCACCATCTCTCAGACATTGGAGCGGCGGCAGAAATACACTGCTAACCACCCACACGCGCAAGCCTTGAACGCCAACATCGCTAAACTGCTGGCCCAGGAGATGTTGGCGTTCCGGCTTGTTGAAACTCCCGCCTTCCTGGACCTGATGGCAACTGCGGCACCTCGCTATGCCGTCCCTAGCCGTCACTACTTCTCCCGGTGTGCCGTCCCCGCCTTGCACCAGCACGTGTCACTCAACATCAGGCGGGCCCTTAGTTCCGCGCTTTGCACAAAGGTCCACTTGACCACCGACGCGTGGACAAGTGCATGCGGACAGGGACGCTACATTTCACTGACGGCACACTGGGTGAATGTAGTTGAGGCTGGGACTGCTTCCCAAACTGGCCCGGTGTACCTCGTCTCCCCGCCTAACATTCCTGGCAGGGACACGAGAAGAACACCCCCCTCCTCCTCCTCCTCCTCTACCGCCTCCTCCTCCGCCACCGCCTCCTCCTCCGCCACCGCCTCCTCCTCCGCTGTTAGATTGACCCCAGCTACGAGTTGGAAACGTTGCAGCACTGGCGTTGGTAGACGTCAGCAGGCTGTGCTGAAGCTGATCAGCTTGGGGGACAGACAGCACACTGCCTCCGAGGTGAGGGATGCCCTCCTCGATGAGACGGCAATATGGTTTGAGCCGCTGCACCTGGGCCCAGGCATGGTCGTTTGTGATAACGGCCGGAACCTGGTAGCAGCTCTGGAGCTTGCCGGACTCCAACATGTTCCATGCCTGGCCCACGTCTTCAACCTAGTGGTGCAACGTTTCCTAAAGAGCTACCCCAATGTTCCAGAGCTACTGGTGAAAGTGCGGCGCATGTGCGCCCACTTTCGCAAGTCGACAGTAGCCGCTGCTAGCTTAAAATCTCTCCAGCAACGCCTGCATGTGCCACAACACCGGCTTTTGTGCGACGTCCCCACACGCTGGAACTCAACGTTTCAGATGTTGAATAGAGTGGTTGAGCAGCAGAGACCTTTGATGGAATACCAGCTACAAAACCCTAGGGTGCCACAAAGTCAGCTGCCTCAGTTTCACATCCATGAGTGGCCATGGATGAGAGACCTTTGTGACATCCTACGGGTCTTTGAGGAGTCCACAAGGAGGGTGAGCTCTGAGGATGCGATGGTGAGCCTTACAATCCCGCTCTTGTGTGTTCTGAGAGAATCCCTGATTGACATCAGGGATAACTCAGATCACACAGAGGAGTTAGGGATAGCATCCGATCCGTCACAGCTGGAGAGTAGGTCCACACATCTGTCCGCTTCACTGCGTTTAATGGAGGAGGAGGAGGAGGAGGAGGAGGAAGAAGAGTTGTCCGATGATGTGATGGTGATACAGGAGGCTTCCGGGCAACTTCGAATCGTCCCATTGTTGCAGCGCGGATGGGTAGACATGGAGGATGAGGAGGAAATGGAGATTGAACTTTCCGGTGGGGCCAGAGGAGTCATGCCAACTAACACTGTGGCAGACATGGCTGAGTTCATGTTGGGGTGCTTTACAACCGACAAGCGTATTGTCAAAATCATGGAGGACAACCAGTACTGGATCTTTGCTATCCTTGACCCCCGGTATAAAAACAACATCTCGTCTTTTATTCCGGTAGAGGGGAGGGCCAATCGCATCAATGCTTGCCACAGGCAATTGGTGCAGAATATGATGGAGATGTTTCCAGCATGTGACGTTGGCGGCAGGGAGGGCAGTTCCTCCAGTAGGCAACCAAGTTCTCACCGGTCCACACAAACGAGGGGCACACTGTCTAAGGTCTGGGACACCTTGATGGCACCCCCTCGCCAAAGTGCCGCCACGGAGGGTCCTAGTGTCACCAGGCGTGAGAAGTATAGGCGCATGTTGCGGGAATACCTTTCCGACCACAGCCCTGTCCTCTCCGACCCCTCTGCGCCCTACACGTATTGGGTGTCGAAGTTGGACCTGTGGCTTGAACTTGCCCTATATGCCTTGGAGGTGCTGTCCTGTCCTGCCGCCAGCGTCCTATCTGAGAGGGTGTTCAGTGCAGCCGGTGGCATCATCACTGACAAGCGCACCCGTCTGTCAGCTGAGAGTGCCGACCGGCTCACTTTGATAAAAATGAACCACCACTGGGTAGAGCCGTCATTTTTGTGCCCACCTGTGTAAAGCACCCCAACATGAAACTCCATGTCTGTACTCAACCTCTCCAATTCCTCCGCATCCTCATACTCATCCACCATAAGCGTTGCACAATTCTGCTAATACTAGGATCCCTCCACCCTGATTTCCCCCAACTCTGCTGGTTAGAGGCTCCCTCCACCATGAATTTGCCCAAACTGGGCTGTTTAGAGGCTCCCTCCACCATGAATTGGTCCAAACTGGGTTTTTTAGAGGCTCCCTCCACCATGAATTTGCCCAAACTGGGCTGTTTAGAGGCTCCCTCCACCATGAATTGGTCCAAACTGGGCTGGTTAGAGGCTCCCTCCACCATGAATTTCCCAAAACTTGGCTGTTTAGAGGCTCCCTCCACCATGAATTTGCCCAAACTGGGCTGTTTAGAGGCTCCCTCCACCATTAATTGGTCCAAACTGGGCTGGTTAGAGGCTCCCTCCACCATGAATTTGCCCAAACTGGGGTGGTTAGAGGCTCCCTCCACCATTAATTGGTCCAAACTGGGCTGGTTAGAGGCTCCCTCCACCATGAATTTCCCAAAACTTGGCTGTTTAGAGGCTCCCTCCACCATTAATTGGTCCAAACTGGGCTGGTTAGAGGCTCCCTCCACCATGAATTTGCCCAAACTGGGCTGTTTAGAGGCTCCCTCCACCATTAATTGGTCCAAACTGGGCTGGTTAGAGGCTCCCTCCACCATGAATTTGCCCAAACTGGGCTGTTTAGAGGCTCCCTCCACCATGAATTGGTCCAAACTGGGGTGGTTAGAGGCTCCCTCCACCATGAATTGGTCCAAACTGGGGTGGTTAGAGGCTCCCTCCACCATTAATTGGTCCAAACTGGGCTGGTTAGAGGCTCCCTCCACAATTAATTGGTCCAAACTGGGCTAATTAGAGGCTCCCTCCACCATGAATTGGTCCAAACTGGGTTTTTTAGAGGCTCCCTCCACCATGAATTTGCCCAAACTGGGCTGTTTAGAGGCTCCCTCCACCATGAATTGGTCCAAACTGGGCTGGTTAGAGGCTCCCTCCACCATGAATTGGTCCAAACTGGGGTGGTTAGAGGCTCCCTCCACCATTAATTGGTCCAAACTGGGCTGGTTAGAGGCTCCCTCCACCATTAATTGGTCCAAACTGGGCTGGTTAGAGGCTCCCTCCACCATGAATTTGCCCAAACTGGGGTGGTTAGAGGCTCCCTCCACCATTAATTGGTCCAAACTGGGCTGGTTAGAGGCTCCCTCCACAATTAATTGGTCCAAACTGGGCTAATTAGAGGCTCCCTCCACCATGAATTGGTCCAAACTGGGTTTTTTAGAGGCTCCCTCCACCATGAATTTGCCCAAACTGGGCTGTTTAGAGGCTCCCTCCACCATGAATTGGTCCAAACTGGGCTGGTTAGAGGCTCCCTCCACCATGAATTTCCCAAAACTTGGCTGTTTAGAGGCTCCCTCCACCATTAATTGGTCCAAACTGGGCTGGTTAGAGGCTCCCTCCACCATTAATTGGTCCAAACTGGGCTGGTTAGAGGCTCCCTCCACCATTAATTGGTCCAAACTGGGCTGGTTAGAGGCTCCCTCCACCATGAATTTCCCAAAACTTGGCTGTTTAGAGGCTCCCTCCACCATTAATTGGTCCAAACTGGGCTGGTTAGAGGCTCCCTCCACCATGAATTTGCCCAAACTGGGCTGTTTAGAGGCTCCCTCCACCATGAATTGGTCCAAACTGGGTTTTTTAGAGGCTCCCTCCACCATTAATTGGTCCAAACTGGGCTGGTTAGAGGCTCCCTCCACAATTAATTGGTCCAAACTGGGCTAATTAGAGGCTCCCTCCACCATGAATTGGTCCAAACTGGGTTTTTTAGAGGCTCCCTCCACCATGAATTTGCCCAAACTGGGCTGTTTAGAGGCTCCCTCCACCATGAATTGGTCCAAACTGGGCTGGTTAGAGGCTCCCTCCACCATGAATTGGTCCAAACTGGGGTGGTTAGAGGCTCCCTCCACCATTAATTGGTCCAAACTGGGCTGGTTAGAGGCTCCCTCCACCATTAATTGGTCCAAACTGGGCTGGTTAGAGGCTCCCTCCACCATGAATTTGCCCAAACTGGGGTGGTTAGAGGCTCCCTCCACCATTAATTGGTCCAAACTGGGCTGGTTAGAGGCTCCCTCCACAATTAATTGGTCCAAACTGGGCTAATTAGAGGCTCCCTCCACCATGAATTGGTCCAAACTGGGTTTTTTAGAGGCTCCCTCCACCATGAATTTGCCCAAACTGGGCTGTTTAGAGGCTCCCTCCACCATGAATTGGTCCAAACTGGGCTGGTTAGAGGCTCCCTCCACCATGAATTTCCCAAAACTTGGCTGTTTAGAGGCTCCCTCCACCATGAATTTGCCCAAACTGGGCTGTTTAGAGGCTCCCTCCACCATTAATTGGTCCAAACTGGGCTGGTTAGAGGCTCCCTCCACCATGAATTTGCCCAAACTGGGGTGGTTAGAGGCTCCCTCCACCATTAATTGGTCCAAACTGGGCTGGTTAGAGGCTCCCTCCACCATGAATTTCCCAAAACTTGGCTGTTTAGAGGCTCCCTCCACCATTAATTGGTCCAAACTGGGCTGGTTAGAGGCTCCCTCCACCATGAATTTGCCCAAACTGGGCTGTTTAGAGGCTCCCTCCACCATTAATTGGTCCAAACTGGGCTGGTTAGAGGCTCCCTCCACCATGAATTTGCCCAAACTGGGCTGTTTAGAGGCTCCCTCCACCATGAATTGGTCCAAACTGGGGTGGTTAGAGGCTCCCTCCACCATGAATTGGTCCAAACTGGGGTGGTTAGAGGCTCCCTCCACCATTAATTGGTCCAAACTGGGCTGGTTAGAGGCTCCCTCCACAATTAATTGGTCCAAACTGGGCTAATTAGAGGCTCCCTCCACCATGAATTGGTCCAAACTGGGTTTTTTAGAGGCTCCCTCCACCATTAATTGGTCCAAACTGGGCTGGTTAGAGGCTCCCTCCACAATTAATTGGTCCAAACTGGGCTAATTAGAGGCTCCCTCCACCATGAATTGGTCCAAACTGGGTTTTTTAGAGGCTCCCTCCACCATGAATTTGCCCAAACTGGGCTGTTTAGAGGCTCCCTCCACCATTAATTGGTCCAAACTTGGCTGTTTAGAGGCTCCCTCCACCATGAATTTGCCCAAACTGGGCTGTTTAGAGGCTCCCTCCACCATTAATTGGTCCAAACTGGGCTGGTTAGAGGCTCCCTCCACCATGAATTTGCCCAAACTGGGGTGGTTAGAGGCTCCCTCCACCATTAATTGGTCCAAACTGGGCTGGTTAGAGGCTCCCTCCACCATTAATTGGTCCAAACTGGGCTGGTTAGAGGCTCCCTCCACCATGAATTTGCCCAAACTGGGCTGTTTAGAGGCTCCCTCCACCATGAATTGGTCCAAACTGGGCTGGTTAGAGGCTCCCTCCACCATGAATTTCTCAAAACTTGGCTGTTTAGAGGCTCCCTCCACCATTAATTGGTCCAAACTGGGCTGGTTAGAGGCTCCCTCCACCATGAATTGGTCCAAACTGGGGTTTTTAGAGGCTCCCTCCACCATGAATTGGTCCAAACTGGGGTTTTTAGAGTCTCCCTCCACCATGAATTGGTCCAAACTGGGGTTTTTAGAGTCTCCCTCCACCATGAATTGGTCCAAACTGGGGTTTTTAGAGGCTCCCTCCACCATGAATTTGCCCAAACTCTGCTGGTTAGAGGCTCAATCCACCCTGATTTTCAAAACAAATGTTGGTGCCAACCTCAACTTACTACAAGGGCCAAATTCACTGCTGGTGACAAGCTCTCCTCACTGCAAGTGCCAAATACACATGTTTCAAGGTGTTTTCCTACTGTCAGAGAGGTGGTATTGAGTGTGTAAAGTGTGTAGTTGTTAGGCTGTGATGTTGGGGTAATAGAGGGTCTTTGGTGTGTTAGATGCCCCCAGACATGCTTCCCCTGCTGTCCCAGTGTCATTCCAGAGGTGTTGGCATCATTTCCTGGGGTGTCATAGTGGACTTGGTGACCCTCCAGACACGGATTTGGGTTTCCCCCTTAACGAGTATCTGTTCCCCATAGACTATAATGGGGTTCGAAACCCGTTCGAACACACGAACATTGAGCGGCTGTTCGAATCGAATTTCGAACCTCGAACATTTTAGTGTTCGCTCATCTCTAGTTAGTACCAGCACTGCTATTATTTTTTTCTTTTTTTGGCATTTTAATCTTGGAATAGTTTTTACACTTTTTTCCCCAATAATGATATCTATAGGAAAACGTGTTTTGTTTTTTTGTTTTTTAACAAAGCATAAATGGTAGGAAATCTAAAAGAACACCAAATTAAAAATTTATTAAATGTATGTAAGGTTATTCATAATTACCTACTAAATAACCTGTAACTTCTGGCTGTGGTGAAAAAATGCAAGAAAAAAACAGCAATAAATAGCACTAAAAAAACAGCAGAAATGTTAAAAAAAAAAACTAAGCGTGCTATCAGCCTAAAAGAGTTTATTCATACTCACGGCAACAAAATTGATGAGAGTAACAATCAAATCAAGTCCTGAGTGAATTCAGTCTCTCATCACCTGACTCAAGTTTCACCTTTACTCTGGCTTCCTCTGAGGCATAACCTCTTATTTACTGTATAATCTCCATTCTCACAGCTCTATATCACAATTTCTGACCCTCATAAGCCTAAAGCAGTTGCTTCGAGGACATATTTGACATACATTGGACATGGAATTCTTCATATTTCTTACCGCACTTGGATGTTTAATGTGGATAGGCTTAGTGCTGCTCGCTTTTGGGCTGATAACCAGCACACTGTTTGGATTTTTTGCTTTGCTTAAGGATTAGAGATGAGCGAACAGTGTTTTATCGAACACATGTTCGATCGGATATCAGGGTGTTCGCTATGTTCGAATCGAATCGAACACCGCGTGGTAAAGTGCGCCAAAATTCGATTCCCCTCCCACCTTCCCTGGCGCCTTTTTTGCACCAATAACAGCGCAGGGGAGGTGGGACAGGAACTACGACACCGGGGGCTTTGAAAAAAATTGGAAAAAGTCATTGGCTGCCGAAATCAGATGACCTCCATTTTAGACGAATAGTGGATTTCAAATCCGGGTCATATGAGAATGTGAACTTTGTGACTATGAGACAGGGATAGCTGTACAGGCAGGGATAGCTAGGGATAACCTTTATTTAGGGGGGAATGTTATTAAAAATAACTTTTTGGGGCTCTATCGGGTGTGTAATTGTGATTTTTGTGAGATAAACTTTTTCCCATAGGGATGCATTGGCCAGCGCTGATTGGCCAGAGTACGGAACTCGACCAATCAGCGCTGGCTCTGCTGGAGGAGGCGGAGTCTAAGATCGCTCCACACCAGTCTCCATTCAGGTCCGACCTTAGACTCCGCCTCCTCCAGCAGAGCCAGCGCTGATTGGCCGAATTCCGTACTCTGGCCAATCAGCACTGGCTAATGCATTGTATTGGCGTGATGAAGCAGTGCTGAATGTGTGTGCTTAGCACACACATTCATCTCTACTTCATCGGGCTAATAGAATGCATTGGCCAATCAGCGCTGGCCAATGCATTCTATTAGCTTGATGAAGCAGAGTGTGCACAAGGGTTCAAGCGCACCCTCGGCTCTGATGTAGCAGAGCCGAGGCTGCACAAGGGTTCAAGCGCACCCTCGGCTCTGATGTAGCAGAGCCGAGGGTGCACTTGAACCCTTGTGCAGCCTCGGCTCTGCTACATCAGAGCCGAGGGTGCGCTTGAACCCTTGTGCACCCTCGGCTCTGCTACATCAGAGCCGAGGGTGCGCTTGAACCCTTGTGCACACTCTGCTTCATCAAGCTAATAGAATGCATTGGCCAGCGCTGATTGGCCAATGCATTCTATTAGCCTGATGAAGTAGAGCTGAATGTGTGTGCTAAGCACACACATTCAGCACTGCTTCATCACGCCAATACAATGCATTAGCCAGTGCTGATTGGCCAGAGTACGGAATTCGGCCAATCAGCGCTGGCTCTGCTGGAGGAGGCGGAGTCTAAGGTCGGACCTGAATGGAGACTGGTGTGGAGCGATCTTAGACTCCGCCTCCTCCAGCAGAGCCAGCGCTGATTGGTCGAGTTCCGTACTCTGGCCAATCAACGCTGGCCAATGCATTCTATTAGCCCGATGAAGTAGAGCTGAATGTGTGTGCTTAGCACACACATTCAGTTCTACTTCATCGGGCTAATAGAATGCATTGGCCAATCAGCGCTGGTCAATGCATTCTATTAGCGTGAACTGAGTTTGCACAGGGGTTCTAGTGCACCCTCGGCTCTGCTACATCAGATTGCTACATCTGATGTAGCAGTGCCGAGTGTGCATCAGATGTGTAGTTGAGCAAAACTGACTCAGCACTGCTAAGTCTCTGCATTCGCATAGGAATGCATTGGCCAGCCTTCGGCCAATCAGCGCTGGCTCTGCCGGAGGAGGCGGAGTCTAAGGTCGGACCTGAATGGAGACTGGTGTGGAGCGATCTTAGACTCCGCCTCCTCCAGCAGAGCCAGCGCTGATTGGTCGAGTTCCGTACTCTGGCCAATCAGCACTGGCCAATGCATTTCTATGGGGAAAAGTTAGCTTGCGAAAATCGCAAACTGACAGGGATTTCCATGAAATAAAGTGACTTTTATGCCCCCAGACACGCTTCCCCTGCTGTCCCAGTGTCATTCCAGGGTGTTGGTATCATTTCCTGGGGTGTCATAGTGGACTTGGTGACCCTCCAGACACGAATTTGGGTTTCCCCCTTAACGAGTATATGTTCCCCATAGACTATAATGGGGTTCGAAACCCATTCGAACACTCGAACAGTGAGCGGCTGTTCGAATCGAATTTCGAACCTCGAACATTTTAGTGTTCGCTCATCTCTATTAAGGATGCATTTTAGTTTAGTGTGCAGAAATGCCTAAAGCAGAGTAGCATAGAGAAATCAATTTCTGTATATAGTTACAAAGTTAATACGGTTGAAAAAAAGACATATGTCCATCAAGTTGAACTAGTGGATGGGAAAGGGCATGACAGTCAATACATTTCCATAACCATCAATGCAATTTTGCTCTGAAAAGGGACCTAATCCTTTGTTGAGGCTGTCAACAGTGACTGCTGTAACCAGCTCCTGGGGTAGGCTATTCCACAGATTCACAGCCCTTGAATTTTAAAGGGATGCAATAATTGAAATCCCATTTTTTCTCCCTAACATGCCTTAAGAATGGCTATTGTTCTCCTACTTGTCTACTCCGTGCCGCCGTTCGGTAGAAATCTCGGTTTTCTTCTGTATGACTTCTTTTGCAGCACTGGGGGTGGTCCCCAGCACTCAAACAGCACTGGGGCATCCCCAATGCTGCGAGAGAACTCTCCTGTGATGCCTCGATCTTCATCTGGATCGCCTCTCTCTGAGTCTTCTGCCATCCTGGGTTTCAAATTTCTAGGCATGTGCAGTCAGCATTTCCATCGAGCCTCAGGCAGAGCCGACTGCGCATGCACAAACAGTGTAAGTGGCCAAAAGAAAATGGCCGCGGGCATGCGCAGTCGGCTCTGCCAAGGCCCGATGGAAGAGCTGACTGCACATGCCTAGAAATTTGAAACCCAGGACGGCAGAAGACTCAGAGAGAGGCGTTCCAGATGAAGATAGAGGCGGCACTGAAGATTTCTCTCGCAGCATTGAGTTTTTCAGCTGCTGATTAGCCAGAATCCCATTCACTTTACATGTACTGTAAAATACAGTGTTTTTTTGCTGCTATGTTTCTACAGTGGCAAAAACGGTATGTTTTTCACAAAATACGGCTTCAGCCTAAATCTACCTTTTCACAAGTCCAAAATCTCAAACCAGCATTAGCCCATTATTGGCACATGTACAAATATAATATTAAGCAGTAGCATAGCCAGAGTTTTTTTTTTTTAATTGCAGTTGACATTATCTGCCTGTTTGTTTAGTAACTAAACACAAAATCTAAATATTGAAAACATTTTTTTTCAAATATTGTATAACTATAGTTTTGTATGTATGGATAAAATGTAATTGCATATATCCTTGACTGCAAAAACACATATAATCTTTAGACTGCAAGTAGATTCTTAATATCATGCTTGCCTTTCAAGAATATAAATCCATGGATGAGTACAAATGTTCAAAAATTTTCAATGCTAAATTTGTTCTTTAGTTGAAACATAAAGAATCCTGATTCACTTTGTAGCGAGTACAATCAAAGCAACTCTGAGATTGAAGAGTAACCTTTGAGAATACCAACATGCTGCAAGAAAACATAGAAATAGGTCTTCGCTAGAGAAATTACAGGCACAGAGCTAAAACTATGACTGAGCAGTAGATCGAAAATATGAACAATGCCTTCAACACAAAGGGGCGAAACAGACAGTAATTTGTACAATAGGTAGTGCTTTGCATAGCATCTCATTGTTTTATAAATAAAGCCTACAAGGATAGTCATTAAACTGAAATGCTGTGGAAGAGCCACAACATTAAGCGATTTCAAGCTCTGCAAGCTCTCCATAAAAAGGAAAAGCAGGTGAAAAATAAAAGACATAAACATCTTCAAAGACGCAATAGACTGGAAATGTACATGACTCTGCTGTAATTGTTTTCTTCTTTATTTCTGTGTAGACATTTGGTAAATATTAAAACATCTATTGAAACCATTAAATAAGAAAGACAACAAGTTCACATTTGGATACTGCGTGATGTAGTGGTTATATCAGACAATTGGCGTCATAGTTTATAAAGCCAAATATGTGTGAACAATTAGAGGCCATGTGAAAAACCAGGCATGAAGAGAACCAAATATTACAACTCTACTGAATGTTTCCCACAAACTACATGCTGTCGATCACAGATACTGTATTGAATGGGTCATACAATACATAAAATATACAAACATTTCATATGTCACATGCTACAGTATTAGTGATACTCTGATATCAAAATGTTGTCTCCATGGCCAGACATAAACTAGACTTTGGCTGACTGCTCGTACAGGTGATGGCTTTCTCACCCAGTGTCCCATTACACATTCTCTTCAGACAGCTCTGGCAGTGCTTTATCCCCAAAAACACAAGACAAAAAGAGAAAAAATCCATATCCCTTATTGGAGAAGAAACATGAGGCCTCAATACACATTAGACGGTAGTCTGGTTCTATCGAAATCGGTGTGTTTGGTCAATACACATCTAACACGTATGGCTTGCATAAATCAATGAATGCATGGCTGTGGTAATAATAATTTCCTCTTCAAAAACATTATGATTAAAAGGGCTGTTTTCCTCTAAAAAACATTTGTTATATATGTTAGCGAATGTGAACTGCCTGCAGTAGAGGAAGAAGCCTATTTTTACTAGCCATAGAGGAAAACTGCAGTGATGAGAGCTAGTTATTACCACTACATGATACACGACATTCTCAGGTTAGGACAATGTAGGAGAATGTTTTAAGATAGTGTAAATTTAATACTAATATGTATTGAAAGGGGTAATACAGTCAGGGTCAGCTCCAGCTTTATGTGGGCCCCCTTAGGCCTCAACATTATCCACCACATCCTACTAATATTATAAATGTGAAAGTTTGGATGTTTGTGTGTTTGTTACTCGATCACACAAAAACGAATTTGGATTACATTTGGCACATAATAGTTTTAATAGTTTGTAACCTGGATTAACACATATGATACTTTTTATCCTGGTAAATGACATGAACTCACGACTGTTATAACTTTATGTTCATATACTATATTACGCTGCTCTTGCCAGCAGGACTATCAGCTAATTGGAGTTTGCTGATAAAGCTGCTCTGTTATCTCTCTATGTAAAGACATATCTAACCCAGAGTCTATTGTGTACAAGCATTTGTATATTATCTGATCTTCTCCAGTGCTGACACACTGAGATGGGAAACCCCTTTGATTCAAATTGGAAGTTTGCCAATTATAAACATGCCGGGAAAAAGAAAATCTAATTTGTCACAAAATTCTAAAACAACAAGAGCTATGAAGGTAGCCAGAAGTCAACAGATTTCTCCTCAAGCGAAGCTCAGAGGGATCATTGGTGCCAACAACACGCTCATTATATGGCATCCCAGCAAGCTGCTGAGATGCCGGAACAATCACAGGCACGGTGCAAGGAACAAGTTCAGCAGTAGGCCAGCTTGAGAGCTGCTGAAACGCCAGAGCAGGCAGATCATCAACGCCAACAACACATTATATGGCATTCCACCGAGCTGCTGAGATGCCGGAACAATCACGGGCATGACGTGAGGAACGAGTTCAGCAGCAGGCCAGCTTGACAGCTTCCGGAACGCTGGAGTAGGTGGATCATCAACACCAACAACACGCTCTTTATATGGCGTCCCAGAGAGCTGCTGAGATGCCAGAACAATCAAAGGCATGAGGAACAAGTTCAGCATCAGCACAGCTTGAGAGCTGCCAAAGTGAAGGAGCAGGAAAACAGTCAGTGGCAGCAATTTGCTGAATATAGGCAGATCATCCATTCAAACAACTCACAGATGAAGTCGCAGGCAGAGGCCAGTATATGGATAAGGCTAAAATCATAGTAGCAACACAAATTGCCATGTCACCTTCCAACATTGCAAGCAATATAAGTGAATGGGACCAGAGAGATATAATAAATATGTATTATATATTTAGTTATCTTCTAAAAGTAACAGGGCTGTGTCTGTGTAGATTCTCCTGCTCGTTATACAGCAGTATGTGTTGGTTTAAGGGAATACTCTATAATAACTACAGGCAGAGATACAATATACAGTATAATCCATGAATCTTCATAGTGTGTGAATAGAATTTTACCTTGAACCTAATATTATAATATACAATACATGTCCCTGTTTCTAACATCATAAGCAAATCTCATTTTTGTTCTCATTATCAAATAACACTATTGATATCATTCCATGATTTGAAAAGAGTTATCCTTTGATCAATAACTGGTTTATGAAATTCTAAAATGAAAGAAATCGCTATAGTGATCAAGGAGTACAGCTGTATCTACCATTAGCCAGCGACAAATCAACCACAAATCAGTGTTACATTTCCAGACATGAACCAATGTGTTCCAAATACGTCCATTCATCTTAACTACAAATGTAATGACACAGAAACAGATGGGAGAAATGACTTTATAGTGAATTTTATAAGGCACAATCATTGATAATTTTGCATGACATTTGCTCTCATTTCAGCATTGGATGTTGAGTAAACTATTTAACCCAGCGCACTCCATACAACCAGCTGAGTTTCTCAAGTTTAAGTGTTTTTTAAATGCTTCGGATTAGACGATGCCTGAGACTTGCACCTCTCTTTAAGAGTCTCATAAAACTTAATGACCCAAAGGTTAAAAACAGCCTTGGTTTATCAAGTTTTAGCCACACAAAATAGTAAACCAGAGGGGGCTTTCATTTCAGCTTAAAGGTCACATGCCATGAGCAATAATAAATATGTTCTGCAGCATCTATTGTGTGCTTCAACCTTTTCATCCTGTCATTTAGACAGTAAAATACCTAACTCCTACACACAGCTGATAAGGCCATTAAACGTGTGTGATAGAAGCAGATATATTCCACAGAAGAAAATCAACTTGTCTCTTCTGCAATAGAATGTAAAGCATACATATTTAAGGCAAGAAAACATAGATGTTTGCTTCAATTTATTTAATACTATAATAATATACTATACTAATATTTAATAATATACTATAAGGAATCATTATTAAAACTAGTAGGAATGAAAAAAGCCTTATCCTCTTCCTGCCGCAGCCAGCTTTTTGACTTTGAGTTGGATTTTTCATATCTGACGTGTCACTTCTTGTGGCATTGACTTTGGAACACTTTAACATACTAAAGTGATTTGGAGACTGTTTATTCGTGACAAATTGTACTCTGTCTTAGGGAGCCTGCACACAGAGTTATGCTCCGCTCATTCTGAATATAAAATTTGTTCAGAATGAGCGCGTAAAAACCAGATCCCATTGATTTCTATGGGTGCCGGCATACGCGCGTATCACATTGAAAGCAATAGGGATAAAACCCTCCCATTGATTTCAATGGGTAGTGCACGTATAGCAGCACTCGTAGAAATCAATGGGATCTGGTTTTTATACGCTCATTCTGAACGAGTTTTACGTTCAGAATGAGTGGAGCGTAACTCTGTGTGCAGGCTCCCTTAGTGGTATATTTTGTTGGGGATTTGGGGGCAGATTCCGCCACGAATCTACCACCCAAAGAGTAATTCATCATATTTTTCCTCTGTGTGGACTTACCCTCACATGTCAAACAGCAATTTTCAAGAACGTTTACAATGCCCATTTTTTAAGGGGCTAATACAGTTCTGAAGGAATTTTGAAAGGATTCTGTATTAGAAACCCTCATAGATCAAAAATTCACCCCTTAAGTAAGTCAAAACAGGAAATATAAAGTATTTTCACCCTATAAGCGTTTAACAGAAATTAAGAAAAAACGGAGATAAAATTTACACAGTTTAATTTCTTTTTCTAATGTGTTCATTTAGCCCTAGAATTCATACATTCACAAGGGGTTAAAGTAGAAAATACATCACACAATTTGTTATGCAAGTTCTCCTGACTACCATAATACCCCAAATGTGAATGTAAACTGATATATAGGCACACAGCATGAAACATAGGAAGGCGTGCTGATGAACTTTTGGAGAGAAGATCTATAATCAGTTTCAGGCACTATGTTGCATTTGCAGAGCCACTGAGGTGTCAAAACAGTGGAAACCCCCCAGAAAACGACCCCATTTAGGAAACTAGAACCCTCAAAGAATTTATTAAGGGATTAAGTGAGTACTTTGACCTAACAGGTATTTTAAAGAATTGGTCCATGAAAATGGAAAATTACATTCTTTTCTATAAAATGTTGTTTTACCCCAAAATGTTTCATTTTTACATAGAGTTAAAGTAGAAAATGCGCAATTTGTTAAATAATTTCTGACTATGAAAATATCCCACATGTGGATATAAATTTCTGTATTGGCATACAGTAGAGGAGGAGTACCATTGAGGTTTTCAGAGGGCAGATTTTGGTAGAATTGGTTTCAGGCGCCTTGTCACATTTGCAGAGCACCTTAGGTACCAGCGCAGTGGAAAGCCCCAAAAAATGGCCTCATTTTGGAAACTAGACCTCCTCCAGGAATTATAGTAAGGTAAGGTATAGTCAACATTTTGAACCCACAGTTGTTTCACCGAATTTACTACCAATGATATGTGAAAATGAAAAATTACAGTTGTTTTTGTCCTTATTATAAAGATACAGAAGAAGTCAGTGTTTCTGTAGGTATAATGCAAAGGTTTTTGAAGTCCCTGCATTTTTGCTTCAGATAATTTTTGCAATCTGTGGATGAGATTAACTAGAATCTCATTTGCTTTGAAGGTACCTGTAAAACGTAGCATTTTTACAATGTTTTTGCAACTTTAGCTTAGGTTGTTCATGATTCTAAAAAAGGGTAAAACTTTTGTAAAAACACCTTACTAATCAAAAGATTGTGTTTGGTATTGCATTCACTTGAATGGGGCCACATTTCAACTCTTGAAACAATCCTTGAGCAGGCATCATTTTCTGGAAAAGAACAGTATTTTTAATACTGAACAACCCATTTAAGATCCAATGATATCTACAAAGCAGCAAAAAATTAACCATACAAGGTATGAGCATCCAGTAATGTTTGAGTATTCACTCCATGTATGAAGGACTAATACATGATTCTAATGCTGATATAGAAATTGTCCTGTTGTAATTATGCAATACAAGTAAAGGAATGGATAATAGATGTACTACAGCCTACAGATGTAAGCGTCAGGCACATCTTACTCATCTACTACTTACTTACTGTGCTGTACATGAAGAATACTTTCTAGAGATCATATTGACATTGTTATAAAGAAAACTTAATCATTTTACACTGATATATAATAATGGATATTCCACTTGCTGTCAATGAATGGAAAACTCCTACTGAAAACTTATTTTCTTGACGCCACAACTGTAGCTTAGAGAGACTATACAATCACTGAAGAGAGAGGTTTGTTATGAATAAATAGGAATAAATAGGGGGCATGGCTCCCTTGAGTATAGAACAAAAGAATGAGGGTTGGGGATTGGTCCTCCTTGTGTAACAAGCAGCAACTAGTCCATTTGTTACCACTTTATGAAGTTATAGCAACCTGTGGCAGCTCTATATTAAAGTGCTAGTCCGTGATGGAGGCAACCCTTTTAAAAGCCTATTTACATAGCATATTTATGCTTATGCACAGGAGAGCAATAAGAAGGCTATGAGTCTATGAACGTATGACTGTACAATGAAATATGATGATGCTTAATGTATAATGGTAAGAAGTTACATAAAAATCATTTTCACACATTTGCATGCCACAGATGAATAGACTGTTAAATAATTCAAGGTCCATTAATGTATAGGATTTATCATCTAAAAAGTTGCTTTTGTAGGTCAAGGTCTTTTCAAAACAAAATCCATTTACATTCCTTACCTTTACTATGTGAAAAAACTTCTGACGGTCCTGACTGCTGACAAGTCTGTCACAGAAGACTCTGTAGACCTCATGTATCCAAAGTCTCATTAATTTCTGAGCTCCTTCAGCACTCTGATGTACCTGAATGGGTTTCAAAAGCAGGATTCCCTAAGCAGAGAAGTAACATTTAGTGATTTTACTTAATTAAGAAATTATTGAGGTCTACTACAGTAACAAGATAACAGAAAAAGTTAAGCAATTCTTTTTACTATAAAGAAACATTATCAGAAATTACTTTTGTATCATTTTTCTTAAATATTTGCATTAGATTAATTGTGGCTTTAACATGACCATTAAGATACATCTTCGCTACTGGAGTAAAATGTTCTTTCTACCTTTTGAAGACAATGGTGGGAATAAACTAAAGCTTATCCGACAGAATTCTGTCTAAAGTCTGAAATGTACAGCACCATTGGAATTAATAGTGCTATATAAATTATTAATACAATAATAATAATAATAATAATAATAATAATAATAATAATAATAAATAATGACCAGCCTCTGTTGGACTTCAAAGACAAAATAATGTTTTTTTTTTGTTTTTAATACTTGCATTGGCATAACAGTGTGCTGGCTGATAGATGGCACCATTGTCGGGCACATGTGTTGTATAATAATTTTAATCCACTGTTTGTTTGTTTTTAAATTTTGTTATTTACAGTATTTACCATGTGGTATAACTAACGTAATAGTATTTCTCTCTGAGTAGATTTCATTAAGTTGATATCATATTTGAAAAGTTTTTGCTATGTTTAAAAAAAAAAACATTGACCCATGACCCATAACATGTTTAAAAACAGTTTTTAATTATTATTTTACTTAAAAACAATACATCAAAGAATAAAGTGGACTTATTACAGTTTGGGAATCAGCGATGTACAATTCTTAAGAATATTGTATATTGGTATAGGATGAATCCAATAGAATCCATTCATCTATAAAAGCAATAAGACATTGTGATGGGAGGAATATACGATGGTTGTATTTACTAAGATCCCATAAATTGGCAGACTATATAGCGAATAAAGCATCAAAGCTGTCAAACAACAATGGCACGCTTTGATCCCTGAGCGTTTGAAAATCTACAGTTTACATAGAGAAATACAATCCTTTGGCAATATAGAAAATAACCAAAGTGATAATACAACACTGGATCAATAGTCTAAATAGGATAAACCAGAACAAAAGGAGTTAAATAAGCAGTGATAACATTTCACTGCTTCTCGCTCCCTGAACATGGTGTTACTCACCTGTGCACATTCTAATAGCCTCCAAATTGGAGTACCATTTGGTCTACTTCGCGTAGCAAAGGTATTTTGCATTTATCCCAGAGATGGATCCCCCAGTAAAATTTGTTTCTGTAACCAGAATGATGTGGGTAGGAAACATATATCGGGCTAGGGCTACATGGCGAATTTGGCTGGGTCACCTTGCAGCTCTTTCACTCTTGTAGTCAATTGTGCCCCAGAGGCTGCCGTGACTACTAGTTGCTAAATTATCGGACAATGATTTTTTTGCAACTCATGGTACAATGCAACTCCATACATTAATATGAGGGAAAGAATCACAAGGTGACCTGGCAATATTTGGTCATTTGACAGGAGTTGCTTTGAATCCCTTGCCTTAAGCTTATCATTGACTACATATAATTAGACAAATTTCTATACCCTTTCTCTTTTTGTTGTACTGCCCCCACATAATCCATTTCTATTATGAATGACAATTTATAAAAAAAAACAAAAAAAAAAAACTACATCCTTGGTACACCCCTGTTGATTATTCTAATTCTGCAATATTACCTTCTTCCTACCTGCTGCTGAAGTTTGGTGTAATATATTGACAGCATGTTTACTAACTACATGTTTTAATCTCCCAGGGAAAGACTAAAGTAACTAAATAGTAATAATAATAATAATAAACATACAAAAACATTACTCACCTCTCTCCAGTCCTCTGTTTCTTGCATTGACAAGTCCAGTCTGTTTGTACAGTCTGCCCAGCTGACATCACCAGTGATATCCTGATTTTGCTAGGTGACCACTGCAGCCAATCATAGGCCTTAGCAGTGACCTCTTCACACAAAGCACATCACAGCTGTAATGTGCTATCTGTAAAGAGTTTGGGACTGGCCTCAGCAGTAACCTAGCACAAATTGGACATCATTGCCGGTGTAAGCCGATGGCCTGTAAACAGAAAATACTGCCTTTGGAAATAGAGGACCAAGGAGAGGTGAGTAAAGGTTTTTTTATGATATTGTCACCTTCAGGAGCCCTTTTACATCATAAAAACATAACTCAGAACACCCCTTTAAGCCATATCCCTAAAGCACTCATCTATTCCTTTTTTTTTTATTATTGTGGCTGGCATTTTCCATACAAAAAGAAACCCTAATAACATTTGGGGATAATTATTACTCTGCAGGACACTGTTACTAATGGACACACTGGGGAAGCATTATTACAATGGGTTACACTATGTTGGGCACAGCTATTTCTGAGGGCACTCTCCATGACACTAACTACTGTAGGGGGCACTCTGTAGTATTAATACTTTCTGTGGGGTCGTCTGAATGATACTGTTACAGATTTAAGGATAAGCCTCATTAGGGCAGCAGTATTTACGG
This sequence comes from Leptodactylus fuscus, assembly GCF_031893055.1. Lineage (NCBI taxonomy): Eukaryota > Metazoa > Chordata > Amphibia > Anura > Leptodactylidae > Leptodactylus > Leptodactylus fuscus. The sequence continues at coordinate 156,357,999 of NC_134269.1, forward strand.
GATGATGGAACTGTGTGGAACTTAAGATGTTTGTGTGGGAAACTCTACAAAAACAAGTTGTGGCTGGAAGAACAGTAAGGGAAGAGAAAGTGAAGGTCTACAATTCAAGAAGATGTCACCTTTGAGTCATTGGATATAATAGATATGGATTTTCCTGTGTTACTTGTGACTACATTTTATCATCACAGGCAAGGTTGTCATTCTCAGGGCTCTCTATGAAAAAATGGAAGTGACGGAACCTGACAATTTGCCAGTATGAGGGTCTGAAATATCCGATGACAGCCCTGCCAGCTTGCACAGGATAACTATAAATGGCTTATTCTAGACTGCTGAAAAAAAAACACTTGGTGCACTAATCTAAAGCCTCTAAGTGGCCACCTTAAAAAGGAAGGTTGTAAGTCATTAAGAGGTTAAAAACAATCTGTTATCCAGTATCTATATTTGCTGTAGAATTATGGAAGCAAGTTGAATATGAAACATATTAAAACACATCAGTGAAGACAATGTATGTCCGAAAACAAAAAGGAGAAGACAAATATTATGCTCCAACCTAAACCTTTCACAAAGTACAGTCTTCGTAATCTACTCCAACTTTCTAATCAATTGAATGAGAATTTTATTTTCTAAACTGGTGGCTTCTTTCACCACTGGTGTCTTCTGCCAACTGTGAGTTTCAGTTCTTTGCTCAGATGCTTAGTAGTAGCTTAGTTCAGGTCTTACAGCAAGTCATTACGGAAAAATCTGATGTTTTCTTTTTGATGTATTGTATGTTTGAGCCTTTGTCAAGCTGGAATAGTTCTGACCTATGACCACAACCTTCTGACAATAAGCAGCTCAGCTTAATTTTGCTCTGCAAGAAACAGTTGGTGTGATTTACCAAATAGCTTTTATATTATTTTATATGTCCAAAAGACATTCTTCCAAAAGGACTGTGGCATTCTAACATGCACTGTGGCAAACGCCAATCATGGCTTCAAAGTTAGGTCTCCTACCTGTCCAGAGATGTTGGCTGCAGTCTTGTGGGCCTTAAAGTGTAACTGTTACTTTACTTTATTTGCTATTGAGTGGGGAGGGGTTTGCTGAACGTTTTTGTGATATATTTAAAGGGGTTTTCCCATTTCACTTCCTGTATTTCTCCCCCCACCATCCCTTGCTGAATGGGACACTGAAGTATCACAGTACTTATGAAGATCAGATAATATGCACAAGCTTGTAAAGAACAGACTTAGTGTCATCTGTGTGTTTACATAGAGAGATAACAAACTTGGCTTTATCAGCAAACTGCAATTAGCTGAACTGATTGCCCTGCCTGCAGAGCTGTAGATAACAATGAGAGCAGTTAGAGACTTGTCCTATCACACAGGTCCATGGTTATAGAAACATTGTGTAAACAATGGAAGGAATAAGTTCACATAGCAGGCAAACAAAGCAGCATTTCTAAAGCAATATATTTAAGAAAAGTCTTCAATTTACATAAGACACCAGTATAGATAGGATTCTTGAGATGGGAATGCCCCTTTAATGCTTATTAATATTGTACTTTCTTTTAGCAGAAAATAAGTTCTAAAGTTTTGGCTAGCAACACAATAACTTAGTGTTACTAGGAAAGTCCATCCTGTATTCATCTGTATTGCACATATATACATGTAGCATCTGTATTGCACATATACACATGTAGCAAATGCCAAAGTGGGAAGTATCACTTTAAATTGCCGTATCTCTGCTTTTTATATTATCTAGAAAGGCACTTCTGATGATTTTCAAAAGATTTAGCTGTAACAGAAATGAGAAATCACTAGTTAAAACAATCAGAAATGGGATTTGTAAGATCTTCAACTCAGCTTTCAAATAGCACAGAAGCATTTATTTTTTAAGTGGTATAAAACTGACGATATAGAGACTTGAATGATACCTCCCACTTTGGCATTTGCTATATGTGTAAATACTGGCAATACATGTGAATACGGGAAAGATATTCTCAGCAACACTTAGGCCTGGTTGAAATCTGTGTTCAGGCCATTCTGTTCCCCTATCCACATGAAATATGCAGAGAGAAAAGTGTTGCTTGCAGCAGTGTTCTCTTTGCATTTTTCATGCAGAAACCGAGCGGAAACCACACAAACCGCATTATAGTCTATGGGGTCTGCGGGTTTCCTTAGGTAACCGCTTTTTTATGTTGATAGATTTCCATTCAGGGAGTCCTCAAGCAGATTCCCCGAATGGAAACCAGAAAGCAGATGTGAACTGGACCTTAGTTTTTGCATTGCTAGGGAGAACTTTAGAACTTGTTTTATAAAAGAAAGTACAATAGGTTAAAAAGTAAAAAAGTTCAGAAAACCCCTCCCAACATAATAGCAAACAAGGTGAAAAGACAGAACAAAGTAAGGATCAGCTCTACAAACAGCATAAAATATGGCCATATTCACACATATTTCTTAACAGATCATGATTTTAAAGGGCAGTGGCCACTGCTAAATAACTACTAAATGCAAAATCAAGAATTTCAGTATAAAGAAAGGAATATCATATCATGTGTATTATTTTTATTACCAGTGCTATATATTATCCTTCCGACCATACCATGTAATGATACCCATTGGTTATTATTTTTGCTGTATTATACAATATTCATACAATGAAATAGTTATCTCATTACATGCCAGCATTGACTGTTGATACCTGGGGTACATGTAGCAGAAGTTGGTTATGATATCTAGTAACATGACTTAATTATTTGATTTTCCTTCATTTAACTTGGTTTTTTACCTGTATGACACGTGAGAAGTCTCTCAAACTGAATACATAGTGAGATTTTGAAGGCATGGGAAGAAATGCCAGCGCCACTTGTCTGTACAGATCCATTGTGGCCCACACAAGGATCTGCAGAATAAATATTAAAAAAGCAATTACTGGCTTTGTCTTCAAGGGAAAATGTGCATCTGTCAACATAAAAACAATTTAAGATGTATCAGTTCACAGATGGGTGATGTACAAATGCAGAGGATCACAGTCAGTTAAACAAAATGAAACAACTCGCACAATGTCATGAAATCAAACAGCATTTGAGCTTTAACAAAATCAATTTTTCATTTAGAAGGTTAAGTGCACCTTTTTATATTTCTTTAAAAAAAACCCATCTTGCTCTAAAAATACTATTTCTATAGGCTAAATGTGAACATGCTGTCTTAATGTGTGGTGTCCTTGGTTTGGCAAGGAGAGCGAGAAAAATTTCAAAAGGAAATCTCCAGCAGCTTTTAATGCTTGCCCTTTGATCATGTGCCTTTTACAGTCCCAGAAAAGTACCAATTTGACTAGCTCTCTCTGTTGATATTAGATGACCTGGATGCACAAAGCATAATATGAAGTAAATGATAAAAAGAAATAACACTCTACCTACATAGTGATTTTCTTTAAGCAGCAGGTTTGTGGGAGCGTTTTAGACACTTTATTTTATTTTCTGCTGCTGAGGTCGCTTCTTAAAACATGGTGGAATTTCATGTATCCTTCACTATACTTTACATAGTGGATGAAACCTGCATTCTATTTCTTTTCTATTTTTAAGTACTATATATGTAACCATATCTGAAAGGATAGATCACTACTACGCATATGTTAACCTTAACAGAAAACCGAACCATCATATCCACCAACCACACTGTCATTACATAAAGATGAAAATCACAAGTGCTTTTCAGATGGACTGATATATACACAAAAGGGGGGTCTCATGCCACATGGTCCTAGTTTACATAAATATCAGTGACAGTCTTGAGATCCAGAATTATTTATCATTGCATATATAGTATTATGTGTCATAAAGAAAGGACACCTGGAGTGTTTCTGTATTATTTTAATGCATTTCACAGAAATCTCTTGCTGAAATCAAGTAGAAAATAAAAATGCATCACAACAATGAAGACAGAAGTAACTAAAATGATATAGCCATAAAAAATAAAATTGAGCAAAATGAATAAACAAATGTTATATTTATACTTATATGTATATTATATGTATATATATTACACACACACACACATATATATATATATTATATTGTATTGATATTTTTCATTTAATTATTACATCCATTCCATATCAGTATTTTATAAAGTTGATTGAATGTATTGCCCTCAATACATAAAGAGTATTGCTTCTAATTATAAGGGTTGCAAACAGATAATGGTCACATTGTGAACATACAGTAGATCAGCAATATTCTCATGACTTTTCTAGATAAACCCAAACTTCATACATTAAGTGTTTGTTTGTTTTAAATAATGTATTACAAGTTACAAAAATGAATAAAAATATTGCCATATGTACCAGGTTGTTGATAATTTTAATGGAAATGATTATATGAAATTAAAAGGGATACCTTCCCATCAACCTTCACTCTCCATCTCTCTTGAAGGAGTATAGCGATAGGATGTGCAGAAGTAGTTGCATCTAGGCCCTGGTGCATTACAGAGTCCAAAGGCCTCACTGTTGCATAAGAAGGCAGCAGTATTTTGCACTTTTGTTCTCTGTAACAGATTTTTGCATTGGAGTCTATGAGTTTCAGATCTTCCAGGCCCTTGCAGCAACAAATATCAGGAAGCGGGTTACAAACTCTTGACACGTTGTATCATGTTCCTATCAAGTTGTGTAGAATGTTTCCCAACATTTCTCTCTGCTGGAGATGTAGATCCACAGAAGGCACTATCTTTCATATCTTCTGTCCCCTGCTTAGGCCCTACAAGAGGATGTTCACGGCATACTTACACAAGTCTTTTAAGTTGCAAGCATTTTTCTTACTGTACAAGTCTTTTCTGCATATGACTTCTCTGAAATACTTTGTTAAACCAGTAAGAACCTGTATCCCTGCCCTCTGGAAGTCCATCTTCCCACCTATGCTTAACACTGGGTACATAAATTGGAAGACTTTCCGATGATGGATGACCTCATGACCTCTGTCTCAGAAACTCTTTTATGTCCATCTGGAGCCTTTGGATCATGTTTCAGGGTATGCAGGAATGCTGAGACCTCATGAGAACCTGAGGGACTCTGGGTGGTCAGCTGAGAGAGACCCCATTTCCCACCTTTTTTTCCTTTCTTCTCTTCCATCTCTCCCCTCGTAATTGCTGGTCTTTCCCTTCTCCTACTCCAAACTCCCTCTGACACGGTCTCTCTTTCAACCTTGCCCCCTCATGATCCCCCACAACCATTCGCTGATGCCCCTAAGAGCCCGAAAACATCGTTGTGCACCTGCTTTGGTCAAATCAGCAAATTTTGAAGTGACCTGTGATTGTGTATTATGGATCAGTTACTCCTTCGCTTGTACTCTTACCGCTGTATGTTACTGGTTTAATTATATATGTAAGATAGTCTATAATTTTACCTCTTTAGTGTAAAATAGTGTAAAAAGATGCAAAGATTGCAAATGTTCAAAAAATTTAGATATGTGTCACAAGAGGTATATTATATATATTTTAGTAATATAAGTAATATAATTCTTTAATAGTCCCACCATGGGACTACACTCACCGGCCACTTTATTAGGTACACCATGCTAGTAACGGGTTGGACCCCCTTTTGCCTTCAGAACTGCCTCAATTCTTCGTGGCATAGAATCAACAAGGTGCTGGAAGCATTCCTCAGAGATTTTGGTCCATATTGACATGATGGCATCACACAGTTGCCGCAGATTTGTCGGCTGCACATCCATGATGCGAATCTCCCGTTCCACCACATCCCAAAGATGCTCTATTGGATTGAGATCTGGTGACTGTGGAGGCCATTGGAGTACAGTGAACTCATTGTCATGTTCAAGAAACCAGTCTGAGATGATTCCAGCTTTATGACATGGCACATTATCCTGCTGAAAGTAGCCATCAGATGTTGGGTACATTGTGGTCATAAAGGGATGGACATGGTCAGCAACAATACTCAAGTAGGCTTTGGCGTTGCAACGATGCTCAATTGGTACCAAGGGGCCCAAAGAGTGCCAAGAAAATATTCCCCACACCATGACACCACCACCACCAGCCTGAACCGTTGATACAAGGCAGGATGGATCCATGCTTTCATGTCGTTGACGCCAAATTCTGACCCTACCATCCGAATGTCGCAGCAGAAATCGAGACTCATCAGACCAGGCAACGTTTTTCCAATCTTCAATTGTCCAATTTCGATGAGCTTGTGCAAATTGTAGCCTCAGTTTCCTGTTCTTAGCTGAAAGGAGTGGCACCCGATGTGGTCTTCTGCTGCTGTAGCCCATCTGCCTCAAAGTTCGACGTACTGTGCGTTCAGAGATGCTCTTCTGGCTAACTTGGTTGTAATGGGTGGCTATTTGAGTCACTGTTGCCTTTCTATCAGCTCGAACCAGTCTGGCCATTCTCCTCTGACCTCTGGCATCAACAACGCATTTCCGCCCACAGAACTGCCGCTCACTGGATGTTTTTTCTTTTTCGGACCATTCTCTGTAAACCCTAGAGATGGTTGTGCGTGAAAATCCCAGTAGATCAGCAGTTTCTGAAATACTCAGACCAGCCCTTCTGGCACCAACAACCATGCCACGTTCAAAGGCACTCAAATCACCTTTCTTCCCCATACTGATGTTCGGTTTGAACTGCAGGAGATTGTCTTGACCATGTCTACATGCCTAAATGCACTGAGTTGCCGCCATGTGATTGGCTGATTAGAAATTAAGTGTTAACGAGCAGTTGGACAGGTGTACCTAATAAAGTGGCCGGTGAGTGTATTTAATACCACTAGACTACTGGACTACTTGTTAATAGCATAGAGAAACAAATAAGTAAGTATCTAAAATGTCAAGTACATGTTGAACAGTAAATATGTATACACATAATTGCAAGACATTGGAAGATGAATTTAGTAGAGTTATCTGGGATAACACCAGCACATGAAGGAGTAGGATAGGGCAATATAGCATGTATAATTGAAAGTAAACATAATAAAAATAATGTGTAATCACACTTGTGAAACCCCAGGCTATAATGTCACATAAACCTGAGGGTTAGAAGCATAAACTGTGCTTTTTTATATGCAGAATAAAAATAACTATGTTAAAGTCTTGCCAAATGTAATAAATTAATTAAACAGAAGCAATAGATGAGGCCCTTTCATAGTAAAAGTCACATTGTGAAAATTGGACTTTGGATTCCCATGCCATCTTGGTTGTCAGCTTTATATATACTGTATGACTTTCATTCCATACTGTGTATTTGAATCTGATTGCATTGCACATTTACTCTGCTATATAAAATGCACTAAAACAGTCATTCTGGAGGCATTTCAGATACTAATAGTAACAGCCAAGACACTAACACTATTGACAATATAACAAAAAACTGGCTAATATAACAAATTCTAGCAGTCAATTAAGAAACATTGTTAGTTTTCCATAAATCTGGGTTTATTGGATGTATTTTCCTTTATTAGCACAAATAAAATTTAAATGACAAAATATGACATTTCATTCTCTCCAGGAGCAGTCATAAAAGAGTATTTACAGTTCACAGACAGAACATAGATGTTTAGGTCTTATGCGACATTATGGCCATTGACACTGTAGAGCTAGAACAGTAATGTGTGGACTGACCTTTCCAAACATTGCAAAGTTTAATGAGGAATAATCTAAAGTTTATTTGGTTCTAGCCATAAAATATTTTAATAATGAATACACAGTAATTATAAGGTATGAATAAGCACACTTGAAGTAAGGCAGTCCACAGTACAGACAGATATTCTTTAAAAGGAGTTTGTCCCTTTAGTAAACAGGTTATAAATCTAATCTCAGTACCTGTAGAGGTATTCAAATATATCTATGTTATTTAGCTTTGGAGTCACATTTTTATGTAAATGTTTAATTCAGGGGCGAAACTAGCAAAGACTGGTCACCATAGCATGATCTAGCCCCCTCCCCCCACACCAACATAGCCTCACTTTCCTACATGGAATAATTCCCCATTTACACACATTATAATGATCCAAAGATGCCACCAGACAGTATGTCACACAGTGGCCTCTCCACAAAGTATGATGTCCCCTAGCAGCCCCTCCACACAGTATAATGTCACATAGCTGTCCCTCCACACAGTATAATGTCATATAGTGGCCTATGAACATAGTAAAATGTTCCATAGCAGACCCTCCACACAGTATAATTTCACATAGTGGTTAGTTAGTTGCTTAAAGGACACTTACCTACAGGCTTGGCCAATTTCAGACCAATATTGAGAGACAAATGGTATTGTTTGTATAATAAATTGTTGTACAACTTTTCAGTATCCTTTCTGTATCAATTTCTCATGGTTTTCTAGATCTCTGCTTGCTGTCATTTAATGTGCTTACTCCCAGTGGATAAAAATGAGTCCATGGTCACATGATATACAGTCCAGGGTCATGTACATAGCTCGGATATGGTCATGTGCATAGCTCAGATGTCTGATTAATGTAAATGTTGAAGAAAGAGTGGTACTATCACTCAATTTCAAGAATTAATCCACACTAAGCGGTTTTGTTTAACGTATGGAAGTGGTCACACAAACCTTCTAGGGTCGTACTCTACACCCCATAAATAACAGATGAAGTGTTCAAAGGAAAAAGAGAAAAAAAACCTGGCTCGAGAAAGCGCCCGTGCTGGCGCGAAACGGCTGTTGCCCTTGCTTAGCATGTCATTCCTCCCTCCTGGCTTGTTTTATCATTATCCCAAATAAAGGACTGAGTTTTTAAGAAAAAATCTTCAAATGGGTGAGTGCCCCCCGTTTTTTTTTTCTTTTTTTTTTCTCTTTTTCCTCTGAATACTTTGATTAACCACTTCAGTACCGGGCCAATTTGTGGTCCAGGACCAGACACATTTTAGGTTTATTTTGTATGTGCGGTTTTGAGGGCTGTAACATTTTTCCCGTATGTCTCAGTCAACTAATTTTTGCGTCTTTTTTCGGGGACACATAGGGCTTTATTTTTATGTTATCTTTATTTTTGAATGTGTTTTAATTTTTTTTATATCTGGGAAAATATAAACAAAATAGGAGGGAAATTGTGTCTGGTTTTCAATTTTTTATTTTTTTTTTTATTTAATAACACATAGTGTCACTGAAAAACTTTATAATATAGTTTTTCCTCTCTGTTACAGTAATTTTTATTTTGTATAGTGTCATCGGGGGTGGGGCTATAACCTTTAATAACGGCGTTTTATAAGCGTATTATTTATTTATTTTTTATTATTATTTTATTTACATTTTTTTAAAACTTTTTTATTATTTTTTTTTTTTTTTTTTTTCAGATTGTGTCCCCATAAGGTAATAAGAGACCTTTGGGGACATCTGATCACTTATTTTTTTGTACTGGAGTCTGATTTCTCCTATAACTGGGGCTGCTACATTTAACCTCAGATACAGGAGAAATCCAGCCTTCTGCATGCTGTATATACAGCTTACTGAGCTGATCTGAGTCCTGTAGGACCCAGAAGCTCTGGTAAGACTCTGCTTCCGGCGGATCACGTGTCCGCCGGGTCAGAGGGTAGCTGAATTATGGCTGCGTCCATAGCCGTGTATACAGCGCTCATTGAGTGCTGTATACACAGCGATCGAGAAGGCAGGGGAGGTAATAAATCTGCCCTGTCTTTTCTCTGGGAGCTCCGGCTGAAGTTACAGCCGGTTCCTAGTGAAAGCAGCTACACGATCTCCGTGCAGCTGCTGTGTTCTGATGGACGTACAGGTACGTCCTGGCAGAACTAGGCAACCACTTCCCGGACGTATATAGTCTATGGGTGGTCCGGAAGTGGTTAATATGCTGTGACTAATACAAGCTGTCCACCTGTGTGTCCATGACATGTCACATGACCATGGACTGTATATGACATGACCATGGACTGATTTTTACCTACTGGGAGAAAGCACAATAAATGACATTAGGCAGTGATCTAGAGAAAATATATTAACAATAACATCGGTCTCTCAATGTTGATTTGGGACTTGCCAATCCCTTTAATGACTTTACTGTGTTTGATTATATACAGTACTACATATATATATAGTACTTTGTGGAAAAAAGGTGCAAAATAAGAAGGCTCTAAAACATAGAAGTGTTAATTTATTTTTGGCAATTAACAGAATGCATAGTGAATGAAGAAAGAAAAATCTACATCAAATCAATATTTGGTGTGACTGCCCTTTGGAGAAGGAGCCTGGTATTGATGATATGGTTGATATGATTGATGATATCCGAGTCGTGATCTCAACGTCATCAGGTTTTCTAGGATTATATACAAAAATGCTCCTCTTATTTTTTCAAGAACAGCACCTTTCTTGTCTTTTGGCTATGTTTGGTATTGCAGTTACCCTTATTCACTTTAATCGAATATATTTTAAAACTAGAGACAGTCTATACATAAAAGTGATGCTGTAAGGGAATTGCTAGTTGAGAAATTCTCCAGTGCTGTCGCTGAAACCAGGGAGGAAGGGGAAGACAGAGACAGTGAGTACTATCCACTATCCCTACCTACTTGCTGCAACTGTCCTAATGACAGGGACAACTTGGTGACTGTCCCTTCTCTGAATAAGTGCACACAGAACAGGACAACACAAACAATACAGAAGAGGAGTCAGTAAGCCAAGGGTCAAAGCCAGAGAGACAAAGCATAAATCCAAAAGAGTAGTCACAGGGGAAGCCAAAGGTCAGAATTAGTAATACAATACATTAGGAAGAGAACAGCTTAGCAAGGAACAAAGTCACAATATCCAGTGAACCTTTGTGGGCTGATGACTTGAATATAAGAAGTCCAGAACCCACCCCAACTTGATTGGCAGATAGGCTGTCAATCACACAGACTAGGCTAAGAGTAACAGTTTGAGGAACAGTGGGAAACAAGGTGCAGGAGATGAGTGTAGCGGAAATTCAGTTACAGAGAAGAGGTAATAGAGCAGTGTTCTGACAGAGCAACAAGAACTTTAACCAAGGAATCAAACTGAACATGCCTCCTGCGCTGCAGAGTGTGAGTGAAGGGTAGTGCAAAGACACAAACAGGCAGAGAAGTTACAGATGTTTTTCATTAAAAAAGAAAATAAAAAAACATTTCTAATCTTTAACAACCCTCTTTTTCAATAGTCAGTTTTACGTAAATTTTCAGGTAGATGCTTTTTTCCAATTTTCTTGAAGAGCAGAGATTACCATACCCAGTAATCTGTTTTCTACCAGAATTAAGAGCCATGTTGAGAGATAACAATGTCATGATTGAAGATTGACTCTATACTCAGGACATGTTATAAATAGGACTTTTTTTTTTAAGAATGCACAAAGTTCACCAACAGAGGTGATACAAGAACATCATGGTCCTGTCTTTCTGAATCCTTTGTAAGATTCTTGCAGTAAAAGTTAGAGGAGAAAAAACAAAAATCTTGCTGTTTAGGTACTTTTTATCTTGTTCCAAGGCTCCGTTTCTAAAATAGTTCACTACATGAACTGTTGACAGAGAAAGTACTCAAGACTTGGAAATCATTTTTATAATAGATCTTGGAGGGACCTTTGTCTTAAGTTACTGCAAATGAAGGTAATGTTTGTAATTTGCTTAACAAAGTATTTCCTCACTGAGGCTAGGGCCCCAAATACTGGGTATCAGCAAAAATAAGTGCTGCAGGAAAAACCCCAGTGGCAATGCATCATGGTTTTTCCTACAGCACTTTTCACCAGAAAGTCTGCAGAGGTTTCCTTTGCGGACTTTTTGCTTCCATTATACCTTTGAGGAAACCACTAGCATTTCAGTTGATATAACTGACATGCTGTGATTTAAAAAATTGCAATGTTTTAGGAAATCGCAGTGTGTCTGCATCATGTAATTTCACGCAATATGTCGATGGGATTCATTAGAATCCCTCCACTTTGCAGAGACTGTAAAATGCCTCATTTATCTCACGTGGGGCCTTGGCCTCAAATGAATCTCAAAGTAAAGAAAATTGTTCATGTTTTCTGGATTAAGTTTTGGGGCCATGTTAATTCATTCAGAATATATGTTTTGGTGCATCTCCTATATTAAAGCTTTTGACAAATATCCAGAAACAGAATAAAAGTGTCCAAAGTAGAGATGAGCGAACAGCGTTCGATCAAGTACATATTCGATCGGATATCAGGCTTTTCGAGATGTTCGATTCCAGTCGAACACCAGGTGGCAAACTCACTAAAAATTTGATTCCCCTCCCACCTTCCCTGGCGCTTTTTTTGTCCCAATTACTGCGCAGAGTAGGTGGGACAGGAACTACAACAACGGAGGCATCGAAAAAAAATCTGAAAAAGTAATTGGCTGGCTAAATCAGGTGACCTCCAATTTATACGAATAGTGGATTTAATATCCGGTTCATATGAGACTGTGAACTATGTGACTGTAAGACAGGGATAGATGTACAGGCAGGGTTAGCTAGGGATTACCTTTATTTAGGTGGGAATGTCACTCACCCAGCTGTTTGGGGCTCTATCTGGTCGGGATCCCTGTCAGCTTGCGATATGCGGGAGCTGACTTTTTCCCATAGGAATGCACTTACCAGCATTGATTGGCCAAATGCCATACAGAGTATAGCATTCGGCCAATCAACACTGGTTCTGCCGGAGGCTCGACTGTGAGGAGTCGAAGTCTAAGATCGTACCAGAATGGAGACTGCTGTGGACCAATTTTAGACTCCGCCTCCTCCAGCAGAACTAGCATTAATTGGCCAAATGCTGCCAATCAACGCTGGTCAATGCATTCCTTTGCCGAGATGTAGCAGTGCTGGCCGTGTGCTCAGCTCGGCTACACCGGAAATGCAGCCGAGCTGAGCGCTTGGCCAGTACTGCTACACCAGAGATGTGAACCATGCTGCACACTCAGTTCTGCTGCATCAGAGATGCGCTGAACCCTGCTGCACACTCAGCTCTGCTGCATACTCTGGAGATGCAGCCGAGCTAAGTGCACGACCAGCTCTGCTACACTGGAGATGCAGCCGAGCTGAGTGTGCGCTGAACCCTGCTGCACACTCAGCTCTGCTGAGATGCAGCAGAGCTGAGTGTGCAGCAGGGTTCAGCGCTTCTCTGATGCAGCAGAGCTGAGTGTGCCGCAGTGCTGGCCGTTCGCTCAGCTCAGCTGCATCTCCAGTGTAGCCAAGCTGAGCGCACGGCCAGCACTGCTACATCTCGGCATAGGAATGCATTGACCAGCTTTGATTGGCCGAATGCCATACAGAGTACAGCATTCAGCCAATCAACGCTGGTTCTGCCGGAGGAGGCGGAGTCTAAGATCGGTCCACAGCAGTCTCCATTCTGGTATGATCTTAGACTCTGCTTCCTCACAGACAAGCCTCCGGCAGAACCAGCATTGATTGGCCGAATGCTGTACTCTGTATGGCATTCGGCCAATCAACGCTGGTCAATGCATTCCTATGGGAAAAAGTCAGCTCCCGCATATCGCAAGCTGACAGGGATCCTGACGTAATACAGTGACTTGGGCATGTTAGATGCTCCCAGGCATGCTTCCCCTGCTGTCCCAGTTGCATTCCAGGGTGTTGGCATCATTTCCTGGGGTGTCATAGTGGACTTGATGACCCTCCTGAGTCGAATAGTGGTTTTCCCCTTAATGAGTATTTTTTCCCCTTAGACTATAATGGTGTTCAATATTCGATTGAACAGTCGAGTATTGAGCGACTACTCGAATCGAATTTCGAACTTCGAGCATTTCACTGTTCGCTCATCTCTAGTCCCAAGATACAATTTCGGTATACATACACTGTAAGCTTTATATTTAAAGCCTGCATTGTAAAAATATATAAAATAACTTGCACCATAAGTAAAATCCAAATGTGAAATGTCAGATTACAGAGTGAGCAATTAACCTCTTGAGATACTAACAATGTAACACAAGAGATCCAGCTTTTTTCAATGGGCATATTTTACCTGTTTAGAGAACAAAGAGTCCATCACTGGCTATAAAAACTGTCAGCCTAAGAACCATAGACTTCTAATTAGCTGCCAAACCATTACAGCAAAACATCCGAGTGCTCCATCAACTAAGCCATTGTTACAATCATTACACCAATGAAGTTCACATCCAGCAGAGAGTAATAACAGAACCTATCTGCAAGATGTCAAACAACACAGATAAAGAATGGGAGCTTTGTTCTTGCAATTGTTTCAGTTCTTTTTTTACGGTTCTGCAACTAATGGCAAGCCAACAATAACTTAAATATAGTCTAAGCTATACTTAGCTTTATTTAGAGAGACACCATCAGGGAATTGCTCAAGGGACAGAACACGTGTATGCTCATCTCTCCAGGATGCCCAGCATTCAGATATCTATTGTAGACCAAAGACATCTTGAAAGGCTCCCTCAGAAACCATGTGAAGCATGACGGAATACAGTAGGAATTGCTTATTACTACTAAGAAAAATAAGTGTGGTATTAGGAAAAAATGACTTGGTTTCCAGATTCTGACAGCTAAGGATCCTCTCTTTTTTATACTATAAATGGTTAATTTTTCAGTCCGACAGTTATGATTGAAATACGTTGTATTAATAGCCTATACTATGCTCATCATATTTGTACATTACTTTCATTACAAATGATGCTCATGATGCTCTTTTAGCAGTGAAAAACCCCTTTAAAGAGTCTGCCACTAGCAGGCTCCTTTCCTTCACACCCAGATACTAAGGACCACAGGACTCAAGACAAAATACAAAACATTGATGAGTGTGTCCCTGCCCTTAAAGGAGTTGTCTGGGAATTACAGATTTTTGCCAGGAGGCCAAAGTGAAAAATAAAATAATAAAACACCTCAAAAACTCACCTTTCTCTAGGGCTTTGGTGTTCCAGGCCATTGTCTAGTGCAGCGAAGCCCAGGGGCTTGATCTGGTGGAGGTCTTCGCAGCATGTGATTACTGATACCAATCAGCAGCCTCAACTGCCTAAGGAAAGGCCACCTGTGTATCCCTGTTCCTTTTCTTAGACCACTGAGCCAACTGATTAGCCTCAGTGGTCACATGCAGTAAGGACTTGTGCCAGAAGAAGCCACTGGGGTTCACTTAACTGGACAGTGGTGGCGGATGCCAGAGCCCTGGAGACAGGTATGTTTTTTATTTTTACTTTTCCTAGCCTCATGACAAAAATCTGTAATTCCTGGGCAACCCCTTTAAGATCCCTACATATAATCATGTTCTGACAGTTACCACCCCTCAGTCACATGCTGCTTTCCTCTACAGATCTCTGCTTGTACAGTAAGGCTCCTCCCTCTCCTCAGTCACATGCTGCCTTCCTCTAAAGACCTCTGCTGGTACTCTCAGGCACCTCCCTCTATTCAGTCGCATGCTGCTTTCCTCTACAGACCTCCACATGTACTACCAGGCATCTCCCCCTCTCCTAAGTCACATACTGGCTTTCTCTACAGACCTCTGCTTGTGCTCCCAGAATCCTCTTCTTCTGCCCATTCACATGCTGCTTTCCTCTACAGACCACCTCTGCTTATTTTGCTAGAAACATCTCTCTCTCCTGAGTCACATGCTTCCTTCCTCTACAGATCTCTGCTTGTGCTCCCAGGTACCTTCTCCACTTTTCAGTCACATGTTGCTTTCCCGTACTAACCTCATCTCAGCTCAATGCTCCAGCTGATCACAGCACCTGCCCGCATGGCATCCTTTTAACTCTCCCCTAAGAAGGTAAATACCTTCTTCCTTGCAATGCAAGTTTTATGAGCTCAATATGTACTAGCTGATCGGTATTCACCACCACACTGAGGTTGTATGAGACCACTGTAAGCTGACCGGTATTCATCACCTCCCTGAGGTTGTATGAGACTAGTGTGTACTAGCTGATCGGTATTCACTACCACACTGAGGTTGTATGAGACCAGTGTGTACTAGCTGATCGGTATTCACTACCACACTGAGGTTGTATGAGACCAGTGTATACTAGCTGACCGGTATTAACCACCTCCCTGAGGTTGTATGAGACCTAGTGTATACTAGCTGACCGGTATTAACCACCTCCCTGAGGTTGTATGAGACCAGTGTGCACTAGCTGACCGGTATTCATCACCTCCCTGAGGTTGTATGAGACTAGTGTGTACTGGTCGGTATTCACCACCACACTGAGGTTGTATGAGACCAGTGTGTACTAGCTGACCGGTATTCATCACCTCCCTGAGGTTGTATGAGACCAGTGTGTACTAGCTGACCGGTACTTACCACCTCACTGAGGTTGTATGAGACCAGTGTGTACTAGCTGACTGGTACTTACCACATCACTGAGGTTGTATGGTATGAGTGTGTATCAACTGACAGGGACAGGCCTTACAATGCTGCATCCTGCTGATTGGAGGAAGCTTTCTGCATGCACCAGAGTGAAATGGAAAACCTCATAAAGAGGAACTGAAGAACTCGTAGACTTCCATTGTAGGTACATGCCCCCATTCTTGGAAAAGTACTGGCAAAACAGGACAAATATCCCAGAAAAAATGAATTACAAATACATTAATGTTCAATTGTTTCATTTACTTTGAATTACTTACAGGGGTTATCCTGTTAGGGACACTTATTCCCAATCCACAGGACAGAGGATAAGTGTCTGATCGCTGGAGGCCCAATCACTGGGTCCACCAGTGATCAAGAGGACGGGGGACCAAAAGTCCCCCTAAGGCCTCCTTGTAAATGGAGCACCAGAGCACTTGCGTGATCACTGCTCTATTCACTTCTATAGGGTTGCGGGCGCATTACAGTCTGAACCTGAAGTGCTCATACATTTTAATAGGCAAATGTATACCAAAAGAGTGTGTAATTTGCATATATTTGGCTAGTATACATCGAAATTCTTCACCCCAAACTGTATAGGAAAACATTATGGATGTCAATGACCATGTAAATAATGGTTATATAGATTATATTTATAGTCGTTGTGGGAATTTCTGTAGTGTGGCAGTCCTTTCCATTGTCCACTAGGCGAAGATGATCTCCTAGTGTCAGGATACGGAGTCGCCGTGGTCTGCTTGCTGCGCGGCGCCTCCGCAGGAGACGTATTAAGAGTTCTATTGGTTGTGCTTAGGTTATTAAGGGTTAATCTTTTCCTTGCTCTCAGTTCTCCATGCCATTAGTTATCACAGGTGTTGTGGGTGGTTTTCTCTGCTGCTATTTAAACCCCACCCAGGCATGGATCCTTGCCAGCCATTCACTTTGTGTTGTCCTGGTCACCTGCTCTGTCAGTTTTCCTGTCTGAGAGTCTTTCAGTCTGTGTTTTGGTTATTGTATACTTGGCTTGTATTTTGACTATTCCTTGTCTTCTGATTCAGTACTTTACTCATCTCCTGGCTTGACCTCTGGCTCGTCTGACCTCGCTTTCTCTACTGTGTTTTTGATGGGACTCGTGGTCCTCCCTTGTTCCATGCTGTTTTGTCTTTTGTTTTGCATTTCATGTTACACTGTGCTTTCTGCTTAGGTGTGACCCTCGTGACTCCAGTCCCTGGCACTTTCAGGGCCTCCTCTTCCCTGACCCTAGCCACCGGGACAGTAGCATAGGAGTCGTGGCAGGCGCACTTCAATTAGAAAGTTCATTGGTCTGCCTCATCTCAGATCTACAGCATAGTTATAGCCGCAGGGCCTATGACCCCTTTTGTCATTAGTTGCAAATTGTTGCTTTCCCAGCTGTGTCACTTTGCACTGCCTGACCCTGACTCCAGTCCTTACACCTAGTTCCAGGAAGCTCCATGGAATTTATAGGAAAAGAAAGATGGAGATGGCACTTGATCCCGACAGAGAAATGAGGAGAGGAACAGACCTGACAAACCAAGTAGGCTCCAGAACCAAGACAAGAGTATAAGACCAATCCCTTGTACTAAGGGTGGAAAGGCCAAAGATCATACAAGAAACAGAGGAGATCACCTGGCAGTAGTTGGGATAGACACAAAACAGGTCATAAAGCCAGCTCTCACCAGTATGAAAGAAAGTGTCTTTCTCTGGTCCTGTGGGAAGTTTAGGCACAGGTATTAAACAATAACCTAGGAAGAGCCTGCCGATAATTGCAGCCTGTCCGACCGGAGCAACTAAGAAAGATCTGTTAGTGTGCCACTGACTAGAAGTTCTGAGTAGTTCTGTGAGAAGAGACTACATGAGAAAGAAAAAGTTAATCCTATTGTTGATGTATTGAGTGTGAAGTGTTCCTGTACCAATTATCTTACCAGAGACTGTTAAATTATTAGTCAAAGTCTGCTATTCAGAATATTGCTATTGATTGACAAAGCTTATTAATATGCTCTAAAAAGATATTTTATAATGTACATGCCAATTACAAGAAATTTCCAAAGTAACTCTGGAAATCTATATGTTTGAGGAGAAGGGGGCTTCCTTTCCACAGGTGCGCCCCTGAATGAGTTGCATTACAGACCAGTTATCCAGTTGATGTAGAGTACTTGCTGTTTTTGAGCGATCTCCTGTGTGCTACAATAGACTTATCAGTTAACTGCTATATACTACAGGCAACATAAACTTCCCAGCAATGCAGAATGTTGTATCACGCTGGATTACTGCAGCTTGACATCCATGTCACTTTGGTTCTATTAACTTTAGCACGGTACCAACACCCACACACTGAAAGCACCAAACTTGACGAAAGAATAATATAAGAAAAATGCGCAGTCACTCTCTTCACTGATGTCAAGATAACTTTGTACTCGAGAGTGGCAGTGAAATTAGAACCCACACACTTATAACAATGCAACAGGTAAAAGAAAGTGTGCTCGAGATGAAGGAGGAAAGTCATGACACTGGTGAGGTGTGAATATCAGAACAAAATCATGCTGCCACTTTGTATAGCTTGGGGATGTGTGAAGTCTCTGCTTCCTATCAACATATGATACCTAAATCATTGCCTAATTTCAGCATCCAGAAAGTCTACGCTGAATGTGATAACAACTCATCTTTGGCACATATTAGGGTATTCGCCTGGACTAGCTGTAGTGACTAGTATCATCAAAATCTGACTTATGCAATTGTCGATTGTCACATGAATAGACCAACTTTTCATGTTTTCCTAAATGTGAATAATCTTCGGCACCTGTCTATAACTGCAGCAGCAAAGAGAGCCTCCATCTTGCTAACCATATAATTTTTTGTGCTACTTACTCCCTGTTCATCACCCCACACATTAACCCCCACCCGCCTCTGGACTGTCTACACTGTGGACTGTATCTGTTAACCTCCTACTTGCCTTCAGATCCTTTAAGGGACACTTAGGAAACTCCTCCTGGCAGAAGTGGTAGTGGGGTGAAGGGAGTGCAGAGCCCCTACCCCAACATCAGGGGGAGTTCCTCACCTTCCCCCACTTACATGTGATATTCCACGACCTCCCCACCAGGAACGAAACCTGACCACGTATGGAGATGGAAGTTTAACTGTAAGACTTCGTCTCACATAGCCACAACCTGCTCCTAATTGATTTTTTCAGCTTACAATGGGGAAAACAGGAAAGGACAGAGCCGCTGAGGCCCCAGATACTCCGCGTCAAGGGAAACAATAAGGAGATCTACAAAAATTTCTCAAAAAGAAAAATTTATACTCTCCAGCTCGTTCTCTTAAAATGGCACCTTCTACTAGGCAAGAAATAGAGACAGGAGAGGACTCTGACCAGGAGAGTGTGGGAGGATATGACCATTCTGATGATGCCCTAGCTACAGTTTCAAAATCTTTTTTCCAAAAGGCTCTAGCCGCTGCATTGACACCGGTCTTGACTAAGCTTTCAAACATTGAATTCCAGCTTAATGACATGGGACATAGAGTGAATACTCTTGAAACCAGCTGTGCAGCCTTAACTAACCATGCTTCATTGGTCTCCTCCAGACTTGCATTCTACAAAGAGAACATAGATCATTCACTTGTTTTGATCGAAGATCTAGAGAATTGTAGCAGGAGGAAGAATATAAGAATTAAAGGTCTCCCTGAAAGTAACACACAGGAAGACTTAAACAAAATGGCCACCACGCCCTTCTCTGATCTTCTAGGCCAGGAGAGGGCTGAGAACATTTTTATTGAAAGAATCTATAGAGCTGTTCGCCCGCGACCGCTGCAAGGAGATCAACCACGGGATATCATTTGTGGTTTACTCTCTTACCCTGGTGTCACAGCCATTCTTTCTGCAGTTCGTGAAAAGTCAGAAATTCGAATTGGCGACACAGAGATATCAATATACCAAGATGTCTCCCCGTCCATTCTAGCGAAAAGGCGCATGCTCAAGCCCCTCCTAGAAGTACTTTGTGCAAAAGATATCAAGTACGCATGGTTATACCCCTTTGGCCTAGCGATTATGCATAAAGGAAGACGTATCACCATTAACACCCAGAATGATCTTACCACCCTGTGGGCCCAATTGAACATACCACCAATGGACATCCCCTCCTGGTCACCCACTCCACCACTACCTGACCTGCCAGAGGTACCTGAGATAGACTCGTGGCAACAGAGTCATCGCTTCAAGTCTCCAAGAGTTAAGAAATCTCTAGCGAGATACAGATCCTCTGAACCACCTTGAAATTCCGCGGAGTTAGGACTCAACGGACTGTGAGTGACTCACTGTTATTTGTTGGGACTTTTATGAATACTTTCCACCTAGTTTGCTGGTTAAATATCTTATTCGCCCTAGCTTTAAGTTTAGCTTGGACCTGCCACCAGGTGAACTGATTGAGTTAACTCCCAACTGATTTATTATGTTACTTATTTGTTTGTTAAGCAGTCACTCACACGGCAGTTCAACAGATTTTTATGGACACAATCAACTATCCTTGACTATTCTGTAATGTCATGCACGATTGTTGGTTAGGTCCTCCAGTCTACATTATAATACTGATTATTGTTTACTTTCTAGCAGTTATCCTTTCACTCCTAGTTAACCATATTTACTCTTGACTAAGCTATACTGAAACCATTAATCTACTCCCTTTTTATGTGGGAGTATGTTGTGGCTAGTTCTCAGATCAGGTTACTAACTAGTTCCAATAAGAGCTCATTGTTATATTATTACTCATACTTATTGATTAAGTTTCTTGTGAATTTGTCAGGTTATTACTGTATAACTTCATGTTTTTTGCTCTGTATTAGATTCTTGTCTTACACCCCCCCCCCCTTCCTTGTTCACCATCCCTGTTCACCCCCCTCTTCTTCCCCTACCGCTTCCCGGGAGTGACCTACATATCGACATATTGATCGTCTACTAAAGCAACCCATCAAACAGACGGAACTCTAGACCTCCACTGACAGGACGGGATATCCTTCTTGCTTATCGTTCTACCCTATTATGACAACAGTCACATTCACCACGTTTAACTCAAATGGTTTAAATTCACCACAGAAGAGACATGGAATGCTGAGATTGATCAAGAAACTGAAAACTGACATTCTCCTACTCCAGGAGACACACCCGAAGGCCTCAAAGATACCGTCTTTCCCAAAACGCCCATATGATCAGTGGTACTTCAACTGTAACACTTCCTCATCCTCCAAGGGTGTCGCTATAGCTATTCATCGTGAGACACCCTTCACTCTCCACCAACAACACTTTGATGCAGACGGTAGGTTCATCTTTCTGAGAGGGATACTGGCCTCAAGACCAGTGACAATTGCTAACATCTACGTACCTAATCAAGGTCAAGTCCCGTGGATAAAATCGGCACTCCAGGAGTTACGCCAATTTGCGGTAGGAGACATCATTCTGGGTGGCGACTTGAATGTCACAATGAATCCACTACTAGACTCGTCATCAGGCAAATCAGTGATCTCCCAGTTGGCCATCAGCTCCCTTCTCAAAGCCCTCCAGGATTTACAGCTGACAGATGTTTGGAGAGCTCTCCACCCCTCCGAGAGGGACTTCTCCCATTTGTTGCCAAAATACAATTCGCACCAGAGACTTGATTAGCTATTCTGTTCCCAAACTTTGCTGCCTTTCTCTCAGTCCACGGATATTGATTGTGCTACAATATTGGACCATGCACCTGTCACGGCTTCCTTCCGCATCTGAGAGATATCCCTCCTTCAGTGGTCCTGGAGGTTAAATGACGGTCTCATAAATGATAATTCTTTGCTTTCAGATATCTCTAAAAGTCTCGAAGAATATTTCTCAATTAATCCTACCCCTGATGTCTCTGTAACTACGACATGAGAAGAAAACAAGGCCTATGTGAGAGGCCTTCTTATCTTAAAAGCAGCTGTCATCAAAAAACATAGACAAAAAGAAGTTGACTTTCTACTTGCCCAGAAAGGACACATAAAATCACGAGACTTGCCTCCACTTTGTCTGATCTTTCAGCACTCAGGGAGAAGCTTAAAAGGCTGTTCCATATGCAAACTGCCAAAAACCACCTTCTCTTTAAATTTCGCCTCTACGCACATGGAGACAAAGGTGGGAAAATGATGTCACAGATGATCAAGAAAGCTCAGGCAAAGGCTCACATAGACAAAATCAAAGATGACAAAGGCAACATTGTTACAGACACCGACAAAATAGCTAATGCTTTCCAGAACTTTTATTCCAAACTTTACATCTCCCCTCCCTGTGATGCACCCGTAGCGAACCAATGCACCATTTCGCGGCATAATCTGCCCCCTGTGTAAACGGGCCTTAATTTTGCTACAGTTATGATTTGGAATGTAAATACCTGATATGCATTATGTATTCTCATTGCTACAAATCAAACATCATTTAAACATAGTGATTAATCACAAAAGCTCTCTTCCACTAAATCTGCTGAACCCCTCTATCATGCTCACACACAGCCTGAACCCTCTTATCATACTCACACACAGCCTGTACTCCAATATCATGCTCACACACAGCCTGAACCCCACTATCATGCTCACACACAGCCTGAACCCCCCTATCATGCTCACACACAGCCTGAACCCCACTATCATACTCACACACAGCCTGAACCCCACTATCATACTCACACACAGCCTGAACCCCACTATCATACTCACACACAGCCTGAACCCTCCTATCATACTCACACACAGCCTGTACCCCACTATCATGCTCACACACAGCCTGAACCCCACTATCATGCTCACACACAGCCTGAACCCCACTATCATACTCACACACAGCCTGAACCCCACTATCATACTCACACACAGCCTGAACCCCACTATCATGCTCACACACAGCCTGAACCCCCCTATCATGCTCACACACAGCCTGACCCCACTATCATGCTCACACACAGCCTGAACCCCACTATCATACTCACACACAGCCTGAACCCCCCAATCATACTCACACACAGCCTGAACCCCACTATCATGCTCACACACAGCCTGAACCCCACTATCATGCTCACACACAGCCTGAACCCCCACTATCATGCTCACACACAGCCTGAACCCCCACTATCATACTCACACACAGCCTGTACCCCACTATCATACTCACACACAGCCTGAACCCCCCAATTATACTCACACACAGCCTGAACCCCTCTATCATGCTCACACACAGCCTGAACCCCACTATCATGCTCACACACAGCCTGAACCCCACTATCATGCTCACACACAGCCTGAACCCCACTATCATGCTCACACACAGCCTGAACCCCCCTATCATGCTCACACACAGCCTGAACCCCACTATCATGCTCACACAGCCAGCTTACACATGCTGTCTCTTCTCTCCATCTTACCTTCCAGTCTCCATTCACTGCAGCCTTCCCTTCCTGTGTAACTCGGCACTGTACTGAATAGCTCCGCCCACACCACAGTCCGATCACATGGTCATGACATCATCACAGGTCCTTCAGCCCACTAGGATCTACCCTGCTGCACACTGTAGCGCGGCTTCTCAGCTGCTAAAGCCATCGGAAATATGTATTTTCCGATGGCTTTAGGCGACCCCTGTGTTTTGGTCGTTCGACCCCCGCCGGGGTCGCGACCCACAGGTTGAGAACCGCTGCTCTAGATAAAGACGCTCTGCAGACACTAATTGGCAATAAACAACTCTCTTTCTTGCATTATCAACACACCTACACTCATGAGACTATTACAGACTGACAGACCCCTCTCTCACCTTTCACCAGACCTTTATATCCCCTGCCCTCCCCGTCATCCTCCCTTTTTTCATTTTTATGACTTTTTCTCCCATTTCCTTTCCTTAAGAACAAGAATCCCTCTACTTTACTTTACATACATGGTACTTATTCAGTCTTTTTCAGATAATTTGAGGGTTTGACCCTCTTGCATTGCTTGATCTTATATGCTCAAAATGTTCATACCACTGCTACCTCCTTTTTTATGCTTTATTTTCTGTAAAAAAAAATAATTGAAAATGTTAATAAAATGAGATTTGAAAAAAAAGTGAATAATCTTCAATCTCTTTGGTTGTATTCTCAGATTCATATGAAGATGACAACAGGTGACAAATACTTTCATGATCAGAATGTCACTTATTCCAAGCCTCGAACATAGAGGAAGGATCATCTAGAAAAATCTTTGTAGTTAAGAAAGAAGAATTAGTGATTAACTTGATCTCTGATGCATCTTTTTGCTTGTGGTTAAATCAATACAGAGCAAGCAAGGAAAGCGAACAGTGTGAGCAAACTCTGAATTGTCTGCTTCCAGATCTCTTGTTTTGCCTATGTAGCTGTTGAGAGCAATGGAGGCCCTAAAACAACTCGGGGACGATATTTAGTTGTCCAATTCACATTAACCTTCAGTTTGAAAGCACATTGTTCTGTAAAGTCTGAACTGCTGAACTGCTGCTGGGAGACGTTGCAGGGCAAGTTCTAACGTTTCACAATAAAGTCTTAAACATATATATATATATTTTTAATGTTCTGGGCCAAGTGCTGGCAGGCATGCCGGAGGCCCAGTACTGCCTCAAGCACAACTGTCTGTCCTAAGTCACTCCTGTCCTGGCTGTCATTGCAGCATCACAATGTGGTCGACAATCGGTAGAAGAAAAGCTCTACAATTATATAGAAATTATTACATGGTATGTATTATATGCGCGGAATGAAATCATTATCATTTAGATGTCCACATTTATACCATGTTTTACATAATATTATTCTAAAATCCAGCTGCTGACATTTAAAATACATGGTATTTGAAAAAGATGTGAAATTATCTTTAATGCATCCTGCTCACATCTTTCTTATTTTTATTCTTTGCTTAAAGTGCTCATAACTGATGGACAAAGTAATGCAAAAATATTGCATACAATGATATATATAACCAATTTTTAAATAATTTTCTTGTGACATCATCAGATGATATCATTGTTGAACTGGAGTGCCTAGGTCCCCTTTGTAAAAAGTTATTCTAGGGACCCCACTATACAACTACATGCAAACACTGCCTGACCCCATCCCCATGATTTATACACACACACACACACACACACACTTCTTTTCAGCAAAGACCTACTGCCTAGTGCTTCCCTCTCATTGTTTCTGTTCAGTAGTTATTCCGCAAAGTAGGTCTGTCTTTGCTGGGGATACAGTGTCAAGGGCAGACTTTAGCATTTCAGGGGCCCCTCTAATCAAAACTTTTAGGTCACACCCCCTCTCTCACACAATCACTTCTTATTTGCGGGTCAGGAAATCTGGGAAAAATCGTTATGCATGCTGTGCTATCTTATCCAGTGAAATACCAGGCACCCTATGCTACACCTCTCAAAATTTTTTACTCATAGACTGTTTCAGATAAAATCCTCTTTATTAGCTCCCACATAGTAGAATGCCTCCTCTACTGGCCCCCACAGAGTTTAGCAAACTCATTACTGAATTCTACTTAGTATATTGTCCCTTATACTGGTCTCTACACAGTACATTGTCTCATTTCTGTGGCTTCCAAACAGTATATTGCCCCCTTTACTGGCCCCACACTTTATATTATCCTTTTTTTTGCCCCAAAACAGTGTGGTGTTCACTATTTCAGCCCCCACATGGTATATTGTCTCCTATACTGGCCCCACATGTACATTGCGCTATCCTGTCCAGTAAAATGTCAGGCCCCATATACTGCACCACTCCATATTTTACAAACTACTGCTCCACACAGTATAGTGCCCACTTTAATGGCTCTCACACAGTATAGCACCCCTTTTACTGGCTCCCACACAGTATAACGCCTTGTTTGCAAGCCCACACACATTATAATGTCTTCTTTACTGGGCCACAGAATATACTGCCCCTTTCCTGGCCCTCACACATTATAATGTCATCTGTATGAACCTCCACTCAGTATATTTTCCCTTTTTGGCCCCCATAAAGTATATTGTCCCCTTTATTGACCTCACACAGTATATTTTCCGCTTTCTTGGCAGTATATTGCAACATGTATTGGCCCCAACAAAACCCTTATAATATTTGCTTTGGGGCCCTATGATATTAGTGTGTATGCCCACTACAGTCATCCTTTGCAAAAGTGAGGTTGGGGGATAACAACTAAAGCATTAAGTGCATTTTAGAGGTACTTTAAATTTGAAGATAAGGGAAAATCTCTCTTTTATATAAGAGGTTTCAAGCTCAATTTAACTGCAAGGTGTCAGGCTGTAGCATGAAGACTATATGTTTAGATGCAGCAATGGAACACAGTCTGCTGCACAACCAATGGTGTAAACTGGTTTCACCCACTTGGAGAGCCAACACCAACACACCAAACCCTTTCTAGATATGACAACCCAGCAGCAAATAGTGGCAGTGGCACACAAGGTAATAAGTCATCAGCATTGTCAGTAAAATACACATCATGAAATGAACAAGAGAACGCACAAATCAAATGGATTGAACAGTTACATAGCCGATTTTGCAGATTTTGGTGGCTTCTATCACCTCAAAATACTCTCTAGCACTGGACTGAATTCAGTGAGGCTTAGTAATGGATGGCAAAATAAACCAGAGACACTATATATATTTTTTTTTATCCAGTGAAAAAGGGTCCTTCACAAAAACTGATCATATTTTTATTCAACACAGATACCAGTGTTGCCCATTATGGGATATATTTCATCATTGGTTCCTTATGCATTTCACCTATTCCTGTTTTAAGCAGGGTGGGTGAGCTAAAAGTGAAGTAATGTTTTGTGAGGGAAAGATTATTAAACGTGAATCTATTGATAAGTGTTTAGCAACTGCTTGAAGTATGGCTTTTCTTCAACTCAACTATGCTAAACTAATTTTTAACGGTTTTACAGATGAATTTTTTATGCCGCTATTTCCTAGACTCTATGCTACAGCTAAACAGACGCTGTTATTTTCAATCTGTCTCTTGTTATACATTGGCAGTACTTAGCCTTTTGTCATTTTTACGTTTTCACTTACTTTAGAGCTGTCAAAATCCAGCCACCCATCTTAAATCGTGTCAAGATTTTTTTTTCTATAACCATCAAAGCGTTTTTTTGTTAGAGTTAAATCCACCAGATCACATACTTTTTGATAACTTAAATAACTAAAGTTCATACAACTATTAAGATAGAATATTACATTTGTGTCAAAATATTCCTTGGAATTAAACATGCATTTGAAGTTAAAGACCAGACATTGCCGAAACGCTGCATTCTTGGCTATTGTGCAAATGCAGCAGTAAAAAATTATGCATATTACAGCACCAGCAAGGTGAATGAGATTTTTTTGTACCCTCAATCACATGTTGTGGAATGGTTTGTATGGAATGGGTTTTTTTATGTAATTTTTTAGCTGTGTTAATCTATGTGTGGCCTACGTGTGGCTAGTTTCTCCCATGATTGGAATAATTGATCATTATGGAGGGTCTTATGGTAGCAGGCAAGCAGTGCTATTCAGTGAGCAAAAGAGAAATTCTAAACTCATTTAAAAGCCTAATGAAGAAACAGTTTTCATTAAGTTTCGGCCCTGTTGACATGTTGTGGTTTCTGTTTATGCATATGTGCACACACTGTATTCGGCTGCATTCCATCATGGCTTTCCGCTACCGATTAGGCTCAGCTGAATGGACCTAATCAGAAGTCAGTCTCAAGCTGTGGAATCCATGGCTGAATCAGCCACGGAATCCAGAGCAAGATCGAGCAGGATGCTGATTTTTAAACAAACATGATGGAAGATAGTGTCCATCATGTTGTTTACATTAATGTCAAAAGGAACAGACACAGAATCAGTCTGCATTCATTCTCTGTAACAATTAATATCCGTTATCATCCTATGTCAGAAGACAGCAACTGACATTAACAACGACAATGTGTTCCACTAGGGATTGAGATTTTACATTACATCCAAAGAGTACTGGAAAATGGGAATAGACTAGCCAGTCTTTATCCAGCTTCCATAGAGAGAAGTCGAGAGTAAGCAGAGCTAGTAACATTGTATGTAACTGTGCTGCAGCGCAGAGCCAGGGAGTCAGGGAGAAGAAATCTGTCAGCACTGTGAGAGTGAAGAGTTCTGGAGGAAAGGTGCTGTAAGATAGAATCTGAGGATAAGTAAAACAAGGGCCTCCGAGTTTGACCTTATCTCACTTAACAGCCAGGACACACTGTTATATAGAGCATGTGAGAGAAGGTAATTTGTTTAGCCAGACAAGTGTTTCTTTATCTGGAGAAATCTGAGGAGACATGGACATCAAAAATTGATCTTGTTTGAGCCACAGTATAGACAGGGCATCCAGTTATATTGCACAGGTTTAGGATTGGTACCAAGACAGAAAGAGTGGAAAAACTAAAATGACACATTTATCATACCTTAGCACAAGCAACTGGAAATGCCATCATTGAGTGAGCTTGACCTTATCCACAGTGGACCACCTATGTAAGAACTGTACCCCAATTGTGTGTGCATGATTTTGCTTGTTTTGTTGCATAATGTCTTAGTAAAGTTGAGAACTGTTTTCATTTGCAACTGTTTTTCTCCTGAATCAATACCTGCAACTACCACCAAGAGCCCTTCCAAATTCCACCTGGTTCAGGAAGGGTACTGACTGTAAGGAAGCACTCTGGGAAAACTACTACCACCATCAGGTACACTACAGACTCCTTCAGCTCTGCACCAGCCCAGGAGGTGAGCCAATGAAATTCGATAAGTCTATTGGCCACCTGTGAAAACTTCTGCAATTTCTACTACTCCTCGCATCCTCTGGGTCCCTCCAATGGGTTCCTGCACAAGTAGTTAGCAATAAACAATGTAATACAATGCAAACATATTATTAATCCATAAAGCAGCAAAGTCCTTTGCAGTGGTCCTTGCCTAAACAACAACAACAAAAGGCATTTCGGAGAGCGATAACAACATGTATATGTAGTAGAGCATCCCTTCTCTCTAAACAGTTTGAGGCGACATATTGTTTGTGAATGTGTCTAGATGAAATGTTAATGATTTCATTTAACATGCATATTTACATGGAATATTATTGAAAGTAAAGTTTTAATGCATGAAATATTGCTTTCATTTTTGTAGCTTGTGTAACGTTCCCCATTGTAACTTTACTGATGGCTGACCCTACTGAGTTGAAAATGGTGAATAACAAAATGTCCTATGAAAGAAAAGGACACTGTTGATAAGTGTGTTAACCTCCCTCTCAGAATATTACAATTTAAAACACATTTCCTGTTGAGAGCTCTTCAAGGAGAAAAAATGATGTGGCGCTGCATTCATTAGATTGTAGAGGTTATTATGATTTACTTAACTTAGTTATTTAAAAATAATGAATTGTACATTTCCAACTGCCTTGAAATATTTGATTTAATTTGTCTTCTTCCCATTATGTGTACTTACCAATTGCATTTACAGGGAAAAAAAAAACATCTCAAAATCAGTTAAAAATAGAATAATCTTCAATATATTGCTTTACTTAAATATAAATCGTTATAGACAGTGCAACAGTATTTGGCATATGTCACAACTGGCAATTCTCTTTTAGTGAAATAGGTAACATATTTAAAGGCAATGTCTCAATAGCAAATAACTTATTTTTAATCCTGTTTTAAATCTATTAGCATAGCATATTAAACATAATAACAAAGAATATGGTGTTTAAAAATATTCCTTGTTGTTATCTAGATTTTTTTTAAAAAATCCCTAAAAATCATGCAGTTCTGACTCTGGTCACTAAGCCAAATAATATAATAATACTTCCTATTTTTTTATGGCTAAGACCCCATATTGCGTTTTTTTTTTTGTTGTTGTTGTTGTTGTTTTTTTAACCAGAAGGGGATTCAACAGAAGGGATATGTCTAAGTACTTCCTTCATATTTTCCATTCCCTTTCAAGCTCATGCTGACTTATAGACCTTAGCTTAGTAATACCACCTAACTTATCACACTGATGGTCACAGCTATAATGTACATGCAGATAAGACACAGGAACCACCAAATCTCCCATAGAAGTCAATAGGGTCTACCATTGTGCCTATGGCTCATGGTCCATCTCTAGGTGACAGAAAGTTACAAACTGTTGTACGCTTAGTGGCAAGAATTGGTATTGTAAGACATTTTTTTAGTATGTGTTGGCTTTTTAAAGATAGTTACCACCTACCCCAAGCATATTAAACTGCTCCCACCACAACACGGATCATTTCTTAATTTACTTAACTTATCTTTCTGATGTGTTTTAAGTAGCAGGAGACATAAGGGATTTACATACTAACTCTCACTCTACTGACTGAGACCACATGGTAAGTTGAACCTTTTGAGATCTGCTCACATGGTGTATTACTGTGTGGTAGATCTGATTGCTGTGGTGCTGCATCTATGGGGTGGGATGACTCAGAGCCTGGTGACTTAACATGGAAGTAGAGGTCTTGTTGGACTGTTAGGTCACTTCCCTCAGGGCCATGCACTGGTGTCTTTGACCTGTCTGACTACTCCTAGAGTTAATGTGCAGCAAAGAGCAGGTCTCTGGAATAGGGATTAATGGGTGAACACTAGGGAACAACTACCACTATGGAGGTAACAAAAGATTTTGGTTGTTGCTCAAAATGATCTCTTAACAACTACTCTTAGGTGTTTTTAGATGTATTATGCAGTGCCGTAAACACGAGGTTTTGCAAAATAGTGGTTGCACAAAGAAACTGACAGCCAGGCACCCAATAGAGAGGGCAGTATTGTAATTTTTTAACCGTTTCTTCTCAGGCTCTGCATTCCCAGCACAATGGGTACACAACAAAGGCAGAGGGAGTGCCACTACATTTTTTTTTTGGTAAGGGGTCATGTGATCAATGGGGCAACTGGTAAATCACAGAACTGCTGGTTTTAACTAAATCAAGCAAAGATGAACTTTTGATGGCCTGGCCACAAATTGACCAGCCATAATTCACAAGAAATGAATAAAATGGCCTTTTTATATTAACTACCATTATCTAAACCGCTTTCTGTCCCTAATTGTCCAGAGCATCAGCATACACTCAAAATTCTGAATAATTCCCTACATTTACATAAAATAAAAAAATAACCATCACTAGTTTACCTGTTATGTTCCATCCACAAATAAACAAGAAAGCACTTACTCTGGAGTATCTTTTTAGTGATATGTCAAATCCGCAGTTGAAATGCCAGTCCATAATTGGTTGGAATATGCTCTTCATTGTTTCATCACTAAAAGCATCTATTGAAAGAACATTGAAATGGCGAAGAAGGCGAGGGGTAACTGCATGTCCTCCACCAGCAGGAGGCGCCATGGCCAGAACAATTGTTGTGTCCTCAATTTTGATCTTGTTTGTGTCTTTCCTGCAGAAACAGATTATTAAATAATTCAGTTAGATTAGAACTATTTTCATTGCATGTAAATAATATACAGACTTATTACTAAAGACTTCATAAGTCATAATATTTTACAGAGGGCCAAGCTATCAGGTCTTCAAAAGATGAACAGGGGATTAGATCTCACATGCTGTCAGACCGAGATGATAGACTGCCACCAACTGTGGAGAATAGGTTATATTCTAAATGAAATACTGCTTTCCTTTAAAAATGTGCTAGAAGTAAATCACTGTGATGGACATTCCCTGGAAGAGCAAACAGAAACACACAACAAAGAAAGTTTTTTTTCCTCCTCTTCCTAACATCATCTTGGAGTGAACAGAATCTTCTAACAATAGCAGAAAATGGAACACAAAATGAATTTGAATGATGTAGCATTTCATATACTGAGCCTGTTGTCGTTTTTATGTTTCTTTCCCACAGCAGGGGGTCATGCAAGCCTGAACAGTTCCAGAAAATTGTGAAATATAAAATGTATGTGCATTTTTAAGTACAGCAGGAATATTTGAAGCCGGATGTTCTCTATAAAAATCATTTTATTATAGGAAATCTGTATGCGGCCTGCATCATCACAATGTCATTAAGCCAGTATAGTCACAGCACAATTCTGCTGCTTTCATTGCTTTTATAGATTGATTTGGGAGAAGGAAGACGTAGCCTTTAACAATAACTCTTATGTATCCACATACCATGCAGATTTTAACCAAGCACAATTCACTAGCCTATAAAGGTTCATTAAGTGATAGTATAGTATTAATATATGTGCTGACTTTGCACGGAATACACTACGTGATATTTCTAGTATTACAACTAAGCAAGTGATTATTACCCAGATAACGCTATACATCTAGTAGAAGAGCTTTAATATTTCTCTAGTATCAAAATGGTGCGACTTGTAGCCTAGAAGGCACTGTACTATACATTACTACTACCCCAGTCATAGCAGAGCAGAATACAATTCTACCGTATTTTACAATAGAGCCATCAATGTGTCTTTGCTCAGTTAACTTTACAGCGGTTGATATTGCTCATGCTCGTATTTCCAGTTCTACTGAAAGAAAATAAGGTAGCAAGCACCATGTCTAGGAGAAGAGCTGCGTCTCAAGCACTATGCCTATAGCAGCAGGCTTGCTGTGCCCAATAATATATCTGGTACGGGCACATTCTTTGAAATATAATAGCTTTTTGATTCATCTGTAATTTTCAGACATGCTAACTCTGCAAAAGTAGACTCCACTGCTACATGTCAACTTTTAGGAAATCACTATGATGTCCTACGCAACAGGAGGGTTACAGAGCCTCTAGCCAAGCCTTTAATATGTTATTGTACAAGTCTGTTTTGGAGAAAGTGATGTCACTTTTGGTTTCTTTTCCTGCCTATTTACTGCATTGCCTGACTAAAGGTTTTGTTCAATTTGCTTTAACATATTCAGTAAAAAAGCACCCATGGAGTTTCTTTATTGAACCAACATTATATATAGTAATACAGTGTTTTGACCCTTTAGAGTAACTAGGTATCTGTAAAGCATCAAACAACAAGAGGACTAAGAAAATATTAACCCTTAATAACCAATCACGTGTGAGTTAATCAGTTGCGAAAGCAACATCTTGATGAAAAAAAGGTGCATAAGTTATCATAGACAATGTCAATGTACAGTATCTACCAGTGCTCTTGGAAGTACAGTCACCGTAATAAACTTTATACTATCCTTAGTACAGTGCACATTGCCTCAACTAGTTCGATTTGTAAACATTTATAAAATGCATTTACCAACTCCTGAAAGACAGTATTCAGTTGTCACATATACTGTACACCTTATACATATATATATATATATATATATATATATATATATATATATATACCAAAGTATACATGCCCAGTCAACAGATTAGAAGAACTCACTGCTATTGCCATGGTGTCATAAATACTCTTAAGGTCCCACGTAACGTCCCGTAGCACAAAAGTGCTGCGGGAAAAACTATGGCAGTAAGGCATTGTGATTTTTCCTGTAATCCATTTCATAAAAAAATCACAGAGTTTTCCTTTGCGGACTTTCTGCTTGAAATTATACCTATAAGGAAGCCGCCGGTGTTTCCGTAGGTATAAGGGATTTGGAAATAGCAGCATGTCCACTGCACGTATTTTACTGCACTTTACCACTATAATGTGACTATAAAATGCTGTATTTTTTTCTGGGGCATTTACACCAGTAGAATTAGTGTGTATGTATGTCCAACATTACCATACCAAATCCTGTAGGGACAATTTTAACAGTAAAAACTCAACAAAAGTACTGTGGATAAAGAGGAAAGATGAATAGTG
Source organism: Leptodactylus fuscus (assembly GCF_031893055.1). NCBI lineage: Eukaryota > Metazoa > Chordata > Amphibia > Anura > Leptodactylidae > Leptodactylus > Leptodactylus fuscus. The sequence goes on from NC_134269.1 coordinate 156,392,033, forward strand.
TTGGGCGAATCAGTTCCCTACAAGCCAGATTTGTCCTGAGTATTCCAAATTGTTTGCTTTTTACTGAAACTGAACCATTTGGGATACATCTCGGGTGAACTAAAAAGGTCTGAAATAAGTGAGGGAAGGTGAGTGTAAATTTTTATTTTTTGTTTTTTACACCTCCTTTGGGACTGTTCCTATTATATTCTGGGATCTGAAGAGACCACAAAGTATAATAATTCACATCCAGTTTTATCCAAACAAGTCCAGACCGAACTGGAAGATCGCTTTGTCCGAACACCAGATGTAACAAATCTTCAGAGGTTCGCCCATCCTAACTGCTCTGCTTGACTTTGCTATACTCTATTATGCTTTGTTAAAACCACACAATGCAGCAGCTAAGAACTCATCCTTCTCTGGACTATTACATTTTGTAGCTTGTGCTGTTCCATTGCTTGTTGGTGATTGACTTTGCTATTTAAAGCTGCCTGTCCATCCGTCTTTGTTAGAGGATTATTCTGCTTTGCATTCTGTTGTGTTTGTATTGCTTGGCATGGATCAATTATGCTCTTTTAACTGTTTGTATATTCTGCCTCTTGCATCCAGGTTTCAGTTCTGCCTGCACACACTGAAACCTGAAGTGAGATCGGAACCTGTATCATGTCTGCATCTGATATATCCTGAAACCTAAGTCTAATCCTGTGTATACTGAATCTTGTGCCTGCATTAATCCTATGAATCCTGAAACCTTAGGTGTACCCTAAAATCTGAGCATATATTATGTCTGCATCTAATGCATCCTGAAACCAGTGTCTCATTATATGCATTCTGAATCCTGTGCCTGTATGTCTTGTGCCAAAACCTTGAACCTGGTTCCAACCTTGGCTGTTCCTAGACCCTGTTCCTGGCTTCTCTTGGATTGGTGCCTAAAGATGTCTTCCTGGTTGCTGCTCCAGCCCTCTCCTAGTTCTGTCCATGGAATATCCTGTTTAAACTGAGGGCTGCTGTGCCATGCCCTGTCTGTGGTTATCCTGCCTGTACTATGTCCTGACTATGAAATGTCCTGTCTATCCCATGTTCTGCCCTCCCACATTAGTGTTTTTGGGCTATGAATAGTCACTACAAGGAATCTATAATATTTATGTAACACTCTGCTTTGACTCTTGATGTATTAAGTTGTTACTAAACAGTTATTACTAAAGCATTGTCACTGTAACCTTGTTTCAGCAAGCCTTGTTATAGTATTCTATAGTATAAAGACTGACTCCTTGTAAATGTTACTGCCCCTTTACTCATATGCATCATAACCAGGATGTGAGGAACTGACCAGGAACACATGGAAATAAGCGGCCAAGGTGAGTCCCTGACGTCCCTGCTACCTCTGACTAAGATTAGTTATGGTTGGCTGCAAATCCCGGAATGAAGGAAAAAAATGGATTGGGAAACTTTCCCTATCTGATTCCCTGACTGAACCTGACTAACCTCTGCGTAAAGTCCTTACAAGGACTCCCCACACCGGAACCTACAATAGATACCCTAGAGTTACCCTAACAGCAGACTGGGGTGGGCAAAAAGAAGCAAGCCAAGTATTACTAGTTGTGACAGATAACAGAGCAATAGCAGAAAAGTGTAGTCAGGCAAGGCCAGTGGTAGATATCAGCGAGCAATAGAATATAAAAATAAAGAGAGAAACTAAACAGGCAGGAAACTGGAAGGGAAAGGGAAAAGTAAACTTAAGGGCTGGAGGTGGAGTACAGATAACAGGCTGAGTTCAGTCGGAGTATTTTGGATCGGAATTTGACGCAGAGGCAGCCTCAGGTTCTGGTCCAAAATACGGGGCAGTATACTATACATTGTAAATGTAGTTGTCTTTCATATTAAAATATGTAGTTGTACTGATTAAGTCCTGACACATTTTAATGTAATGAACATTTTCTAAGATGTTGTGGGTTTAACTAGTGTCCCTTAAAGTCCACCTAAAACTACATTACTACAGTGTATAGAAACTTTTGCAGCAAGACTGAAGCACAAGTAGCTTCGTGTATAACCACCCAAGTTTCAAAGAATATATTGTTTTTATGGAAAAATCTGTTCACAGGAAGTTCGGTCTAACTGAAATGATAGTATATTAACTCACTAATATCTTTATTGCCAGTGTTAGCCTTTGACCATAAGGGCGGTAGGTTAACTACTACATATAAGGTCATACAACAGGAACAGCTTCAGGTTAATAGCTATGCATTAGGTCATAATCAACCAGGATCACAACTGTATAAGCCAAAGTCTGTCGAGACCTGTCTCCCTAACACAGCCCCAGTCAACAGTTTCTTATCAAATCTACAATATTTCTTCTCAGCATTGCACCTTATCTCATGAATCCACAACCCTGAACATACGCCAAGCACCTTCCCTGTCATTCTGAAACATCATTAGTGCTAAATAGCTTTCCATTAAAAATCTAAGCCATAGTACTTTTACTGTAGCTCACAGGTTGTTTTTTTTTTTTTTTTTTTGCTCTGGAAACCTTATTAAATCTTGCAAGTTACATACCTTTGTTTTAAATTTTCTTGGTTCTTATAGAAAGTAGCAGATTATATTTAACTATGGACATTTTTTCCATGAAAATATACCTTTAACTATAAAATAGAATTGTCTTAAAATAGAAATCATTAAAGGGGCTCTATCATTGGGAAAAGTCATTTTTAACTAAGCACATCCTTGCATAGCCTTTAGAAAAGTTATTCCACATGTACCTTTTGTATGTAAATCGCCTCAGTAGTTTTTGAATGAGCCCGTTTTTATTCATATGCTAATTAACTTCCAGCGAGCACAGGAAGTTCTCAGCAAGTATGTGCTTAGTTAAAAATGACATTTCCCAGTGATAGAGCCCTTTTAAATTGAATGAGTGGGGGGGAAAAGTATGTAGTCAGCCACCAATTGTGCAATTTCTACCACTTAAAAAGATGAGAGAGTCCAGTAATTGACATCATAGGTAGGTTTCAACTATGAGAGACAAAATGAGAAAAATGAGATGAAATTTTGTTATTGACCAAATACTTATTTTCCACCATAATTTGCAAATAAATTATTTCCAAATCAGACAATGTGATTCTCTGGATTTGTTTTCTCATTTCGTCTCTCATAGTAGAGGTCTACCTATGATGTCAATTCTCATCCTTTTAAGTGGGAGAACTTGCACAATTGGTGGTTGATTAAATACTTCCCCCCCTATTGTAATAGTGTGACTGAATGGCTTGTGAAGTCCCAATAGAGAGATTAAAAGAGTCCAGCTGTATGGAAATTGGTTGACAGTATGGGATCAGACATTTTGGTAAAGGATTAGATGTGAGCGAATACCATTCGATTAAGTAGGTATTTGATCGAATATTACGGTATTCGATCAAATACCATGCGGTAAATGCAGTAAACATTCGTATCCCCTCCCACCTTCCCTGGCGCTTTTTTTGCACTAATAACTGTGCAGGGAAGGTGGGAAAGGAAGCAGGAAAACATAGGCATTGAAAAAAAAAAAGGAAAAGTCATTGGCTGGCTAAATCAGGTGACCTCGGATTTATAAGAATAGTGGAAGCCATATTTGTTTGGGAAGGCTCACCCCAAGGGCTTGAAAAGTAAATTTTTGTATGGCTCAGCTTAAGGGCCAGAATTTTTGGAGGTCTCACCACATCCCACACACACACACAATGACAGTTAAGGGTTGAGGCTGTTGGGTTTCCCATTGACTATGCCATCTGTGGTTGTCATGGGTAACGTGATTTAAAGGGGTGCATGCTAATGTTTCTTTAGCTTAAAATTTGTGTTTCTGTCCATACTGTTGTAGAGGAAAGAAGGTTTCCAAGTATTTTTCCACTTTCATAGAGGTTCTATTGAGTGTGGAAAGTGTCTGGTTGATATGCTGTGATAGTGGGGTAATACTGGGACTTGGGCGTGTTAGATGCCCCAGGCATGCTTCCCCTGCTGTCCTAGTTGCATTCCAGAGGTATTGGCATCATTTCCTGGGGTGTCATTGTGGACTTGGTGACTCTTCTTAGTAGAATTTGGGTTTCCCCTGAAACGAGCAATTTTTCTCCATAGATTATAATGGGATTCGATATTCGGTCGAATAGTCGAATATTGAGGGTCTACTCGAAACGAATAATGAATATCGAATATTTCACTACTCACTCATCTCTATAAAGGATACATGGAGCCTATTCAGTCATCTGTCTAAAGACGGACATTCACTTTAGATAGCTTACTTGTTGAAGGCTTACTCATTAAACATTGATTTGCCTTGACCCATGTATCCTGAATGAGGAAAGCACAGTAAGCCTCTGGCAGCGGATCCCCCCCCCCCCACACACACACACACCGAGAACAGAAGGATCAGGCATGTGGGCAACCAGCAGCCTGATCATTTCTTTGTATAACATTGAACGGTTAATGGAAACTGCATATTCATCTAACAATAACCTGATGCATATGGCTTACTCAATAGAATTAAATATTTTAGTAGGCCCCATTGCACCTAATACGAACCTCGTCTGAAATATACATTCCATACAGTAATACATGCAAAGCTAATATCTTAGTTTATGCAGACACACATCTGCTTAATACAAGGCACCAGGGCAACCTCTGTGCTAGACATGTAAAAGACAATAGTTATTACATTTTAACTAATAGCACTAATTTCCCTAATGCATTGAAATTGTAAACAGGCCAATTATTGCAACTATATGAAAATATTTTACTAGATAATATAACCAATTAAAATGTGCATAGATTAGTGAAGAATGTAAGTGACTTAAGATGGAAACAATATGGAAAATGGTAAACACTTAGCTAAAGGTTACATAAAGAAGAAAACTTCCCCCAATATAGAGTAGTATGTATAAGGAATGGGCAGATTGAAATTCATGTTGCAGTGAATATCAGATTGTATCAAGAGTTATATCAAAGAGGGAAGCAACCATTTTAATTTTATCCAAATTAAAGTTCAAGGAGCATTAAGACGTTAAAGATAGGATTGTGACAAGGAAGACAGAAATATGAGCCAAGATGAGAGGTAGTTTTGGAATCGCTTCATGGGCAATATTTGGGTCTTCTCTGTGTGATCTGGTTTCTTTTCACACTAAATAAATCATACTTATCAGTTAAAGGGGTTGTCTTCTCAAAGTCAGACAGTCACTGACTCTGTGGGGACATAAAACATTACCTCTGTCTGATCCTCTGTTTCTGTTGTCAGTGCTGATGTCATGCTTAGAAACAAATGCTAAATCTATACAAGATTGAAGAATATGTTGTAGTATGTGCATATACAGCAGTCTGTCAGTCACTATGGAGAAATATAGAAAGAGGGGAAGGAGTGTTCCCAATGAATTCACCCGAATCATAACTAGTTTACTGCATTCTTTCATTGCTCCTATTAGTAAATGAGCACAAAATGTGTTTGTGCCATTTTCCATAATAGGACTAGATGACATATCCGCTTCAACCCAGAACTCTCTCAGGTTAGGTTCACATCTGAATAAAAAAGCACTTACTTTCGGAAACCCACGGATTCCATAGACTATAATGGCGTCCGTGTAGTTTGTGCCCGAAGAGGGTGAAAAATATGGAGAAAAAAGCACTGCTTCCATTTTTTCATGCAGAGAGGGGAACGGAATCCCCAATTGTAGTGCAAGCGCTGTTGTGAACCCAGCATAATAGTGTATTTGGAAATGGTGTTCTAAGCCAGTTAAAAGAGAGTGTCCACTCCCCCCAAAATAATTATAATGGTTCCTATGGGCATGACTGAAGTTTACATTTTACTTCTATACTTTACTTTTGTAATGTAGTGCTTAAAGTGATGGCACCACAACCTGTTTGTTGATGATTTACGTTCCTGCATGCCTCACTGCCTCCAATGGTCCACAAAGGGCCTGGAATGGTAACATTCCGATGGAAGTTGCACAAACAGAAGGACGGTCCAGCAATATTCTTCCTTAAAAATTCTTCTTTATTTAAACACACATTTTAAAAAGATATATATTGTGTCCAAAGGGATAATTGGATATATTACACAGTGAAGATGAGATGACTGACGCGTTTCGAACACTAAGTTCTTATTCGTAGTCTGATGTTTCAGAAATCCACTGGTTCTTATATACCACAGTAATCATGTGTAAGTAATCCACATAATTACATGAACCCGTGCTGACATATACCAGAAGACACACCTAAAATTTCTAAAAGAAACACTGTGTAATATTAGATTATATATATTTTCTTGTGACTGACAGCGATACCAAAAAATAATGAGTTGGAAATATTAAATCCTACCATATATTAAACACCACATGTGTATATGTATATACACTGTTATTTTTATAATGCTTTTTGCAAGGCACACTGATGTTCAGGGTCAGCCTTCCACACCCTATGTGTCATATGATAATTTCTATTTTTCAAAAAATGTATTTAGGGAAGGAGAATGGATCCCCTTGATAACAGAGGTTGTGCAATAATGTATATCTAAAAATGTTCATGCACAAATAAGAGATACCCTGGTCAGGGAAATCCCTCGATGGCAATGTCCACACTTTGACTAATATGGCGCGTGCATGGACTACATTCTGCAGTTGCAAAAAGTTAAATATATTCGAGACCACCCATAAACTACAATTATGTTCACTTCCAACACTATGTCTTTATCATCTATATCTGATATCACTTGTGTGGCTAAAGGTGCTAAGAGTGTGCTAAATTTGTCATCCAAAGAATTAACTAAAAGTGATATATCACTGTTATCCAAAGGCTTAGGTTTTGTACCAGCCAGAAAATTTGACCTTTTTGACACTCTCTTGGACCTAAACCGATTTGTGCGATCTTTGACTGTCAAACGGCACTTCTTTGATAGTAGTTTAGGTCAACAGTCTGAAGATGTTTCCATGTTTTCTTCACTTAATGAGTTTGAAAATCTCACATTTAAAGAACAGTGTTGTTTGCAGGATCTTCAAAATCTGGCAGATGAACCTCCTACCTTTAATATTGATTTATCGGTTGATAGGAGAAACCCCTTTTATAATCCAGTGGGTTCTCGCACCAACGTGTTGGAACAGTTCTAACAGGCAGTTGAGAATGAGCTTCATAGGCTTTATAAGGAAACAATGGATACCCCTTTGTTAGACAATCTAACTTATAATGAAAGACAGAGCCTGATGCAATTACAAAAGGACAGGAATGTGGTATTCAGACTAGCGGATAAGGGGGGCCTTATTGTTGTTTTAAATTCAACAGATTATGTTAATTCTGTTTATAAAATCTTGAACGATACCCATACGTATAAACGACTAGCCTTGGATCCCACATCATCCTTTTCTAGTATTCTAGATAAACTATTACAGGAGGGCATGAAACTGGGATTTTTTTCTATGACAGACATGAAGTTTTTGAGGCCCGATTTCCCAGTTGTTCCTATTTTTCATGGGCTCCCCAAAGTCCATAAGGACGTTTTTCCTCCTCCACTGAGACCCATCATTTCCGGGATCGGGTCACTCAATGAGAGACTCTGTCAATGGATCGATAAAATTCTCCAACCATTGGTTACCCGAGTCCCGGGTTATATTAAGGATACAAAGGACCTTTTAAGGGTCCTAGATGGGTTTCAGTGGAGGAATGATTACGTTTGGGTGACTTGTGACGTCACTTCGCTGTACTCTTCCATACCGCACCCGGTGGCCTTGGAAGCATTGTCTTTTCATCTCTCCAAATTCTCCAATTTCTCACCCACTCTTTGTGAATATATTCTCAAAGTGGTTGATTACTTACTTTCTCACAATTTTTTCATGTTCAACGGGGAATTTTTTATACAGACGTGTGGGGCGCCAATGGGGGCGAAATTCTCGCCCTCATTGGCGAACCTCGTCATGGCATACTGGGAGAGTATTTACATTTACAATGCACATAATCCTTTTGGACGGTCACTGGTGTGGTTTGGAAGATATATTGATGATATCTTAATTATATGGGGAGATAACACAGCTGGGATACCGGATTTCATTTCTTACATCAATAACAATAATTTTAATTTGAGATTTACACACCACGTTGAAGTTAGTAACATCAATTTCCTCGATGTTACCTTAACTGGTAACAGCAATATGGGCACCATCACTACCAATATGTATAGGAAGCCTTTGTCAGGAAATACCCTTTTACATGCAGCAAGCCAACACCCAAGACATACCATCAACTCTTTGCCAGTAGGCAAATTTATTAGGGCTAGAAGAACGTGTACTGAGGAAGTGTCATATAAAAATAACATCGTTACTATGGAACACAGATTCCGAGAACGTGGTTATCCACAGTGGACTCTGGATAGAGCCAAAAACATCGTTTCACGGATTGATAGGAAATCATTGTTATCTCCCAAACAAGTGCCCACAGGGAATTCCAAAAACAAAAATAGGAATAGGACATACTTCTCAACTGTGTATAGTAGCAATTACAAGCAAATTACAAATATAATTAAGAAATATTTACCCATTCTTAATCAAGACGAAATCCTTAGATCAATATTGTCTGAAAAATGTCAGTTTATCTCAAAGAGGGGTAAGACATTGGGGAATTTTCTTTCACCAAGTGTCTATACGAATAACACCAAACCTAACACAACGTGGATGCACCTATTGGGTTTTCATAGATGTGGCACTAGTCGTTGCAATGTGTGCAAATATACCGAAAAAAACTCTTTTTTTAAAAACTCAAGTGGGAACAAACAGTATGACATCAGATATTTTTTAAATTGTTCCAGCTCTTATGTGGTGTATATGATATCTTGCACCACATGTAACCTTGATTATATAGGTTGCACCACACGCCCCCTGAAGACGAGGGTTTCGGAACATCTATATAGCATTTCCAACAGCAACTGTACCAAGAGCACGGGAGTCTCGCAGCACTTCATCCGTATACACGGTGGAAGTGTTGCGAGCTTCCGCTTTAAAGCCATTGATCAGGTTAGGAAACCTTTACGTGGTGGCGACCGGGAACGCTCTCTTAAATTAAGAGAAGCGTCATGGATCTTAAAATTGAATACACGATCACCCAATGGATTAAATAGGAGGAATGACTTATCCTATATTTATTAGTTATTAATTATCATTTATCCATTTATTCATTTTTTCGATATGGGGTTTTTGTATATTGGATATTTACATTTGCAATCCTGTGCAATGCTGTAGAGGGATTAATAATACAAAAAGCAATAAGTTGTTTGATTCCCCGCTCAGTGCTTACCTTGGGTTGTGGACTCCACCTCTTCTTTCATTCATGGGTGTCTGTTTGGGACTTGGATGTCCGCGTTTTCTAGATTCTTAGGAGTTACTTTTGTTTGTGACCTATTTTGGGCAATGTTGGCTTCCGTAAGTTGCGGGACTAGTTGTCTGCGCATACCCATGTATCATGTTGGGTGTGGTGTGGCCATTTTTAGTAAGGGATTCACTTGTTTTTGGCATCCCGCAATTGCCCATGCGCATCTCAGACATACAGAGTTGCATAGTTTATGGGTGGTCTCGAATATATTTAACTTTTTGCAACTGCAGAATGTAGTCCATGCACGCGCCATATTAGTCAAAGTGTGGACATTGCCATCGAGGGATTTCCCTGACCAGGGTATCTCTTATTTGTGCATGAACATTTTTAGATATACATTATTGCACAACCTCTGTTATCAAGGGGATCCATTCTCCTTCCCTAAATACATTTTTTGAAAAATAGAAATTATCATATGACACATAGGGTGTGGAAGGCTGACCCTGAACATCAGTGTGCCTTGCAAAAAGCATTATAAAAATAACAGTGTATATACATATACACATGTGGTGTTTAATATATGGTAGGATTTAATATTTCCAACTCATTATTTTTTGGTTTCGCTGTCAGTCACAAGAAAATACATATAATCTAATATTACACAGTGTTTCTTTTAGAAATTTTAGGTGTGTCTTCTGGTATATGTCAGCACGGGTTCATGTAATTATGTGGATTACTTACACATGATTACTGTGGTATATAAGAACCAGTGGATTTCTGAAACATCAGACTACGAATAAGAACTTAGTGTTCGAAACGCGTCAGTCATCTCATCTTCACTGTGTAATATATCCAATTATCCCTTTGGACACAATATATATCTTTTTAATATGTGTGTTTAAATAAAGAAGAATTTTTAAGGAAGAATATTGCTGGACCGTCCTTCTGTTTGTGCAACTTCCTGTACGGAATCTTTCCTATGTCGGAGGAATCGCTTTGGAGGTCCGGGCAGCTTCTTCCCCCGTCCTAAGGGTCTGTGAGTTTTCCGTTTGCCATTGTTGTGAACCTTTTTGGGCTGTGTTCTCCCTTCCCTGTTTTTCCCTGCTATTTTTTTGTAACATTCCGATGGGGCTGTATTAGTAGAAGAATATGAGAAAGATGACCGTAAGTATTATGGATAGTCAGTTGCAAGGTGTTACATGAAAAACCTCACCAAAAAGTCTACGAAAATGTGTGTAACAACACTTGATTTAAAAAATAGGTAATTTTTTTTGGAAAGAAATTCCCTTTAAGGTTATTTTCTCAACAGGCTTTTTCTAAGCAGGAAAATAGATCAATCATTAGCCAGGTGGCTAGATGGAAATTCAGAATAAGAATGATGAACACATTTACTGTAAGCAAACTCCAAGTGTCAATGCAGCGGGTCTGTGACTGTAACAGATACACCAGCTACTTTATCTATAAAACAACTGCTAACATAATCTGTTATAAATTACATAAGCCTGATAATGTATTATGATACATTATAATCAGAATAATTTCCTTGTCTTTCTTGTTCCCTGTGGTCATAACTGAAGTTATAGTGTTTGCTCAGCGGCTGCGCTGTGAATGTCACCATGAGATTGCTGATCTTAGAGCATTATATTGGTCGAATAGCCAGTGTCAGAACATATTACTAGGGCAGGTTTCTTGATCAGGAGATTTTGAATATCCATTTTTTTATGTTACAGTCGACCTATTGCCACAGGTGTACATTCACTGAACAGATGGAAAAAAAAAAAAGTGTTTTAGTCTTGGTGCTCATTAGTACTGATGGTTGCTAGGCCATAATGGTTTTGTCCCAGTGTGCACTTGTACATCTGTTACATATTCATAAACTAATATGAGCTTTGGGAGAAATTCATAGGTTATGAAAAGATATAGTAGTAAGGAAGGACAGGGAACAAACTTGGACACTATATGGAAAAACCTAAAAAAAAAAAAAAAAAAAAAATTACTTTTAAAATTAAGCACAAATAAAGGGACAGTTAAATTGCTGATAGTCCAGAAAACTGTTACCTACATTTGCATTAAATTGTGGAAACAGGGCGACATATTACTTTTAAGTAGAGAAGGATCCCAAGTGAATATGTGAATAATTCGAAGAAAATCAGCGGCTCAGATTAATTTGCCTAACTGAATTCATAAGAGTAGCAGCACAGCCTATGAATACCAAATAGCAAAAACTCAAATAACCGCAAGCACAGAATAATGCTCTTTAGACCTAGTATTAAAAGCGATCATTTACTACTTTATGTAAAGGATGGAACACATGTTATCTGTAGTTAACTACAAAGTAAAAATAAGCAGACAGTCCTAAGGTTTCTTTATTAATGACTTCTTCTTTGCTTTATGAAAATATACAAATATACAAGTGAATTTCTACTGGCTGAAGTGTGCTCTTGTAAAACTGTAGCCTGTCTTAATGCTCATGTACTGTATTGTCCAAGTTGGGACACAAGTATGGGCACTGATAGAAACTGATTTTCTTGTCTTTAAGTCCTTAACCGTTCAAGAGGCCCTTTCATGGCCTCATGAATATGTGGTTTTATATACTGCGAGAAAGCCGACAGTGCACTGAATTCAGCGCACAGACGGCTTTCCCAGTATGTGCAACAGGGCTGAAGATATCAGTGCCGCACGCACAACAGTACACATCCATAGAATTTATACTGGGGGGGGCATTACTCATAGCTCACTGTCGTCACTGGGCGGTAAGGAACATCCCCTCTGACAGTACATGGCTATGGACATATATGCAATGACCCTAGGCTGTGAGGAATGCCCTTCTGACAGCGGGGAGAGATTGGTGCTGAAGTTAATGTCACTGATATCTCCAGCCCCAGGAGAAAACACCTGGAAATCAGCACACTGTCGATTTTCTAGCGGTATATAAAACCACACATTCTTGAGGACATAAAAGGTCCACTTTAAGTCCTTAAAGATTTTTTCTAGCCCCAATTGAAATTTTTGTTCTGCTAACCTATCAACAGGATAGGTAATCAGTATCAGGACCTGGACCTCACATAGATCATACGTTCTATATATGGCCAAGTGTCATGTGCAACACCGCTTTTATTCAAGAAATAGGACTGGAGTTACAGTTCACCAAAACCACTATGTGGAGAAGTACTGTGCTGCTGCTATTGAGCCCAGAGGGTGCTAGAGCAGATGATCTTTGTTCGAGTGTTGGACCCGACAGAGCATATATTGATGACCTATTCAGTGAATAGACCATCAGTATGCAAATTCAATTTGAGCCAGAAAACCCCTTTAATGTGCAATGAGCAATGAAACAGAGCAGAACAGTAACAATACTCAATGTCTCTGAAATGACATTTCCTCAGTCTTCAGCCACCAGCTTGTACAAGTTTCCCTCTCCCTCACACAGAACAAGCTGATGCTTCCAAAATCCTTCTGTGATAACAGCTGTACTTCTGTCTTCATTCCAATAGCTGTCTTGCCTAGTATGGATCTACTCATTCAGGACCAGGGCCAGCACCAGTACCCAGAAAAACCTGGGACCCAGAGCACATAGAAACTCTCATTGCACTGACACTGCTGAGCAGTTAGTGCAGATTTCACTTACCACTTGCAGCTCCTCCCTGCCTGTCTCCTTCTCCAGCTCTGATAGGGTTCTCAGTGCAAGGGAAGGGGAAGAGATCCAAGGAGCTATGAGCAGTAAGTGAAAGTGAAATCTGCACTGAAATCTGTGCTCTCCCTGAAAAAGCATAAAGCATGGTGTGTGTGTGCGTGTTTGTGTATGTAGGGGGTTAAGGCATACGTACTATATGGGGGGTATAAATACCCGCTCTACTGTATTTGGGCATAGGAAGGACATTATATTGTATAGGGATCATTATGGGCAATTAAGGGCCATTATACATGTGGGAGCATGTCAACTATAGCTGCAGCTTTCATTCACAGTTTTCGATGTTTGCAATGCAAAGGTGGAAAGTTGCAGAAGACCTACAGCACTGCAGCAGGTCACAACATCAAAAAAGCATTAATGACACATGACTTGTGCTGCACAATGGCCCACTAAGTCTCTGCCCAACTTCTGCCTTGCAGCACATCCTTTCTCTCTCCTCAGCGTGTCAGCAACTCATCTTTGCTTTTCCATTGATCACATGGGATCTTATTCTAACCTTTTCTCTAGAAGCTTGAATACTAGCTGGATCATTCAACTCGTCATATCACCACCCTCTAGGGTACCCCGGGTGAGCTCTCTGTCATATGCATATTTAAAAAGGCAATGGGAATACCCCAGAGAAAACTTTTTGTTTTACTGTCATGATTTTTTTTTTTTTTTTTTTACCATAGCACTCAATAGGGTTGTAATTTGGACCCCTTATGCCTACAGGTCATGGTTAAAATCAGTTCATATCTAAACAGGGCCTACCCTCACCTACTCTCTCTATCCCTCTTCCCTCGTAGATTGTGATATCTTGCGGGCAGGGCCCTCTATTCTACTGTACCAGTTGGTCACTCTTAGTATTGTATTTGTTTTGTGTATTTTGTATATTGTATGTACAGTAAACCCTCAAATGTACAGCACCATGGAATTAATGGTACTTTAGAAATATATAATAATAATAATATAAAATATACCCCTGATTGGGCTCCTATAGTCTGTATAGATGCAAGATGCAGTAACTGAACTCTTTAAGGATAAGGCTATACATCGCAGAGACAATGCTTTTAGCCTTTGCGGAAAGGCAGTGAAAAAAAAAAACTGCATTTTATAGTTCCAGAAGTGTTAATGAGATTTTACGGTTATACCAAAACTGAAGAAAAAATGGTGCAGAAAATGAATGTGCTTTTGACAAATGTTACTTTTACATCCAAAAACATAGCATTTTCTCCATAGTCTTACATCAGTGATTCTTAACCTTGTTTGAGGTACCAAACTCAGCAGTTTCATATGCACATTCACCGAACCCTTCTTTAGTGATAAATCAAATATGATTTATTTCCAAATTCAAGACATAGATATATGTTTTTTACTGGTCCACAAAATGAACTGTGCATAGGGCCTAGGGTTCGATCGAACCCTGGTTAAGAACCACTGACTTACATATTGGAGACAAAAACAGCAAAATGCAGTGGAAAAGCTGTGAAAAGCTACATATTTGTTTTCACTACATATAGTGTTTTCACTACATTTTTTTCTGCAGTGTTTTTTTTAGGTGCGATTCACTAGGTGTTGCTTTAGCCTAACTCTTTATATTATATTTCCATAAACACACATTGTTTAATAAACATTTGAGCTTAAAATGGATTTCCAGGAATATTAATGGCTACTGTTAGGCCGAGTGCTGAAACCCCTTCAAAGAGTTGATCTGCAGTGGTGCCAAAAGTTAGAACCCCACAATTCTAATATCCATGGTCGATTCTGCTATAGGTCTTCAATATTCTGATGACAATCCAATATTTTTTTTACATAGCAAATTATACAGCTATAGCTATAATAAAATATACTTTTGTTCAATAAAGAAATCAAAGAAGCCATGGAAATTTTGATGTATATTGTCCCAGAGCATCCACCATCTAAGTGCACCCAACAGGCCTTATAGGTCTCTAAAGTTCATAGTGTGCAGCAAAGCCATAGTAGTCAGTGAAGAGGGAACAATACAGTTGCTAGGCAACCTACTTTCAAGTAGAGATGCCCTTTGAGTGTTAAATGAAATTTCAGCACAAAGAACTACAGCACTGGGCCAAGTCACAAGAGATTTGCCTATCCTTAATTATTATAACAAGAATGCAATAACGTTTAATAACTTTAGTATTAACATAGCCAGATAATGTGACTCTATTAAACTACTAATTAACCAAAAGAAGTACAAACACATTTTAAAAGAATCAAAGAGAAGAAAACCTGCCTATGGGACTGGAATGTTGGACTAATTAATTGTCTTTTTTTACTTCCAGAAATGCACAAATAAACTGAAAATCATTTTTGTACTGCTGAAGCATACATTATTCAGTGCACAAGTAAGTGTTATAAAAATATCCAATAACAAATTATCTGTAAAGGGTCTCTCAGGCACCAGTGTAAACCATTTTAATTAAGGATTCCGTAAATATCAGCACTTAATTAATGTCATGAGTCCTACTAATGTACCGTTGTTTTCTTCATATTTCAGGTGTAAACAATTAATTGATTTATTTTATTATATGTAGAAATGCACATGGTGTGTTGGAATGCACGCTTCTGACGGTGTACCTGCTTATTATACTGGATACTGGATCTACTATGGATACGGAAAAGCAATTTACAAGAAGAGAAGACAGCCAGCCAGTTCAGTATGTTTGGGTATGTGAATGTGCATTGTTCCTATAAACAAAGCTCTTGGAGCTACTACTTTTTTCGTGGAAATATTGGCTGGCAAAGTTACTCTTATGGGCACAGCTTTCTAGGAAAAAGTTCTCTCTCCTCCAGAAGGAATAAAACTGTCTCTCTAAAGCTACCCATAGTGAGCTATCCTGTTAGACAAAATGTGACCTATGAAAGAGCCTTGAAACATAATCTGTACTGAAGTGGGGCAAAGAGCAAACAGTTGTCAACATATCACTCTTTTGGAAGATGCGCTGGATTGGCAAAAATCCTTAGTCATATTTAAGGGATCGTTGATAGACTGGACATTAACCACTTCAGTACCGGGCCAATTTGTGGTCCAGGACCAGACACATTTTAGGTTTATTATGTATGTGCGGTTTTGAGGTCTGTAAAATTTTTCTCGTATGTCTTAGTCAACTAATTTTTGCGTCTTTTTTCGGAGACACATAGGGCTTTATTTTTATGTTATTTTTATTTTCAAATGTGTTTTAATTTTTTTTATATCCAGGAAAATATAAACAAAATAGGAGGGAAATTGTGTCTGGTTTTCAATTTATAATTTTTTTTTTATTTAATAACACAAAGTGTCACTGAAAAGCTTTATAATATAGTTTTTCCTCTCCGTTACGGTAATTTTTATTTTGTATGGTGTCGTCGGGGGTGGGGCTATAACCTTTAATAACGGCGTTTTATTAGCGTATTATTTATTTATTTTTTTATTATTTTATTTACATTTTTTAAAAAACTTTTTTATTATATTTTTATTTTATTTTTTTCCCAGATTGTGTCCCTATAAGGTGATAAGAGACCTTTGGGGACATCTGATCACTTTTTTTTTTGTACTTGAGGCTGATTTCTCCTATAACTGAGGCTGCTACATTTAATCTCAGTTACAGGAGAAATCCAACCTCTTGCACACTGCTACATGGTATACAGAGCTGATCTGAGTCCTGTAGGACCCAGCAGCTCTGGCAGGACACTGCTCCCGGCAGATCACATGTCTGCCGGGTCAGAGGGCAGCTGATTTATGGCTGCGTCCATAGCTGTGTATACAGTGCTCATTGAGCGCTGTATACACAGCGATCGAGATAGCAGAGCAGGTAATAAATCTGCCCTGCTATCTCTCTGGGAGCTCCGGCTGAAGTTACAGCCAGCTCCTAGTGAAAGCAGCTACATGGTCTCCGTGCAGCTGCTGTGTTCTGGTGGACGTACAGGTACGTCCTGGCAGAACTAGACAACCACTATCCGGACGTATATAGTCTATGGGCGGTCCGGAAGTGGTTAAAGGAGTTGTCCACTTTCAGACCGATATTGAGAGACAAATGTTATTGTTTGTGCAATAAAAAGATATACAATTTTCCAATATACTTTCTGTATCAATTCCTCTTGGTTTTCTAGATCTCTGCTTGCTGTCATTCATTCTGTTACTTCTAGAGGATAAAACTCTGACCATGGTCATGTGATTTACGGTCCATGGTCATGTGATGTACACAGGTGCACAGCTGATTACCAGGCAGATGTCTGATTACTGGGCTGTCGCTATAACAAGCAGCACCTGTGTGCTCATCACATGACCATGGACCGTAAATCACATGACTATGGTCAGACTTATCCACTAGAAGTAAAGGAATGAATGTCAGCAAGTAGAGATGTAGACTGCCTTCTCCACTTGCCAGAATGAGCTACCTTTTAGATACAATTCTACCACTGCACCTCCTCTCCTTTGCTTCCCCATAGACTTCTGTCTGTTAGGCGACCAACTGACACAGTGGGATTGAGAGCCCTGCCCACAAAGGCTTGCAAGCTTTTTTTTTTTTTTTTCCAATCAATTCTTTAATGAGATATGTTACAAATTCTCTTACATTGGACTTTACTATTTATTTTGGGAAAGTTGTTTTCTAATTGGAAGTAGGCTTTAATGAAACTTATTAAAACCTGGAGACATGCCCTTTGTAGATGAAGCCTTCTTACCTAACATTGCTGAGGTAACACATTTAAGCACTAGTTGGACTTATATTTCTGAAGAAGAATCTGATATCATATGGATGTTGGGGCATAACTAGTAATGCTGGAACCCCATGTAAGAGTATGCCACTCTCTAAATATACCACCTCACCTCTCCATGTACCACATAGACTGCATTTAGAAATGGAAAGATTATGATTCTCATGTTCATTCCTATGCTGCATGGATTTTACTTCCATCTCTTGACCTTTTGGTACCCCATACAAAGAATATCCTCCCACTCGTTTTCCATAAATCTCAGAGGTTTCTTTATTAGTGCAGATGGTCCACTTTGCTTTTCTCACAATAAAAATCAAAATCAGCACTAGCATATCTTCTGGGGAGTGCCAACTGTTTATCACATTTGTAAAGATGGGGTGAAATCCTACTTGAACATCAAGTTCGTACGGGAGTACCATATTTATTGGGATGGTCATTAGAGATGAGCGAACACTAAAATGTTCGAGGTTCGAAATTCGATTCGAACAGCCGCTCACTGTTCGAGTGTTCGAATGGGTTTCGAACCCCATTATAGTCTATGGGGAACATAAACTCGTTAAGGGGGAAACCCAAATTCGTGTCTGGAGGGTCACCAAGTCCACTATGACACCCCAGGAAATGATACCAACACCCTGGAATGACACTGGGACAGCAGGGGAAGCATGTCTGGGGGCATAAAAGTCACTTTATTTCATGGAAATCCCTGTCAGTTTGCGATTTTCGCAAGCTAACTTTTCCCCATAGAAATGCATTGGCCAGTGCTGATTGGCCAGAGTACGGAACTCGACCAATCAGCGCTGGCTCTGCTGGAGGAGGCGGAGTCTAAGATCGCTCCACACCAGTCTCCATTCAGGTCCGACCTTAGACTCCGCCTCCTCCGGCAGAGCCAGCGCTGATTGGCCGAAGGCTGGCCAATGCATTCCTATGCGAATGCAGAGACTTAGCAGTGCTGAGTCAGTTTTGCTCAACTACACATCTGATGCACACTCGGCACTGCTACATCAGATGTAGCAATCTGATGTAGCAGAGCCGAGGGTGCACTAGAACCCCTGTGCAAACTCAGTTCACGCTAATAGAATGCATTGGCCAGCGCTGATTGGCCAATGCATTCTATTAGCCCGATGAAGTAGAGCTGAATGTGTGTGTTAAGCACACACATTCAGCACTGCTTCATCACACCAATACAATGCATTAGCCAGTGCTGATTGGCCAGAGTACGGAATTCGGCCAATCAGCGCTGGCTCTGCTGGAGGAGGCGGAGTCTAAGGTCGGACCTGAATGGAGACTGGTGTGGAGCGATCTTAGACTCCGCCTCCTCCAGCAGAGCCAGCGCTGATTGGCCGAATTCCGTACTCTGGCCAATCAGCGCTGGCCAATGCATTCTATTAGCCCGATGAAGTAGAGCTGAATGTGTGTGCTAAGCACACACATTCAGCACTGCTTCATCACGCCAATACAATGCATTAGCCAGTGCTGATTGGCCAGAGTACGGAATTCGGCCAATCAGCGCTGGCTCTGCTGGAGGAGGCGGAGTCTAAGGTCGGACCTGAATGGAGACTGGTGTGGAGCGATCTTAGACTCCGCCTCCTCCAGCAGAGCCAGCGCTGATTGGCCGAATTCCGTACTCTGGCCAATCAGCGCTGGCCAATGCATTCTATTAGCCCGATGAAGTAGAGCTGAATGTGTGTGCTTAGCACACACATTCAGCTCTACTTCATCGGGCTAATAGAATGCATTGGCCAATCAGCGCTGGCCAATGCATTCTATTAGCTTGATGAAGCAGAGTGTGCACAAGGGTTCAAGCGCACCCTCGGCTCTGATGTAGCAGAGCCGAGGGTGCACAAGGGTTCAAGTGCACCCTCGGCTCTCCTACATCAGAGCCGAGGGTGCGCTTGAACCCTTGTGCAGCCTCAGCTCTGCTACATCAGAGCCGAGGGTGCGCTTGAACCCTTGTGCACACTCTGCTTCATCAAGCTAATAGAATGCATTGGCCAGCACTGATTGGCCAGAGTACGGAATTCGGCCAATCAGCGCTGGCCAATGCATCCCTATGGGAAAAAGTTTATCTCACAAAAATCACAATTACACACCCGATAGAGCCCCAAAAAGTTATTTTTAATAACATTCCCCCCTAAATAAAGGTTATCCCTAGCTATCCCTGCCTGTACAGCTATCCCTGTCTCATAGTCACAAAGTTCACATTCTCATATGACCCGGATTTGAAATCCACTATTCGTCTAAAATGGAGGTCACCTGATTTCGGCAGCCAATGACTTTTTCCAATTTTTTTCAATGCCCCCAGTGTCGTAGTTCCTGTCCCACCTCCCCTGCGCTGTTATTGGTGCAAAAAAGGCGCCAGGGAAGGTGGGAGGGGAATCGAATTTTGGCGCACTTTACCACGCGGTGTTCGATTCGATTCGAACATGGCGAACACCCTGATATCCGATCGAACATGTGTTCGATAGAACACTGTTCGCTCATCTCTAATGGTCATCTGTGGTTGCCTAGCAGACTAAAGGAAGTTAAGGGTAAGCTGAAATCTCTGGTGTCATTCAGGTGTTTGAAAGATTTTGTAACAATCAAATCTCAGGATAAAAAACCTGCAGTATATTGTGGGAAAACATGCCAGATAACAGTATGGCAGATTTATTAATAATTAGAGATGAGCGAACACTGTTCGATCGAATAGATATTTGATCGAATATCAGGCCCTTCGAGGTATTAAATTCCAATCAAATATCACGAGGCAAACGCAGTAAAAATTTGTATCCCCTCCCACCTTCCCTGGCGCTTTTTTGCACCAATAACTGCGCAGAGGAGGTGGGACAGGAACTACGACAACGAAGGCATCAAAAAAAAATCAGAAAAAGTAATTGGCTGGCTAAATCAGGTGACCTCCAATTTATACGAATGGTGGAGTTAATTCGGTTAATTTGAGACTGTGAACTATGTGACTGTGAGACAGGGATAGATGTACAGGCAGGGTTAGCTAGGGATTACCTTTATTTAGGTGGGAATGTTACTCACACAGCTCTTTGGGGCTATATCTGGTCGGGATCCCTGTCAGCTTGTGATATGCGCGAGCTGACTTTTTCCGATAGGAATGCATTGACCAGCATTGATTGGCCGAATGCCATACAGAGTATAGCATTCGGCCAATTAACGCTGGTTCTGCTGGAGGCTCGTCTGTGAGGAGGCGGAGTCTAAGATCGGACCAGAATGGAGACTGCTGTGGACCGATCTTAGACTCCGCCTCTGCAGAACCAGTGTTGATTGGCCGAATGCTGTACTCTGCATGGCATTCAGCCAATCAACGCTGGTCAATGCATTCCTATGCGGAGATGTAGCAGTGCTGGCCGTGTGCTCAGCTCGACTACTCCGGAGATGCAGCCGAGCTGAGCGCACGGCCAGCAATGCTACACCGGAGATGAAGCAGAGCTGGTCATGCGCTCAGCACGGCTACTCCGGAGATGCAGCCAACCCTTTTGAAAATTGTGGGTAATTAATTCAATTCATGCTTCAAGCATGTGATGCTCATTCAAACTCTCTTGCGGCAAGTAATAGGTGTGGGCAATATAAAAATCCCACCTGAGACAAGATAAAATAGAGAAAATTGACTCAATCTTTATATTGCATGTCTGTATGTGCCACACTAAGCATGGAAAACAGAAATAGGAGAAGAGAACTAACTGTCTGAGGACTTTAGAACCAAAATTGTGGAAAAATATCAACAATCCCAAGGTTATAAGTTCATCTTCAGAGATCTTGATGTTGCTTTGTCTTCAGAGCTCAACATAATCATGAAGTTTAAAACCCATGTCACTATAGCTAATCTCCCTGGAGGAGGATGGAAGAGAAAAATTGATGAAAGATTACAATGCAAGATAGTCTGGATAAGCAGCTGTAATCAAGTTTCAAAAAATTCAAGTTGTCCTGCAGGCTCAGGTTGCATCAGTGTCAGTGTGAACTATCGACATTTGAATGGAATGAAACTATGTCAGGAGAGCCAGGAACATCCCACTGCTGACACATAGACATAAAAAAGCTAGATGGCAGTTTACCAAAATGTACGTGAGTAAACCAAAATCCTTCTGGGAAAATGTCTTGTGAACAGATGAGACCAAGATAGAGCTTGTTTTTGTGTTGTTCCAATACACACAAAGGAAATAAACATGCGTATTACAGAAAATGTGTAATTACAATTTCTAGCACATTATTCTACTGTTTACCAAAAGTGGGGAATGAAGGGGAAATGGAATGAGGCCTACAATGAAAAGAACATAATATTAACAGCCAAGTATGGTGGAGGTTTAAAGATGTTTTGGGGTTGTTTTGCTGCCTCATTACCTTGACTGTGTGCAAAGTATCATAAAATGTGAATATTACCAAAGGATTTTGAGTCTCAGTCTGTGTCCGTAAGCTGGGTTTGCGTCCTTTGTCATGGGTCTTCCAGCAGAACAGTGACCACAAATATACTTCAAAAAGCACCCAGAAATGGATGGAAAAAAAAAGCGCTGGAGAGTTCTGAAGTGGTCAGCAATGAGTCCAGATCTAAATCCCAATGAACACCCATGGAAACATCTTAAAATTGCTGATAGGAGAAGGCACCCTTCAAATATAAGAGACCTGGAGTAGATTGCAAAAGAAGAGTGGTCCAAAATTCCAGTAGAGAGATGTAATGCCCTGTTCACATCTGCAAGCGCTGTGCTGTGAAAGCATACAGACCCCATAGACCATAATGGGGTCCATGTGTGCTGGCCGTGCACTGCCTGCACGAATGATTTGCACGGGCAGTGCGCAGTAAGCACAGAGACCCCATTATAGTCTATGGGGTCCGTGTGATTTTACAGCACAGGGCTTGCAATTGCGTTTGTATTCCTTTCGGGGGGGGGGTCTCCATGTGGACTCTCCCCGGACGGAATAAAAAAGCAGATGTGAACCAATGCTAAGAAGCTTGGTGATGGTTATAGGAAGCGATTAATTTCAGTTATTTTTTCCAAAGGGTGAGCAACCAAATATTAAAGGGATTCTACCATTAAAACCTTTCTTTTTGTGGATAAGACGTCGGAGTAGCCTTTAGAAAGTCTATTTGTCTCTTACCATTAGACGTGGTCTCTGCTGCGCCGTTCCTTAGAAATACTGGTTTTTACCGGTATGCAAATGAGTTCTCTCGCAGCGATGGGGGCGGGCCCCAGCGCTCAAACTGCGATGAGAATTGTTTCCAAGCGCCGCCCCCTTCTTTGTCCGCAGCGTCATCTTCAATGTCTTCTTCCAGCGCAGGCTCGTAACTTCTAGGCCTTGAGCAGAGCAGGCGCACAGGCCACGGGAAAATGGCCGCTAACAATACTGTGCAAGCAGCCATTTTCTCGTGGCCTGTGGGCCTGCGCGCTCTGCTCAAGGCCTGAGGCCTAGAAGTTACAAGCCACCGCCAGAAGAAGAGGCTGAAGAGGACGCTCCTGACAAAGATGGAGGCTGCGCTGGAGAGTGTTCTCTCGCAGCATTGGGGATGCCCCCAGTGCTGTTTGAGCGCTGGGGCCTGCCCCCAGTGCTGCGAGAGAGCTAAATTGCATACCGAGAAAAACCGGGATTGTAAGCGAATGGCTGCACAGAGAAGACAAGGAAAGGTAGGAGAAGAATAGCCTTTCTTAAGGCTATTCCGACATGGTACCTAGAAAAAATAGTGTGTGAATGATAGGATCCCTTTAAGTTGAGAGTGCCAGTAATTTAGGCCAGTCAATATTTGAAGTTTTGTGTGAAACTGTATCAGTTTTTGCTTCTTTTTTTTTGCTTCAAAACACACAAAGGAAATAAACGTATGTAACTAAACATGCATAATTGCAATAATTTATGGAGAAATACTACATTTTCTGAAATACAATTCAGAGGTGCAAATATTTACAAAAAAATGTTTAATCTACAATTGTTTACAAATTTAAATCTTGTTATGTTATGGAGAAATCAGTTTGAGGCCGGGGCCCCACAGGTCATAAACGCTGCAATTTGCCTGCGGTGGAAATGTTGCAGGAAAAATCGCGGCGTTTTACAGTAATTGTGCTTAAATCAGCAGCGGGGACATGCTGTGATTTCCAAAGCCATTGCATTTTTGGAAATCGCATAATGTCAATTATATCTGCGGAAACGCCAGCGGCTTTCCCGAAGATATAATTGTAACAGAAAGTCTGCACAGAGGAAAACTCTATGAACTCTACTTCAAAGCGCTGTGGGAAGTAGCACCGCAGTTTTTCCCACAGCGCTTTGGCGTTGCAGATCGTCCTGTGGGGCCTTAGTCTAAAACTCCAGGGCCCTGTTGTAAAAGATCAGCCTGCACCACATGTACAACTTCTCCACACAACTGTCCATCACATCCCATTCGTATATTCTAGCTGCATTTACATTTTGCTTTTGGCCTCTATGTGGGCCTAAACTGCCATAAAGACCTAAAGTCCTATTGTTCTCATCCACTGTTGGTGCCCTCTACATAATAATCACTCCCCCTTTTGTACCATTGCCTCCCCCACAGAATCCCTCCTTGACTATATGCCGCTTATCAACTGCAAATTTTTGCCAATAAAAAGCTGATGTTCTCCTTTATGATGTGGAAGGCTATGTGTCATAAATCTTTCCACTCGAGCTCACCAGAGGGCAGTGTAATACATTTACAAGCACAGACTGTCAGCTATCAAAGAAAATCTTCCAGCTCTAGTCTGTTGAGGGTGACATGTGGGGCCCACTGCCTACTGAGCCTAGTTGCAGTGGCAACCCCTGGGACCTCTATAGGTATGTCAGTGGTAGTTCCTATATGTGGTATCATTTAGCTTCATTAAAGTGTTTATTGAGGAAAAAGCAGGTTTCATATATAGTTGTGCTAAAAAGTTTACATACGCTGGCAGATTTTTTGTTTTTTTGTCATTTTTTCAGAGAATATAAATGAAAACACCCATGGTTTTTCCACTCATGGTTAGAGGTTGGTTGAAGCCATTTATTGTTAAACTTCTGTATTTTCTCTTTTTAAATAATAATGACAACCAATAACATCAAAATGACCCTGTTCAAAAGTTCACATACCCCAGTTCTTAATCCCTTCCCTCTGACGGCATTTTTTGATTTTCGAGTGCATTTCTGCGATTTTCTAATGGGATTAGTTTTTACGGTGTTCACTATGCAGCCAAAATGGAATGTCACCTGTATTCTATGTTTCGGTACGATTCTGGGGATACCTAATTTATATGGTTTTATTTACATTTTAAACAAAAATCCAAAACTGTGCCAATTTTTTTTTTTCTAAAAGTCGCCACATTCTGTCAGCCGTAACTTTTTTATACTTCCGTGTACGGTGATGAGTAATAGAGATGAGCAAACACTATTTGGAACAGCTGTTCTGAATAGCACGCTCCCATAGAAATGAATGGAAGCGGCCACATCCATTCATTTCTATGGGAGCGTGCTATTCGAAATGGCTGTTTCAAATAGTGTTCGCTCATCTCTAATGCATAAGACATCTTTTTTTGCAGGGCTGGGTGTACTTTTCAGTTATACCATTTTGGGGAATTGCTTTTGCTTTGTTCATTTTTTAATTGAAATTTTTATCAGAGGCAAAACAGTGAAAAAATGGCTGTTTGGCACTTTTGACTTTTTCTCCCGCTACGGCGTTTACCGTACAGGAAAAATATGTTTATAGATTTGTAGAGAGGGCGTTTTCGGACACAGGAAAATGGCACCTCAGTCAGCTTTGACCGAGGCGTCGGAGGGGTTAATGCCTCCAATCGGTGCGAGCACCAACCGGAGGCATTAGCGCTGGTTGTCTACTGTGTAAAACAGTAGACACCTGGCGGCTATGGCGGCCGACCGACTCGCGGGAGGCCGCCATAGTTAAACACCCGGCATACGCCGTAGTGTTACGGCGGATGTCGGGAAGAGGTTAATACTGTGTATTGCCCCCTCTAACAACAATGACAGCTTGAAGTCTGTTATTTTAGTTGTGAATGAGACTCTTTATTTTTTCAGATAGTAAAGCTGCCCATTCTTCTTGTTCCTGTAAATTTTTGGGTTGTCTTGTATGTACTGTGCGCTTGAGATCTCCTCAGAATGGCTCAGAGTGGCTCAGTGACATTGAGGTCAGGAGACTGAGATGGCCACTCCAGAATCTTCACTTTCTTCTGCTGTAGCCAATGACACGTTGACTTGGCCTTGTGTTTTGAATCGTTGTCATGTTGGAATGTCCAAGTACGTTCCATGCGCAGCTTCCTGGCTGATGAGTGCAAACTTGCCCCCAGTATTTCCTGATAACGTGCTGCATTCATCTTTCCCTTTGACCAAGTTTGCTGTGTCTTTGAAGCTTACACATCCCCACATCATCAGTGATCCTCCTCCATGCTTTACAGTAGTAATTCTGTTCCTTTCATCATAGGCCTCGCTGACACATCTCCAAATGTAACATTTATGGTTGTGGCCAAAAAGTTTGATTTTTGTCTCATCACTACAAATTACCTTGTTCCAGAAGTTTTGAGGTTTATCTTTGTGCTGTTTGATCTATTAAAGAGAGATTCTTTGTGGCATTTGCGCAGTAATGGCTTTCTTCTGACAATTCGACCATGCGGGCCATTTTTCTTTAAGTGCATCCTTATTGTGTATCTTGAAACAGCCACACTGATAGTTTTCAGAGAGTCCTGTATTTCAACTGATGTTATGTCTGGGTTTTTCTTTGCATCCCGAATAATTTTCCAGGTAGTTGTGGATGAAATTTTGGTTTGTCTACCTGACCACGATTTGGTTACGTGAACACTCTCTGACTGGCATCAATTCCTTGGAGATCTTTTTGTATACCTTTACTGTTTTATACAATTCAACCACCTTTTCCTGTAGATCCGTGGACAACTGTGTCAATTCCTGGGCATGTTATAAAGCCAAAATCACCAGGGTATGTGAACTTTTGAACAGGGTCATTTTGATGTTTTTGGTTGTCATTATAATTTAAAAAGAGAAAATTGACAATAAATGGCTTCAACCAACCACTAACTAATGAGTGGAGAAAAATGTTTTTGTGTTATCATTCATATTCTCTGAACAAAGGTCAAAAGAGAAAAAAATCTGCCGGGATATGTCAACTTTTTAGCACAACTGTATATAGTTATAAACTAATCTTGAAGAGTCTGGCACATGGGTGTCTGTGCATTAGAGAAAATGTTAGAATTTATCTCCTGAATTGTTCTATTACATGGGAATATACATGTAAAATATCTTGTAATTTATGTTTGACAATTGCGCTGAGGAAGCCATCAATCAAGCTGTAAACCTGGACCTGACATGCCACAAACTGGGCCTCTAAAGCATTGTACACTGAATGCAAAACCTGACCAGCATGCTGCAATATGAACACAGTTTGAACACTGCTGACTGGCATCAATTGCTTGGATCAATTGGATCAATTCCCTGTCTGCAATATTTATCAACTCTAAATGGCTCCGCCCACTGGCTCCTTTCCCGAGCTATATTGGCCTATCAGGAGCTGTGCCATGCTGCCTAATGTTTAGATTGATGTAGGGTAGGAAGTTGTTTATACCTAATGTATATACCTACTGACAAATCTGCAGGATAGATGTGCAAAGGGAAGTTAACTAGAAAAACACAAACATTGCTGATAAATTCCCCATAGGTAGTCTCTACATTTCCATATTACAGAACTATAGTATAGGCACTCTGTGCGCTGCCAAATGGTGCCTCCATAATACCTTTCATAATATAGTGCATGCTAATTCTTTCCATAAAAAAATAAGGAGCAAGGAAAGTTTGTTCCCCCCAAATAAAATCTGAGTACACATGAAGGCCTATAGCAATGGCCACTACCTTATAGATCCATAGAACATGGCCACGTGCATTAACCTCAATGAACAGAATTCACAAACTAACTGAAAACCTTATGCAAATTGATGTTCTTTAACTTGTAGTCCAATCACGTTAGAATTAATAGTAAAAAGAAACAAACAAAAAAACCCCTAAACATAAAAACATCAGATTCCTACAATTCAGAGGGACTTTCCATTTAGGTTCAATTCAGGGAACATTTCCTCAAATGACTGTTATTAAATAAATGGATGTCACGATGTGTATGGCTTTAATATATATTGGCAGACAGATTAAATGACTATTTTGGGCAAATGACATCTTTAAAAAACACATATTCCAAGCTAAGTAATATTCATGTCCTTTGGTAAATGCACTTAAACACTAGATATCCGGTCTAAAGTGTTCACGAGCCACCTATGAAATAAATAAAACTGATGTAGAAAGTAAGTAAGATGCTTTTAGTCAGTAACAAATTGTTGTTAAACTGTAATTTACTGCAACGTGTGAATCTCCATTTCTTTACGTTGCAAAGAATCTTGTAATTCAGAATGTTTTCCTGTTGTGTCTGAGCAGATGAGAAATTATAAAGACTAATACAACAATTTAACGCTTGAGAGAAACAGTGTATATCATTACTCCTCTGTAGCCAAGCACGCTAATTAATATTTATTGCACCTGTCAAACCAGTAGCCGTGGTCAATCCATTGCCGAAGCAGTTCAATGGGAGGCTGGGCACCATATTTCTCCTTGGCAGGCATGTTTAGGTCATCAACAAAGACAAAAGCTTGCTTCCCCAGTGGAGGACCGTACACCCTCTTCTTTCTCCTGTAAAATTAAACCATTAATTTAGTTCATGTTAATTTCCAGCTAACTTTTAGCTGCAAACGGGAAGAAGGATGATGGTGGCGGTGGTGGGGGAAGGGGATTCTTCCAAGTTACATCATTGTTAGAAACAATTTCAACTTCAACAATCTGTGACCTCTGCATTTTATCAGATGTGCCTTAAAGGTCACCTAGCATTGTGAAGCGATAGTTATAAATCCACATGGAATTTAATCAGAGGTGGCAGGGCATTCGGAGGTAAATAAGCTTCCTGAACTATTTCAGCCAGAACCTTTGTTAAGCACTGACAAGGAAAGTGAATAGCAGGCAGTAGGATTAATCAAACGCTAAGAAATGCAACCAACAGACTTCAGCTTATCTGACAATACAAGGAAAGGTTTTAATTTGTAAACCTTAAGGATAATTGTTTTCAGGTACTTAAATGCAGGGGTTTTTTGGTAAAAAAGGAAAAACAAAAAAAGGGAGGCCTTAAAAGTAAGATTACCACTAAAAGAAGAAAATGTTTTTAGAAAACCCTTTGGTACAAGACAACTGTATTGTGTTATGTTCCTTGTTCTTTTTTCTGTAGACATTTGATGCTAAAATAGAGGTTTTAGCATCAAATGCCATACAAATTCAGATTTTTAAAAAAATATATCGCTAAACCTGGCAACACATGGAATAGTCTGCAGCACTCCGAATAAAGTATGATACTGCTCACTATTGGGATGCTGGTTATTAAAAGGACATACAATGGAGGCCAGTAAGCAGGAACTTTTTCAGGTGGAAAATCTATTCCATTGATGCAAGTGTCCCATTTATTGATACCATAAATGGATAATTTAGCCAATTACGTGAGTAATGGGACATGTATCTAATATGGGAAACAGACCATATCACCATTGGTGGACTTGCTACCACTGTAGGGATTAAATATGGGAGTGAACCGCTTTGGCACCAGCCAAGTTTGACATGAATATCCCAAATTGTTAGGGTTATAACAAAACCGAACAATTTGGGATTTGTCTCGAACAAACTAAAATGGCCACCTCGACATACATTGCTGTAAAATGTTATACACAGTTTGTTTGTTTTTTATAAAGATTTTGCTGCAGTTTCACCTTGGCAATTTACAGTGTCTCCAAAATGGTGAATCCCATCCACACATTGCAGAATATAATCCAAAACAGAAATGATGCAATTTAAAAACCATTTGCGTTTTTTGCATACCTGTGGAAATGCTGGTGGTTTCCCTATAGGTATAATGGAAGCAGACAGTCTGCAGAGGAAAACTCTGCAGGCTTTCTGTGAAAAGCGCTGTGGGAAAAAATGCTATGTGTTTCTGCCACAGGTTTTTTCTGCAGCGCTTTTTCACTGCTGCTAATGCCCCACAGTGCACAAATTCAGTGGAACAAAAAATCACTGCATTGTACAGTACCAGCAAAGAGAATGAGATTTTGAGCAATCTCAACTACATATTGTGAGGGACAAAACTGTGGGAAAGCCGTATTTTCAAAAACCTGCACATAAACACTGCATGATAATGTCAGCTGCAGAAACGCAAGTATTTTTCCTATATATGCAATAAGGAAGAAAAATGCAAAGAATAATACAGAAAAATGCTGCGAAAAAAATGCATTGCATTTTTTTTTTTGCATTGTTTATTTTTAGCTATGTCTCACTATATGGAGCCTCAGACTAAAGTGTTTTGTCCACAAGTGCAACTCATCCCCTATCCACTAAGGACCAGCGCCGCACTTCTAATGAGGTTGCCGCCTCGTGCGGCGGACTGGAGGGGGGCAGCAGCCCAACCTTTTTTTTTTTTTTTTTTTACTTTTTTTTCTCTGAACCAGCGCAAGGAGAGCGGCAGCTCTCCTTGCGCTGGTTCAGACGACTACGTATCGGCGTAGCCTGTTACTGCTAGCACAGACTTTGGACCTGTATGGTAACAGTCTGTTACTGCTACCACAGGCTTTGGGCCTGTATTGTACTGCTAGCACAGGCTTTGGGCCTATATGGTAATATCCCAGACCACGTGACGTCTGACACATTACCATATAGGCCCGATGCCCGCTAGGATTAACACCGGATCCCAGAGAGGTGAGTAACAGTGTTTATTATGTTCCCTCCCCTCCCCTGGGGCTCCGATTATTATACTCAGGGGTCTGAAAAGACCCCTGAGTATAATAATAATACATGGGTGTGCAACTGTGGGGAATAATAGAGCTTGAAGTGTCCACTGTGGCCCCTGTAACCTCTATTATACCCCACGGTCTATTGTGCCACTGTGAGGCATAATATAGGCTGCAGGGGCCACTGTGCAATGCGAGCAGAAGCAAGGAGTCAAAGATGTCTGTGTTTCAAATTGTACAGAGTCAAGTCACAGCTGGAAGAAGTGGTCATGGCGGCCCCAAAGGGAAGAGACGGGAAATGTGGGAAGATATCTCCTGTGAGTATTACTGCACAAAATATTACTGAATTTTATTTATTGAAATGTTACTGCTAGCACCCCAACAGTGTAAACGCCCCCCAACCAGACCCCCCACCCCCCCGCACTGTCTGAGGTGGACAATCAAAAGATGAACACCACCCCTCTCGGACTCAATACGAGGGGGGGGGGGGTGAGGGCGTCTTTTGATCGTCTGCCTAAGGCAGCAGAGAGGCTAGATCCACCACTGCTAAGGACAATGTCACTGTCTCCTATGGACACCCCCCCAGAAGTCATAATGACATATATGGACTAATTATGAGATATTCTGTCGATATACTATAAATACACAAAGAGAAAGAGATGTCCAGCAACCACTGTATTCAGTAAAACTTAATTTTTAATTTACAAAATCATATTACAATTAAAAAAATGGGGTGTCACAAACAAGGAAAACAACCCCTATGTCAATGCAAAGTGTCTGGCTGACGCGTTTCATGCATCTCCAGTCATAGACTGTTACTTTAAACCAAAAACCACCATATACACCTGAGTGAAGAGCTCACATGATCCTTAACATTAACCCTTAAAGGGGCTCTATCATTGGGAAATTCATTTTTAACTAATCACATCTTTGCATAGCCTTTAGAAAGGCTATTCCACACCTACCTTTAGTATGTAAATTGCCTCAGTGGTTTCTGAATAAGTCCGTTTTTATTCATATGCTAATTAGACTAGTGCACGATGCATCGTGCACCCCCTTTGCTATTGTTTCCTATGTGAGTATACAGCACAGGCTGCTGCTGCTGATGATGATGACTCAGCTTCCTGTTTGCACACACACATAGAAGATAATAGAAGAGACGAGTGCTGCTGGGAACTTCCTGTGCTGGCTGGAAGCTCATTAGCATATGAATAAAAACAGACTTATTCAGAAACTGCTGAGGCAATTTACATACTAAAGGTAGGTGTGGAGTAGCCTTTCTAAAGCCTATGCAAGAATGTGATTAGTTAAAAATGACTTTTCCCAGTCATAGAGCCCCTTTAAAGAAAACCCAAGACTAAAGCGAAAAAGAACACACAATAAAACAATATACGAACATAGAGAAATCCCCCTTTACAGTCTATCACTATATGCAGTACAATATTTCTATGAAGAGGAATGTATCAATGCATGCTAAATAGCTTTTTGTTTGACATTAGAGCAATTAGAGGATCATAGTTATATATCTCAGGGTGCAGAAACATTTACTTGAAACCAGCTTACACCTCCGTATTTATTGATTCCTGCTTGAGATCATGGCTTATGTTTACAGAGAATAATAACTACATGCTCACCAGTAAACCTTATTTCACTACAATGACTTCTTTTAGTAAATTGAGAATAAAAGGGCAGCATTTAGTGTAATACTTTCTTTGAAAAGTTTTATTAGTCAATTTTCTTGGTCCAAAACTTTTTTTGTGACAAGCAATTGCTCAAATATCAGTCTGCAGAAATATCAGGTACCGAAGCCAGATTGTTTTTTCCACTCTGCTTAGAACTGAAGAAAAATGATCATGTCCTCTGTCCTTCTATTTCAGATCTCATGCCTCATCTGACTTCAGCTATGGAGATAGCCAGGGCATACTGGGTCCCACAGTTGCTGAAGCAAACATACGATACATGGAGAGCATCATGCACGGGTCTTATTCTAAATAATAGAATCGATGCACACCATTTTCTGGTCATCATTGCTTTAGCAAGGGATACTCTTAACCACTTCAGTAGTGGGGCAATTTGTTATCCTGGGCCAGACATATTTTCGGGGTTTTTTCGTATACGTGGTTTTGAGGGCTGTAACATTTTTATCATTTGGGTTATTCAACTAATTTTTGTGTCTTTTTTCAGTGACACATAGGGCTTATTTTTACATTGTTTTTAGTTTTGCATGTGTTTTTCTATCCAGTATAATATAAACAAAAGAGAAGGGAAAACACGTCTGTTTTTCACTTTTAATTTTTTTTTATTTTTTTTTTTACTTTATAGCACAAAGTGTTACTAAAGAACTTTATAAGGATAAAGCCCCACAGGATGTCTTGCAGTAATAAAACACTGCGGGAAAAACTGCGGTGGTAACGCAGCGCGTTAGACAGGAAGTTCACAGAGTATTCCTCTGCGGACCTTCTGTTACAAATATACCTACAGTGCTTCCATAGGTATAATTGACGGGCTGCGTTTTCCAAAACCAAAACGGTTTTGGAATTTTTTTATATGTATATTGTGAGCCCCATATAGGGATCACAATGTACTTTTTTTTCCCCCTATCAGTATGTCTTTGTAGTATGGGAGGAAATCCTTGCAAACATGAGGATAACATACAAACTCCTTGCAGATGTTGTTCCTGGCAGGATTCGAACCCAGGACTCCAGCGCTGCAAGAGTGCAGTGCTAACCACTGAGTCACCGTGTTGCCCATGGTTTTGGAATTTGTGGCATGTCCGCAATGCGGTTTTTACCGCAAAGTGGGCATGGGATTCACTAGAATCCATTCCACTTCGCCATTACTGTAAAACACCGCAATTTTTCCCACGGCATTTCCACTGTGGGCAATTGGTCCATGGTGATGTGACGGACATAGGTACAGAGTTTATTTCCAGGCAGATTTCTGATTCCTGTGCTATAACTGTAACAAGCTGTGCACCTGCGTGTACATCACATGTCCATGGACTGATTTTTATCCACTAGAAGTAACATATTGAATGACAGCAAGCAGAGATCTAGAAAACTGTGAAAAATTGATCCAGAAAATATTTGAAAATTGTACAACTGGATGACCCCTACCAATTTTAGTGGGACTGACTGACCATCTAATGTGTATGAAGCTTCTTGAAGGATTTTTCCTCTATGACTATTTAAAATACATGCATGCTTGGTCATGAAAGGGTTCAGCAGAATGCTATCTGCTGCAAAATATGTAACATGTCCTATTCCTGTCCAATTTTGCGGTCCCGCTTTCGCAGCTCCTATTCATTGAATGAAAGGGGCCACAGAAGCACAAACAGTGCACGGGCAGCACATGGATGACATTCGTGTGTCCCCAGTGTGCCACTCGTGGAGTTCATTCATGGCAGCTGGGTAGCACATGGTCGTGTGCAACCGGCTTTACTATATGCTTTTCCTCTGTACTCATGTCTTTTTTGCAACAAGATATCATTAGCCCATACGATTATTACTATATAGTTATTTACAGACTGAAAATTGCGTCTCAATGGCAACTTTAAGGGTGAGGCCCAAACTTGCAGAATCACCTCCTTTTTTTGTTGCAGAGCCAAAGTCAGGAGTGGCTTGAGAAGGAATGGGAAATATAAGGAAGTGCATTCCTGACTTTGGCTAACACAGCAAAAAAAAAAAAAAAAAAAAAGCTACGTTTCTGCACTGTGGGGTCTTAGCCTAAAAGTTCTGCCTCTGTTCAGTGGCAGAACTGTATTTTGGGTCCCCTGTACTTATGGGACAATCACTTCCTACTCAGTATGTGCAAAAGTATTTCCTCTCCTGCAGCAATTATGTTTGCTGAAAATAATTCCATCTAATGATTATTTTTAAACCTGTAAAATGTGCTTGCAAATGATATACAGCATTATCAGATTACTGACTAGGGCGCCTCCGGCAGTCACAACTTGACAGTGCCACCATATTAACTTCTTCCTAATGTGAAAGTGAGTATCATACTTTAAGACTAACTATGGTATGATGCTATCACATTATATATTACTTTATTATTGATGTTTTCTTATATTATAGGAAGCAATAAAAAATATACAAATCTTCTCTCAGGTACAGCTGTATATCATATGTAGAATAACGTAGAAATATACAGAAATGCTACATAGTCCATCTAGTCTGCCTTATATTATTACATGGGATTGATATGTTTATCCCAAACATTTTGAAATTCATTGTAAATGTCCTAACTATATCTACTGGATGTTTGTTCCAAGCCTCAACTACTCTTTCTGTTGAAATATTTCTTGACATTCCTTCTGATCTTCCTCCAATTAATTTTATACCCCACATTCTTGTACTTGTGTTTAGTTTTTTTTCTTAATCCAATGTAAATGTTATGGATGGACCTGAAGTGAGAAGTTTTATACTGAAGAAAGGGGCTAAAATTCCTCCAAATTTCCCCAAAAGTATAGATACAGTTGTGGCTCCACAAGGGGGTCACACCGTGCCCTGAAAGCAGAGGTTTACATGCTTGTGACTAACAGATCTGCGTGCAGAACTGGACACAGTATTCCAGATGGTCTCACAAGAATTCTGTGCAGCGAGAGTACATTCTCTCTTTTCCTACTGGTTATACCTCTAGCTTTATAGCTGTGCACCCTACTTACTTTCCCTGCTGCCTGGATGCACTGTATACTCATTTTGTAGCTGCCAGGTATCAGGACCATTAGATCCTTCCCCAACACAGAAAAAACATTCTTATACTCAGATAAGAGGGTTCATTCTTCCCAAGAGAGTTATTTAACATTTGGATACACTGAAATTTTTCCATTGTTTGGACCATTCATTCACTAAGGCTAGATCTTCTTCCATGATACAAATTCTCTTACACACTTTTGTGTTATCAGCAAACCAGATAAAACTTACCTAACTTTTTCTTATGTCACCAGTAATAAAAAAAGAATAAGACCCTGGGTAGCTTGAAGCACAAAAGCTTACCTAAAGGCCTCCAGTGAGGACTTCATATGAACTGTACACTTAGCATATACAATATCACAGAATCTTTCTGAAAATATAGTTAGGCACCTATATCAAATATATATACATAACTTTGTTGCTGCCATTGTTTTACCTTAGTTCAGTGTCTCAGTTTTTATGAGCCAGGCTGGCCTATGGTCTTTAATTCCAGTATTGATTCCTCTGATGCTGAAGATAATTTGTGATAGGTTGCAATAGGGAGCAAGGAAAATCATTTAGGAAAACAGGCCCAATATTGTTATATATTTGCTAGAAACAGTAAGTTGGAAGAAGAAAGCTCACTGATAGCCGAATAACTTATATATATATATATATTATTACAAAATTAATGCTTAAGGAGGCAACATGTATAATGGCTTACGACCATCACCTAACAACAAAATTCACATGACCGTTTTTTGGATGGTCCATCTTTAACAGCTGTCAAAAAAACCAGGTGTGCACTATTTTTGCCTTTAGAATGGACATAGTTAGGGGCATGTGAACACACCAATTGAAAATCATGGGTTTTATAATGGTCATGTGACGAGCATTTCAAAAATAGCAATCGCATAGCCATTATATTTTGCCAACCATACACTTGCCTGGACACACATAAGGCCTTAGTGTGTGAACTGTGCACAGTATACATCTCTGGTCACTACTGATAAGATAACTTGAACCTCAATTTCAGACATGAGTGCTGCACCTATGGAAAGCCAGCCTGTACCCTGAGTGGGTACAATGAGACTGTTAACAGTAACAAAGTCTGCTAGGCTTCCACATCGTAGATAGAAGCATACCAAACTACTGAGGAACTGATGGAAAAATATGAAACTGTTACCAATAACAAAAACTCTAAACTCACTGTTAGATCTAAAATGAAAGGGGAACGCTTGTTGCAATGAAGATAAATGCTTCTTTTCATATGTTTTTCCTTTTTGTGTCTGCATAGCGCCACTTCCAACCCAGTGCAGTTCAAGTATTGTATCTGAGTCTCATTCACTTTAATGAGGCCGCATTGTCGATCTGTGGACAGTGCCTTGTTGGAAGTGCTGTGAAGATAACTATAAAACTTTCAGCTATTTTTTTTTTCATGCTCTGACTTTCTCCTTGATATTTTGTAGTGCAACAGTTGCATGAAAATACTTGAAGATGAAAGGAGGAGACATTCACTAACTCTGTTGTAGTTAAATGTACGTTCTTTTGTTCCACAGTACAAATGGAAGATAAAAACTTCATGATACAAACATATTCACTTGCATTATATATGCATTTCAGGTTACTATCTCCTTAGTCATAACTGAGTAACACTACCTCCCACTAGGTGTTTTTATTGTTGCGTAAAATCTAATGAAAGTTTCTTTTACATGCTGTTGCTGCAGACTTCTTATAGCAAGGCCTAGTAAATAACACTCACAGAACAGTTGCCGTCCATGGAAATACAACTTACATCTTTGTACAACTTCTAAAATATTTCTGTGCAAAGGTTGGCCTGTCTAAATAAGTTAAATGTATGTCAGGCTAAAATTACTACCGAAATTGTTGCACAGTACAAGTAAGGAGGACCTGTCACCAAGTATAAAATGATAAAGGACATATATTATTTCACTACAGCTGTGCCCTTGATCAATTTGGCAGTTTTTTTGTTTTTTTTTTGTAGTCTGCCCCCCGCCCCCCCCCCCAAAAAAGATATGGTCAAAGGAAAGTTATATGTATATTAACAGTAAGCAGAGAATTAGAAGACCATAAGAGATTGATACAGAAAATACCTTGGAAAATAGTTGAACTTTTCATTATACAAGCAATACTATTTGAAACTGAACAACCCCTTTAATCCAATGTGTTGGTCAACTTTACTCATGAGACAGAATTCCATATGTCACCTCAACCATTTTAGTGTTGTTTACGGTGGAGATTTCTTTACTAGAGATGAGCGAACAGTGTTCTATCGAACTCATGTTCGATCGGATATTAGGCTGTTCGGCATGTTCGAATCGAATCGAACACCGCGTGGTAAAGTGCGCCATTACTCGATTCCCCTCCCACCTTCCCTGGCGCCTTTTTTGCTCCAATAACAGCGCAGGGTAGGTGGGACAGGAACTACGACACCGGTGACGTTGAAAAAAGTAGGCAAAACCCATTGGCTGCCGAAAACATGTGACCTCTAATTTAAAAGAACAGCGACGCCCAGCTTCGCGTCATTCTGAGCTTGCAATTCACCGGGGACGGAGGTTTCCGTCCAGTTAGCTAGGGGTTAGATTCTGGGTAGGCAGGGACAGGCTAGGATAGGAAGGAGAAGACAACCAACAGCTCTTATAAGAGCTAAATTCCAGGGAGAAGCTTGTCAGTGTAACGTGGCACTGACGGGCTCAATCGCCGCAACCCAGCTTTCCCAGGATCCTGAATGGAACACACTGACAGTGTATTCCCGTATACCCCATATATACACCCCAAATCCCCGTTCCAACGGTGTGCCCCCCCACCTTCACCTCAGAAATACCCTGCAAGTCCCCTAGCAATAGAATTGGGGCTATATACACCCACTATTTTTGCTACTGGTATATAGTGCCATTGTCTGACTGGGAATTCAAAGAATATATTGGGGTTACGTGCACCCACAATTTTTGCTACTGGTATATAGTGCCATTGTCTGACTGGGAATTCAAAGAATACATTGGGGTTACAAATACCCTCATTTCTTGCTACTGCCATATAGTGCCAGTTTCTGACTGGTAATTCAAAGAATATATTGGGGTTATAAATACCCTCATTTCTTGCTACTGGTATATAGTGCCATTGTCTGACTGGGAATTCAAAGAATATATTGGGGTTATAAATACCCTCATTTCTTGCTTCTGGTATATAGTGCCATTGTCTGACTGGGAATTCAAAGAATATATTGAGGTTACAAATACCCTCATTTCTTGCTACTGCCATATAGTGCCAGTTTCTGACTGGTAATTCAAAGAATATATTGGGGTTACGTGCACCCACAATTTTTGCTACTGGTATATAGTGCCATTGTCTGACTGGGAATTCAAAGAATATATTGGGGTTACAAATACCCTCATTTCTTGCTACTGGTATATAGTGCCATTGTCTGACTGGGAATTCAAAGAATATATTGGGGTTATAAATACCCTCATTTCTTGCTACTGCCATATAGTGCCAGTTTCTGACTGGTAATTCAAAGAATATATTGGGGTTACGTGCACGCACAATTTTTGCTACTGGTATATAGTGCCATTGTCTGACTGGGAATTCAAAGAATATATTGGGGTTACAAATACCCTCATTTCTTGCTACTGGTATATAGTGCCATTGTCTGACTGGGAATTCAAAGAATATATTGGGGTTATAAATACCCTCATTTCTTGCTACTGCCATGTAGTGCCAGTTTCTGACTGGTAATTCAAAGAATATATTGGGGTTACGTGCACCCACAATTTTTGCTACTGGTATATAGTGCCATTGTCTGACTGGGAATTCAAAGAATATATTGGGGTTACAAATACCCTCATTTCTTGATACTGGTATATAGTGCCATTGTCTGACTGGGAATTCAAAGAATATATTGGGGTTATAAATACCCTCATTTCTTGCTACTGGTATATAGTGCCATTGTCTGACTGGGAATTCAAAGAATATATTGGGGTTATAAATACCCTCATTTCTTGCTACTGCCATATAGTGCCAGTTTCTGACTGGTAATTCAAAGAATATATTGGGGTTACGTGCACCCACAATTTTTGCTACTGGTATATAGTGCCATTGTCTGACTGGGAATTCAAAGAATATATTGGGGTTATAAATACCCTCATTTCTTGCTACTGGTATATAGTGCCATTGTCTGAATGGGAATTCAAAGAATATATTGGGGTTACAAATACCCTCATTTCTTGCTACTGGTATATAGTGCAATTGTCTGACTGGGAATTCAAAGAATATATTGGGGTTACAAATACCCTCATTTCTTGCTACTGGTATATAGTGCCATTGTCTGACTGGGAATTCAAAGAATATATTGGGGTTATAAATACCCTCATTTCTTGCTACTGCCATATAGTGCCAGTTTCTGACTGGTAATTCAAAGAATATATTGGGGTTACGTGCACCCACAATTTTTGCTACTGGTATATAGTGCCATTGTCTGACCGGGAATTCAAAGAATATATTGGGGTTATAAATACCCTCATTTCTTGCTACTGGTATATAGTGCCATTGTCTGACTGGGAATTCAAAGAATATATTGGGGTTACAAATACCCTCATTTCTTGCTACTGGTATATAGTGCCATTGTCTGACTGGGAATTCAAAGAATATATTGGGGTTACAAATACCCTCATTTCTTGCTACTGGTATATAGTGCCATTGTCTGACTGGGAATTCAAAGAATATATTGGGGTTATAAATACCCTCATTTCTTGCTACTGCCATATAGTGCCAGTTTCTGACTGGTAATTCAAAGAATATATTGGGGTTACGTGCACCCACAATTTTTGCTACTGGTATATAGTGCCATTGTCTGACTGGGAATTCAAAGAATATATTGGGGTTACAAATACCCTCATTTCTTGATACTGGTATATAGTGCCATTGTCTGACTGGGAATTCAAAGAATATATTGGGGTTATAAATACCCTCATTTCTTGCTACTGGTATATAGTGCCATTGTCTGACTGGGAATTCAAAGAATATATTGGGGTTATAAATACCCTCATTTCTTGCTACTGCCATATAGTGCCAGTTTCTGACTGGTAATTCAAAGAATATATTGGGGTTACGTGCACCCACAATTTTTGCTACTGGTATATAGTGCCATTGTCTGACTGGGAATTCAAAGAATATATTGGGGTTATAAATAACCTCATT
Source organism: Leptodactylus fuscus (assembly GCF_031893055.1). Taxonomy (NCBI): domain Eukaryota; kingdom Metazoa; phylum Chordata; class Amphibia; order Anura; family Leptodactylidae; genus Leptodactylus; species Leptodactylus fuscus. Next base: position 156,432,379 of record NC_134269.1, read on the forward strand.
TCTTGCTACTGGTATATAGTGCCATTGTCTGAATGGGAATTCAAAGAATATATTGGGGTTACAAATACCCTCATTTCTTGCTACTGGTATATAGTGCAATTGTCTGACTGGGAATTCAAAGAATATATTGGGGTTACAAATACCCTCATTTCTTGCTACTGGTATATAGTGCCATTGTCTGACTGGGAATTCAAAGAATATATTGGGGTTATAAATACCCTAATTTCTTGCTACTGCCATATAGTGCCAGTTTCTGACTGGTAATTCAAAGAATATATTGGGGTTACGTGCACCCACAATTTTTGCTACTGGTATATAGTGCCATTGTCTGACCGGGAATTCAAAGAATATATTGGGGTTATAAATACCCTCATTTCTTGCTACTGGTATATAGTGCCATTGTCTGACTGGGAATTCAAAGAATATATTGGGGTTACAAATACCCTCATTTCTTGCTACTGGTATATAGTGCCATTGTCTGACTGGGAATTCAAAGAATATATTGGGGTTACAAATACCCTCATTTCTTGCTACTGGTATATAGTGCCATTGTCTGATTGGGAATTCAAAGAATATATTGGGGTTATAAATACCCTCATTTCTTGCTACTGCCATATAGTGCCAGTTTCTGACTGGTAATTCAAAGAATATATTGGGGTTACGTGCACCCACAATTTTTGCTACTGGTATATAGTGCCATTGTCTGACTGGGAATTCAAAGAATATATTGGGGTTATAAATACCCTCATTTCTTGCTACTGGTATATAGTGCCATTGTCTGACTGGGAATTCAAAGAATATATTGGGGTTATAAATACCCTCATTTCTTGCTACTGGTATATAGTGCCATTGTCTGACTGGGAATTCAAAGAATATATTGGGGTTACAAATACCCTCATTTCTTGCTACTGGTATATAGTGCCATTGTCTGACTGGGAATTCAAAGAATATATTGGGGTTACAAATACCCTCATTTCTTGCTACTGGTATATAGTGCCATTGTCTGACTGGGAATTCAAAGAATATATTGGGGTTATAAATACCCTCATTTCTTGCTACTGCCATATAGTGTCAGTTTCTGACTGGTAATTCAAAGAATATATTGGGGTTACGTGCACCCACAATTTTTGCTACTGGTATATAGTGCCATTGTCTGACTGGGAATTCAAAGAATATATTGGGGTTATAAATACCCTCATTTCTTGCTACTGGTATATAGTGCCATTGTCTGACTGGGAATTCAAAGAATATATTGGGGTTATAAATACCCTCATTTCTTGCTACTGCCATATAGTGCCAGTTTCTGACTGGTAATTCAAAGAATATATTGGGGTTACGTGCACCCACAATTTTTGCTACTGGTATATAGTGCCATTGTCTGACTGGGAATTCAAAGAATATATTGGGGTTATAAATACCCTCATTTCTTGCTACTGGTATATAGTGCCATTGTCTGACTGGGAATTCAAAGAATATATTGGGGTTATAAATACCCTCATTTCTTGCTACTGGTATATAGTGCCATTTTCTGACTGGGAAATCAAAGAATATATTGGGGTTATAAATACCCTCATTTCTTGCTACTGGTATATAGTGCCATTGTCTGACTGGGAATTCAAAGAATATATTGGGGTTACGTGCACCCACAATTTTTGCTACTGGTATATAGTGCCAATTTCTAACTGGGAATTCAAAATGCGCAAGGCTCCCGGAAAGGGACGTGGACGAGGCGGATCGACGATGATGTGACGCAGTTGCCGTCAGGGCATCCAGTTGACCGGCGCATTGTGCGGGAGGAGGAGATGAGACAGGAGTTGGAAGAGGAAGTGGTGGATGATGAGGACACTGACCCGACCTGGACAGGGGGGATGTCAAGTGGGGAAAGTAGTGTGGATGTTGAGGCAGGTGCAGCACCAAAAAGGGTAGCTAGAGGCAGAGGCAGAGGTCAGCAGCTTAGGCGAAGCCAGGCCACACCCGGAATCTCCCAAGATGTTCCAGTTCGTACCCAGCCCCGAAAAACTCCCACCTCGAGGGCACGTTTCTCGAAGGTGTGGAGTTTTTTCAAGGAATGCGCCGAGGACAGATATAGTGTTGTCTGCACAATTTGCCTCTCGAAATTGATTAGGGGCTCTGAGAAGAGCAACCTGTCCACCACTTCAATGCGCCGTCATTTGGAATCCAAGCACTGGTATCAGTGGCAGGCAGCAACGGCAGGACAAAGGCCGCCTGCCGTTCACGCCACTGCCACTGCCTCTGCCACTGCTGACTGTGCTGGCGATGCACTCCAGAGGACGAGCCAGGACACCACTTCATCTGCCTCCGCCACTTTGTTGACTTCTCCCTCATCCTCCCCTGTTCCTGTCTTATCTCCTTCTCCTGCACCATCAAAGGCACCATCAGGCGCTTCTTTACAACAACCCACCATCTCTCAGACATTGGAGCGGCGGCAGAAATACACTGCTAGCCACCCACACGCGCAAGCCTTGAACGCCAACATCGCTAAACTGCTGGACCAGGAGATGTTGGCGTTCCGGCTTGTTGAAACTCCCGCCTTCCTGGATCTGATGGCAACTTCGGCACCTCGCTATGCCGTCCCTAGCCATCACTACTTCTCCCGGTGTGCCGTCCCCGCCTTGCACCAGCACGTGTCACTCAACATCAGGCGGGCCCTTAGTTCCGCGCTTTGCACAAAGGTCCACTTGACCACCGACGCGTGGACAAGTGCATGCGGACAGGGACGCTACATTTCACTGACGGCACAGTGGGTGAATGTAGTTGAGGCTGGGACTGCTTCCCAAACTGGCCCGGTGTACCTCGTCTCCCCGCCTAACATTCCTGGCAGGGACACGAGAAGAACACCCCCCTCCTCCTCCTCCTCTACCGCCTCCTCCTCCGCCACCGCCTCCTCCTCCGCTGTTAGATTGACCCCAGCTATGAGTTGGAAACGTTGCAGCACTGGCGTTGGTAGACGTCAGCAGGCTGTGCTGAAGCTGATCAGCTTGGGGGACAGACAGCACACTGCCTCCGAGGTGAGGGATGCCCTCCTCGATGAGACGGCAATATGGTTTGAGCCGCTGCACCTGGGCCCAGGCATGGTCGTTTGTGATAACGGCCGGAACCTGGTAGCAGCTCTGGAGCTTGCCGGACTCCAACATGTTCCATGCCTGGCCCACGTCTTCAACCTAGTGGTGCAACGTTTCCTAAAGAGCTACCCCAATGTTCCAGAGCTACTGGTGAAAGTGCGGCGCATGTGCGCCCACTTTCGCAAGTCGACAGTAGCCGCTGCTAGCTTAAAATCTCTCCAGCAACGCCTGCATGTGCCACAACATCGGCTTTTGTGCGACGTCCCCACACGCTGGAACTCAACGTTTCAGATGTTGAATAGAGTGGTTGAGCAGCAGAGACCTTTGATGGAATACCAGCTACAAAACCCTAGGGTGCCACAAAGTCAGCTGCCTCAGTTTCACATCCATGAGTGGCCATGGATGAGAGACCTTTGTGACATCCCACGGGTCTTTGAGGAGTCCACAAGGAGGGTGAGCTCTGAGGATGCGATGGTGAGCCTTACAATCCCGCTCTTGTGTGTTCTGAGAGAATCCCTGATTGACATCAGGGATAACTCAGATCACACAGAGGAGTTAGGGATAGCATCCGATCCGTCACAGCTGGAGAGTAGGTCCACACATCTGTCCGCTTCACTACGTTTAATGGAGGAGGAGGAGGAGGAGGAGGAAGAAGAGTTGTCCGATGATGTGATGGTGATACAGGAGGCTTCCGGGCAACTTCGAATCGTCCCATTGTTGCAGCGCGGATGGGTAGACATGGAGAATGAGGAGGAAATGGAGATTGAACTTTCCGGTGGGGCCAGAGGAGTCATGCCAACTAACACTGTGGCAGACATGGCTGAGTTCATGTTGGGGTGCTTTACAACCGACAAGCGTATTGTCAAAATCATGGAGGACAACCAGTACTGGATCTTTGCTATCCTTGACCCCCGGTATAAAAACAACATCTCGTCTTTTATTCCGGTAGAGGGGAGGGCCAATCGCATCAATGCTTGCCACAGGCAATTGGTGCAGAATATGATGGAGATGTTTCCAGCATGTGACGTTGGCGGCAGGGAGGGCAGTTCCTCACCGGTCCACACAAACGAGGGGCACACTGTCTAAGGTCTGGGACACCTTGATGGCACCCCCTCGCCAAAGTGCCGCCATGGAGGGTCCTAGTGTCACCAGGCGTGAGAAGTATAGGCGCATGTTGCGGGAATACCTTTCCGACCACAGCCCTGTCCTCTCCGACCCCTCTGCGCCCTACACGTATTGGGTGTCGAAGTTGGACCTGTGGCTTGAACTTGCCCTATATGCCTTGGAGGTGCTGTCCTGTCCTGCCGCCAGCGTCCTATCTGAGAGGGTGTTCAGTGCAGCCGGTGGCATCATCACTGACAAGCGCACCCGTCTGTCAGCTGAGAGTGCCGACCGGCTCACTTTGATAAAAATGAACCACCACTGGATAGAGCCTTCATTTTTGTGCCCACCTGTGTAAAGCACCCCAACATGAAACTCCATGTCTGTACTCAACCTCTCCAATTCCTCCGCATCCTCATACTCATCCACCATAAGCGTTGCACAATTCTGCTAATACTAGGCTCCCTCCACCCTGATTTCCCCCAAATCTGCTGGTTAGAGGCTCCCTCCACCCTGATTTCCACCAACTCTGCTGGTTAGAGGCTCCCTCCACCCTGCTTTCCCACAACTCTGATGGTTAGAGGCTCCCTCCACCCTGCTTTCCCACAACTCTGCTGGTTAGAGGCTCCCTCCACCCTGCTTTCCCACAACTCTGCTGGTTAGAGGCTCCCTCCACCCTGATTTCCACCAACTCTGCTGGTTAGAGGCTCCCTCCACCCTGCTTTCCCACAACTCTGCTGGTTAGAGGCTCCCTCCACCATGAATTGGTCCAAACTGGGCTGTTTAGAGGCTCCCTCCACCATGAATTGGTCCAAACTGGGGGTTTTAGAGGCTCCCTCCACCATGAATTGGTCCAAACTGGGGTTTTTAGAGGCTCCCTCCACCATGAATTGGTCCAAACTGGGGTTTTTAGAGGCTCCCTCCACCATGAATTTGCCCAAACTGGGCTGTTTAGAGGCTCCCTCCACCATGAATTGGTCCAAACTGGGGTTTTTAGAGGCTCCCTCCACCATGAATTGGTCCAAACTGGGCTGGTTAGAGGCTCCCTCCACCGTGAATTTGCCCAAACTGGGCTGTTTAGAGGCTCCCTCCACCATGAATTTGCCCAAACTGGGCTGTTTAGAGGCTCCCTCCACCATGAATTGGTCCAAACTGGGGTTTTTAGAGGCTCCCTCCACCATGAATTGGTCCAAACTGGGCTGTTTAGAGGCTCCCTCCACCATGAATTTGCCCAAACTGGGCTGTTTAGAGGCTCCCTCCACCATGAATTGGTCCAAACTGGGGTTTTTAGAGGCTCCCTCCACCATGAATTTGCCCAAACTGGGCTTTTTAGAGGCTCCCTCCACCATGAATTGGTCCAAACTGGGGTTTTTAGAGGCTCCCTCCACCATGAATTGGTCCAAACTGGGGTTTTTAGAGGCTCCCTCCACCATGAATTGGTCCAAACTGGGGTTTTTAGAGGCTCCCTCCACCATGAATTGGTCCAAACTGGGCTGGTTAGAGGCTCCCTCCACCATGTATTTGCCCAAACTGGGCTGTTTAGAGGCTCCCTCCACCATGAATTTGCCCAAACTGGGCTGTTTAGAGGCTCCCTCCACCATGAATTGGTCCAAACTGGGGTTTTTAGAGGCTCCCTCCACCATGAATTGGTCCAAACTGGGCTGTTTAGAGGCTCCCTCCACCATGAATTGGTCCAAACTGGGGTTTTTAGAGGCTCCCTCCACCATGAATTGGTCCAAACTGGGGTTTTTAGAGGCTCCCTCCACCATGAATTGGTCCAAACTGGGGTTTTTAGAGGCTCCCTCCACCATGAATTGGTCCAAACTGGGCTGGTTAGAGGCTCCCTCCACCATGAATTTGCCCAAACTGGGCTGTTTAGAGGCTCCCTCCACCATGAATGTGCCCAAACTGGGGTTTTTAGAGGCTCCCTCCACCATGAATTGGTCCAAACTGGGCTGGTTAGAGGCTCCCTCCACCATGAATTTGCCCAAACTGGGCTGTTTAGAGGCTCCCTCCACCATGAATTGGTCCAAACTGGGGTTTTTAGAGGCTCCCTCCACCATGAATTGGTCCAAACTGGGGTTTTTAGAGGCTCCCTCCACCATGAATTGGTCCAAACTAGGGTTTTTATAGGCTCCCTCCACCATGAATTGGTCCAAACTGGGGTTTTTAGAGGCTCCCTCCACCATGAATTGGTCCAAACTGGGGTTTTTAGAGGCTCCCTCCACCATGAATTTGCCCCAACTCTGCTGGTTAGAGGCTCAATCCACCCTGATTTTCAAAACAAATGTTGGTGCCAACCTCAACTTACTACAAGGGCCAAATTCACTGCTGGTGACAAGCTCTCCTCACTGCAAGTGCCAAATACACATGTTTCAAGGTGTTTTCCTACTGTCAGAGAGGTGGTATTGAGTGTGTAAAGTGTGTAGTTGTTAGGCAGTGATGTTGGGGTAATAGAGGGTCTTTGGTGTGTTAGATGCCCCCAGACATGCTTCCCCTGCTGTCCCAGTGTCATTCCAGAGGTGTTGGCATCATTTCCTGGGGTGTCATAGTGGACTTGGTGACCCTCCAGACACGGATTTGGGTTTCCCCCTTAACGAGTATCTGTTCCCCATAGACTATAATGGGGTTCGAAACCCGTTCGAAAACACGAACAGTGAGCGGCTGTTCGAATCGAATTTCGAACCTCGAACATTTTAGTGTTCGCTCATCTCTATTCTTTACCTATACTTTAGACATTCTTCAAAGTGCTAAGTAATGTACTGTATTTGTAAGCAATATATTGTGTGGGGACTTGACTATCTCTATATTTCATTGTTTTATTATTCATTGGAAGGAAATAATCTCTTGTAGTTAAAGGTATCCTCACTCTCTGTGTAGGAAAAGTTGACAACTAAATGACACTCTTTTCTACACCAAAAACAGCTTATAAGAGCAGTCCTCCTATTCTGTTGATGCATTTAATGCCTTTGTGTGTCATAATATTGCTTTGCAAATAAACTACAAGGCCTCACAAGACGTGATTCACTGAACAAACTGGAAGACAAAAGTCTCTTAGGATGGGAATAAAACTGTATTATTTATGATCTTACAAACATTAACAACCTAACAGAATATGTGAAGTTTTAGAACAGTGTTGCTGCATTACATTATGGATTACAAGCCAACGCTCTGAGTTTATACAGAGAAAACACTAGGCTACTATACAGTTTATTTAACCCCTTAGGGAGGGCCTTAAGGACATGGCGCCTTTTTCTTGTTTTTTGTGTGATGAGTTGTAATTTCAGGCACCACCTTTTTGGGTACATTTGTTTTACATTTAGTAATGTTTTTAGTTGGGCTAAAAACCTTCTATTCCATTATTATTTATGGGGTTTAGTTTTTTATGATGTTCACTCTAACATGCTTTTTTCAGCAGATCATAACTATCACAGCAATGCCAAATTTAGATATTTAATTTAGGTTTTGTTATCACTATGAAGCCAAAAAAACAAAAAATTGCCCCACAGCTCAAACAGTGACCATAAACAGAAATCTACGCATGCATGGAATAAACTCCTCAGCTAGGAGCAAACCAAAATGTTTCCAGCAACACAAAAGAAACCAAAAATGTATAAAACTTAACGTTTAATGTTCTATATCACAATAATTAAAAATAACAACTACTGAATGAAAAATTCACATAGAAAATGTGAACACAAAATCACAAAAACATAAAAGTGAAGACATAAAAACGCCACATGTTGGGCTGCTTACGCGTTTCAGGGCTTGTTGCCCCTTACTCAAACCAATGCTTAAAGTTTTATACATTTTTTGGTTTGTTTTGTGCTGCTGGAAACATTTTTTTTCCATTTGTTATCACTATGTTCTATCACGTTCACTAAATAAAACCTTTTTTTGTAAAATATATATATTGGGGAGCACCATATTCTAAGACCCAACAATTTTACTTTCTGTTGAGCTGTGTGTTTTTTAGGACAAGCTATAGATTTTTGTGTTACCATCTTACAATAAACACATACAACATTTTGATGATGCTTCATTACTTTTTTCGGAAGAGACAAATTTGCCAAGCAATTTTGCATTGCATTTTTCTGTTAATGTCTGTACAAATAATATCTTAATGCTTCAAACTTTTACCAATGTGGTAATACCTATTATGTTGATATTTCTTAAATTTTGTCCCACAAAGGCACATGTACGTGCTTTGTACAATAAAGTGGCTTTAATACTGTGATCAGTATTGATCACTGTATCTTTGGGGTTAATATGCTAAAATCAGAGTCATCACCAATTCCCACAGTGAGAACCAGGTGGCAGCTACATAATATAAGCAGCACCCAGCAGTGATGGAGCAGACACAGCTTCTGTGCCATTCCATTGTAGCTCTGTACTATAATGGCACGGAGCCTTAATTACCTACTCAGCAAGTAACAGTAAGGCACTAAGGAGAAGGGGTTAAAGGGCCACAGTATTCCTGGGGTCCAATACAGATTGCAGACAAAACGGTTTGAGAAAACCACACAAAGTTTCACTGAAAACAGGTCTTATTTAGGGAGGTGGTGAGTATATATAATATACCATGGAACTGAAAATCTGTCATAGGATATGTAGTTAAGAATAGGGGGGTGATCTTCTCACACAGGTGGTCTTTTGAAGAAATTTCACTGTATACGTTTAAAATAAAATATGAACAGATTAATAGGTCAATATGCGAACAGCACATACACAATATAGGCCATCAACCTGCCTGACATTTCTCCATAAAGACAGATTTGCTAATTGTGGCTTTTCCGGCAAATCTTCTAAGGTTTCACTTCACTTTCTCTTTCTTGCTTCAAGCAGCATGACTTTTCTGAACTCCGCCTTCAATTTGATCTTTTGAGCATTTCTACCTGTATTATTAATATGCTGCTAGTTGTAGTTAGCCATTGGCTCAGATCTCATACAGGGTGAGTGACATAGAGTGGTCCAGTTGAGAGAGGACATCATTTTAATAGACCAATATGTTAATCTGTACTATCTGATAATGAAGAACCTTTGTTTTTATACTGTTTCAAGTTTTTGCTTCTGAGGAACTGACCACCAAGGAGGAATTCTTCCTAGCTTGAAACTTGCGGCCAGAAAAGGTTATTTATTTGTACTGTGACCAGTGTCCAATACAAACAGAGTTTTTTTTTTTTACTTTCTTTTTTATTTGTTTTTACTTTTAATTTTTTCTTTGAGAAGTAATACATTGGCAATTTGCATAATAAGATATCTCATAGTTTTGTGAAGTATAAATGCATTGGATAAAAGGTTGTTTTTTTTTTAAATCCAAAAACTACTGATCTTGGGGTTGGGTTGTGTTTGCTATTGCAAATCAGCCACATCCACTCAAATAGGGATGAGCTGTATTACCAAACACAAACCCTTTTATTGCAGTCCAGGACACCCCCATTAATATGGATTTACTGAATGAATACCTAGTATGTTAATAAAATTGAGTAATGTGTAATGTGTAATGTCTACATAAGATAAGATACGATAAGATAATCCTTTAATAGTCCCATAGTGGGGGAATTTCAGTATGTTACAGCAGCATAGTAATACAGATATAGGATAATACACAGTAATATATTACAGAAGTAGACACACATATGCTGAGAAGAGAAGATATACTAGGAGTCCATAGCAGCTAAGTAAGAGAAGAAAAAAAAGAAAGAAGGAAGACTTCAGGATCATTTAGCTCTCTGTGCAGGGTGATCTTCACTTGGTCTGATGTAGATTATGTAACCTGATTGACTTGCGATAGCGCTCCTTCTCACACTTGGGGTGAAGCAGACGGTCACCTACAGTGCTGCCAAGTGCCGTCAAGGTCTCATACATAGGGTGGGATTTATTCTCCCACATGGAGCTCACCATGGACAGTATCCTTCTGTCACCCACCACCTGTACTGGGTCCAGGGGGCTCCCCAGGACAGAGCTGGCCCTTTTGATCAGCCTGTCAAGTCTATTTTTGTCCCTGTTTGATATACAGCTCCCACAGCAGGCTACACTGAAAAAGATGGCTGAAGCAACCACAGAGTTGAAAAAGGCCCTAAGAAGTGGCCCCTGGACTCCAAAGGCCCTCAGGCTCCTTAGCAGGTAGAGTTATACTGTATATATACCATAGTAGTAAATAGCAAATGTACCCATTCCTAGAACAAAATCACCAGTGAACATAAAGACACAGTAGATTAACTCTCCTGCAATACCCACAATTAAATGTCATCTGAGAGATGGGGCCTGCGTTTTATTAAACCGCTGCGTTTTACATTACCTGCAAAGTGAATGGTATTTTGGCTAATCCCATCTACACATTGCAGAAAAAAAAAACTGGAAAATGTTTGTAAATAGCAGCATGTCAATTATATCAAATGCTTTTGATTTGCGTGTAGGTATAATAGGGACAGAAAGAAAATGTGCAGACCTTCTGAGAACAAAAGCTATGCATTTCTGTAACAGTCTTTTTGGCTGTGGTTCGCTACATGGGGCCTTAGCCTAAAGAGGTTGTTCACCAATTGCACCAACACCTGCAGAAGCTGGTGTAAAATAAAGAATACACTTGCTCATTTGAAATCAGTGCACCATTATCAGCTGCCAATGTCTGATCAGTCTCGCACTCTCGGAAATCCTGCTCTCCACATGACTGCTGAAACCAATCAATGGTCTCAGCAGTCACTGGTATGGAACCTCAGTGGTCATGTGGGGTGCAAGTCTTCTGGTATCCAGACACCAGCGTGAGGTGGAAAAGAACTCCGGGGGTGGAAAACGAGAAAAATCTTGGCTTCAAAATTACAGAGAGTCTAGCAGGAAAAGCAGTAGAAGACTAATGGTAGTACCTTGCAAAGCTGTTTCAACAAAGCCCAACTTCACCCCCCTCCCCCCATTGCTTGAGTGGCATTTCCCACTATTTCACACTTTTCATATAGAAACAGTTACATGAAATGCAAAATAAAGACCTATCAGGGAAAAAAATGCCCCTAAATCCTCTTTTCAGCTAATTTGCATAAGAATAATACAATGATTTTTATGAAAATGGAAATGCAATGTAGAATAAGAAAGGCATCTTTGGAAAGTGTAAAAGCCGCCCTACAAAGTATTGTCATTAATTTGATACTGATTTCCTACTGATAAACTTCCTTTAACCCAAAGTTTCCTTACAGATTGGAATATCCATTTAGATGTAGTGTTTTTGTAGTACTTGGTGTTGAGATAGTTGCATTTGGGCTGTGGACACTTTACTTCAATGTCTGATAATATCAGTTTCCTATAGTTAAATATTTATTTCCCATGAATACCGCCTGATACATAACAGAATAAAAACAATGATTTCAGAGCATCAATAACTTTTCTGTTTCTGCATGCAATGATACCAACAATTGTTTCATTATCTCTTGTAATAATACCAGAAATAACTTCAATAGTCACTCCAGTTATTAATAACACTTTTCATTGTGAACTTCTCTTCCTCTACACGGTTTCTGTGATGAGAGCTGGAGTGGATAGGAATGATGCATATTAATGGGGATTAAAATATGAGCGTGTACTAAATAATTACTGAGACTTTTAATTATTTTGCCACCAGGCCCGCAGCAGAGATAATTTAGAAGGAAGCAAACACATCCTATAACACTTAACATTTATTTTCCATGGAGCCTGTAACAAGAGCTTTGTAGCAGCAATGGGAGGAAATGTGATTGGAATCCCACCTAGGCAGGAAAAACAACACGTAATTCCCTTTATTAATTTGTCACTTCATGTGAGCACATGGCCAAACACAAAAGTTTTGTCATCCTTCTCTTTTTATCAGAGAGTTATAGTCAGCTTGTGCTATATCTCCGGTCGTTCGGCTCGATAAATGCCTTATGTCACTTACTATGAAGATAGGCTGACAGGAGACGGTCATGAGGGAATATGGAAAAATTTACTTGTTGTCATCCTGCCACTTTCAACAAAGTGTGTGGTAAAATGAAAGACCCTCAAGAAATAAAGTGAAATGTGGGTGGTAAACATGCAATGCTTGTCTAATGCTCGGCCTGCTTATGATTTGTTTCCACATTTAATGTAATAGTAAGAATATTAAATATAATAGATCAAAAAGAAGAACAAAGGAGGGGGGTGAACAACACTTTTATATATATCTACTAATAATCTGCCTTTATGTATTCCTCTCATTGCAAATAGAGATTGCAGATTAGGTAGAATACTTTCTGCACACTATTGCATCTACACGTCAGGAACTCATAAGCATTGTAGGTCTGATACCTTAGAGAATGCCAGGGTAAGGTACACATGTTACAAGGTGGTAAATCTTTTATATGATGTCCTAGAGCAGGGGTAGGCAACCATTTTTGTTCGGCGTGCCGATTTAAATTTAAATAATGAGAGATGAGGTACTCGAGTGCCGCACAATAATTTTTAAGCTGATGACAACTACACTAAAGTCATATAGAACAAACCGTAACATAGAGGTGCTGTCATACTGTGCTCCCAGTCACATGCGTTTATTGTTATTTGTCTGGATACAGCTGTACTTTTCCATTAGAAGCGATGTAAGTACATATGTAACCTACAATTAGTGAAAACATACGTGACTAGTAGCAGAGTGAGGTAACACCTGCACAGTGTCGTACCTCCCATGAGGCGACCTGAAGCGAGCGCTTCAGGCGGCACTATGCCAGGGCCTCAGGGAGGGCGGCATTTTTGCTAACCTAAGCCAGTCCAGGACAAGCTGTCCTGGACTGGCTTATCACCGAGCGGTGGTTTGGGGAGGCCGCTGGAGCAGTGCTGCTCCGGCAGCCTCCCCCCACTCTCAGGCAGAGAGCAGGCAGTCTCTGGGCCTACTCTCTGCCGGCGAATGGGGCTAAGCCCCGCCCCTTCACTCAGCCACGCCCCCGATCCACCCGGCCACGCCCCCAATCCACACGGCCACGCCCCCGATCCGCCTCCTCCTCCCCGGTCGCCATTACCTGCACTTTTCTGTAAGTGAAATGTGGATTAATTTCAGCCACATTTAATTCCTGGTGGCATGGTAACAGCTAAACCACATCCAGGAATTAATAGGTGTCACACTTACACCAAAATGACAGTGCTGGTGCCCAGGAACTAGATTTGGCTTTAGGAGCACCTGGGTACACGGTGTCACTACCCAAAAAGAAACACCCTAAGGCTGAGGCCCCACATTGCAGAAACGCAGCTTTTTTTTGTTGCAGAATTTCCTGCGTTTTATTGATCCAAAGCCATGAATGGCTACAGAAGGAATGGGAATATACAAGAAGTTCTTATACTTCTCCCTTCTGCTCAATTCCCTCCTGACTTTGGCTCATAAAACTGCAACAAAAAAGCTGTATTTCCGCAACACAGGGCCTTAGCCTAAGCCTGAGGCACCGCGTTGCAGAAATGCACCTATATTTGTTGCATAATTTGTTGTGTTTTTCTGAGCTCAAGTGTATTGAGAACAAGGGAGACATATAAGAAGCTTCCTAAATATTTCACATTTCTTCTGTGGCCATTCTTCAGTTTGGCTCAAAAACCCACAGCAAAATTTGCAACAAAAACTGTGTTTGCTCAATTTTTTAGGCCTCCTACACACACAAATGGCACAGATATGGTTTTCACTGACCTGTAGATTAAGAACACAGCTGCAAATGCGGACAGGTATAGGACGGGTGTAGGAAAGATATAGGACAAATATAGAACCTGCTCCATATTTTGCAGCTCTTCTATTTGGCCTGGACACACATCCACAAAAACAGGTCTATGTGTATGGGCTCATTGAAATGTACAGGTCCATACTTTTATCCACAATTGTCTGGTCATGTGCATTACAGTTTAGCAACTCCATTTGCCTCATTAATAGCAAATAACCACATCATGTCCCTCACATTAACCCCTGTCTAAGCGTTACTGATATGTGAGAGACTTGGAGGTAATAATTAAGCATCTTCATTATTGAGGTCTTTTATTAGTACCTCCATATATCTGACACATTAGTAACCCTTATATGGGGCACACAGGGGTTAATGTGAGGGACATAATGGGGTTAAATGCTATTAGTATGAGGCACAGGGAGTTACTAACACTAAATTATTAACCCCAAATGCCTGACATTAATAAGAATAGTAATCCCAGTGTGTACCTGTTGTGTTTTTTTTTTTTTACACTTTCACTTTGCTAGCAGCTCTCTCTCCTCACCTCGGGGAGCCTTTGCAGCGATGCAGACGGCAGGAGCTATCACTATAGCAGGCAGAGACCACAGCGATTAAGCTCCACCCCCTGGGCAGTGGAGGGCAGTGAGAGAAGGGGAGTGTCCTTATGCCTCAGCTCTAGCAGAGCACTGAGGGAACGCTGCGACTTCATGTAATTCTTGCAGGTCCTACCGTGCCAGTGAAATATGCCAGAAGTACCACTCTTGGCACGCGTGCCAGGGGTTGCCGACCCCTGTCCTAGAGGCAGTTAGAAAAAGGACACAAATTTTCCACAATACAGTCATCCCAAACTCCACAAAGTATATATTACAGTACATTTAAGTGGGAAATATGTATGAAGTGAGGTGTAAGGCTCTTGTGTAATGCCTCTTTGTAATGAATCTTTGTTGTTAAGGTATTCATTTATTTTACGTAAGTGAATAGTTTGCAGAAAGAAAACAGGGCTAGGCAAGATTTGAGCCTTGCTCCCTGGCCCTGTCACTCAAAGAAGGGAGGGAGGAGATGAGGGCGTATCAGAGCAGTGTAGACTATAGCAATTCAGAGCAGGCAATTAGTGTGTTACCAGTTTGTCAAACAAATTGTTTATTATTAAATTTCATTGGACAGATTATAGTTTTGGTTGAAATTGTCTATTTTAGCAATCTTATTAAAGGGTATTTGCACCTTTATTGAAATATAAATCAAATTGCTTAAAAAAACAGAATACAATAGGGTCCATGATTTTTTTTTATTTTGGGACAAATTTATCAAAATAAAAGTAGTCACCTGGGAAAACATGCTGACCCCACAGATTATAATGGGGTCTGTGTGATTTCAGCTCGGTTTTCATATGAAACATGAGGAGAGAAAACTCTTGCAAGCAGCACTTTTCACACATGTACCTCATTATGGTCTATGGGATATGTGTGTTTTCCCAGGTAACCACTTTTCTATGCATATAGGTTTCCATTCTGGGGGTGGGGGGTTCCCCAAGAGGACTTCCCGAATGGAATCCCGAACACAGATGTGAACCGGGTCTAAAAATGCTGCAGAAAAAAACCAAAACAATGTGTATCACTAAACGCGCTTTGTAGCCGCTTTTCGCCATGTGGGCCTTAGTATTAACATCGTTAATACATTTTATGAAACATTATATTGTATTATCAACAATCCTAAAACAACTGCTTCTATGTGTTCTGGTTTTCCATTAGTTTTGTCCACTTTTATGGTTAACATTATGAGTTCCGCTTAGCTTTTATAATCATTGCTGAGAAAACAAATCTTCAGCTAATAAAATATTACTTATACACATGTTCCCATTCTCTTAATTTATGAACTCCCTGCTGTGTTTGTTTGATTTTCTATTTAGAAGGAAATTGCATGGGCTCTTAGCTGATACAAAATGAATTAAGTTGGGCAGTGTGAGAAATGTGAAAAAATCTAATTTTATTTACTTAATATATAAATATTATGTGTTTTTATATTAGGACTATGCATAAAGCTTTTATAGCTGTGGAACATTGTGGGCATTTCATCATCAGAAAATAATTTATATAACAAGAAAAAAAAATTTTTGTTTTTGTTTTTTACAAAACAGAATAATTCTAAGACTGAATACGCTTGGTGTTTATATTTTTTTTTTTGTACTTTTCAAGATTTATTGTTATCATTGAATGGGAGCCATACTTATTTAATCCTGGAGGATATAAAGCTGTCTTAGTCATGTGATGATCACACTGGAACACTGATAGTCACAGTTTTTCAGTGTCATGTAAGAAGCCGAGCACCTAGTTAATTATCACATAACCAGAACACATTGGTCACGATGAAAATCAGGATCTTGAAAAACACATGCTGATTCAAAAACTATAAAAATTGAAATAATTGTGTGTGTGTGTGTGTATTAATTTACCATCTTCCAACTGATGCAATTAAAATTGAGATCTTTCCAGAAATATATTGGTACAGTTATCCTAGACTACTAAAACTAAGATTGTGATAGGTGGTGAAGGAAAGATAAAAACCAGGAAACCACAAATGGCAGATCTGGAAAACAGTTGTCAAATTTTGAGTTCTCTTTAGGAATGTCAGTATTATACAGAATTTTCAAATTATCATTTTGGAGTGGACTCATGTGGCTCTAAGGGTAGATACCTACTATAAGAACCAAAGCTGATGATTGACTTGTGCACAATGACAGATAGAACATTAAAAAAGTATACAGAAGTAAATCTACAGTTCAGTTAGGTAGACAAAAAATATAATGCTATGACTAACAATCCTAAACCATAAAATATGTATGAAATACCTTTAATTGTAATATCTCCAATCACACTCATGTGCCTAAAGTTGTATGTACGGTATATGTGTGTAAGGCTTCCAGAAGTTTAAAGAGGACCTTTCACCGATTTGGGCATAGGCAGTTCTATATACTGATGGAAAGCTGACAGCACACTGAATTCAGCGCACTGTCGACTTTCCTGATCTGTGCCCCGGGTAAAGAGCTGTCGGTCCCGGTACCATAGCTCTTTACAGTCAGATGGGCGTTTCTGACAGTCAGGTACATCCTTCTCCACAGCAGCGCCGATCGCGCTGTGCTGGGTGAGTGGGGAGGAACGCCCCCTCTCCTCCTGATAATACTAGTCTATGGACGAGCACTGTGAGCAGAAGGAGGGCGCGTTCCTCCCCGCTCACATAGCACAGCGCAATAGGCGCTGCTGTGGAGAAGGATGTACCTGACTGACTGTCAGGAACACCCTTTTAACTGTAAAGAGCTACAGTACCGGGACCGATAGCTCTTTACCCAGGGCACAGTGTGCTGAATTCGCTGAATTCAATACTGCTTTCCAGCAGTATATAGAACTGCCTGTGCCCAAATCGGTGAAAGGTCCTCTTTAATACAGCAAGCAGTCAACAGCTGAGAACAAAAGATTATTGTGGTTAAGTTAGCACACCTACTTATCAACAAGCATATGAGCAAATCAATATCATGTGCTATTTGTAACAGTAATGTCCTCTTATGTAGTAGGGGGGGGGCATTGTGCTCCCTGAGGGTCCAGGATGCAGGTGCAATTGACCAGATGTATTTGATATTAAAGCCCCATGCACAAAACTGAGTGTGCTTCCGATGTGGGACCATTTTGCAGTGGAATGCAGTCGGATGACACTCAGAGTGACATCTAAGTGCATTCCATAATGCATCTATGTCAACGGGGACTTGTGATCTGCTCCATGTCATTGAAACAGACTGGATTGGTCCTCACCAAGAACATGTAGGATCAGGCTAATCACATGACAAACAGAGGACTCAATCAGAGCCTATATTTTAAAAAAGAAGCTCCCTGTGAGCAATATAACAACATGGCTTCTTCCAAGGCTCCTGTTCTTATGTGACAGAATGATAAAAAACAACAATTATATGACCAGACAGTTTATATATAATAGGTATTGTATGTTCAGTTTAAATTGCAGGCTATCTGCTGTACCCTTTTAATCTTTGGAAGTATAATTAAAGACTTAAAGGGATTCTATCATTGGATACCTTTTTTCTCCCTAACACATAGGAATAGCCTTAAGAAAGGCTATTCTTCTCCTACCTTTAGAGGTCTTCTCCGCATAACCGTTCGCTTGAAATCCGGGTTATTTTTGGTATGCAAAGGAGTTCTCTTGCAGCACTGGGGGCGGTCCCCAGTGCTCAAACAGCACTGGCGACTGTGCATACCCAGGCCACAATAAAACGGCCGCTTACTTCAGCTTAATGTGTAAGCAGCCATTTTCTTGTGGCCCGGGCATGCACAGTCGGCTCTGTCCAAGACCCGAGGCCTAGAAGAGTGAAACCCCGGACAGAAGAAGAAACAGGAAGAAGGCATTCCAGAAGAAGATATAGGAGTTTCTGGAGAGTTCTCTCTCAGCATTGGGGATGCCCCCAGTGCTGTTTGACGCCAGGGACTGCCTCCAGTGCTGCGAGATAACTCATTTGCATACTGAAGAAAACCCGGATTTCTACCGAACGCCAGCACAGAGAAGACATCTAAAGGTAGGAGAAGAATAACCTTTCTTAAGGCTATTTCTAAGTCTTAGTAAAAAAAAAAAAAAAAAGGGTATCCAATGATAGGATCCCTTTAAGTGCATTATCATATTGCAAACATTGCATGCCATACTATACTGTAATCCCTAAAATGTCAATCTTTGGCTGCCACTTTTACTATATACTATTTACATGCACACACTTGCTACAGTTTAAAAAAAAAAAGTAGTGATAAGGAGTAGAGATGTGCAAACACTATTCGAAACAGCCGTTTCGAATAGCACGCTCCCATAGAAATGGCGTGCCGCCCGCTTCCATTCATTTCTATGGGAGCGTGCTATTCGGAACGGCTGTTCCGAATAGTGTTCGCTCATCTCTAATAAGGAGTAGATATGAAGGTATCAAATAAAATATAGACTATGTTAAGAAACTTGTTACTTTTATGGGCAGAACAAAATAGATTTTTAATCTTAAAAGTGTTTCATCCCAATCTTGTTTAGTTATGTAATAAAACTGGAATTTGAGGGAATGCAGAATTCATAAGCAGATATACAGTATACAATCCTGAATGATTAGCTATTTTATCCTGCCAAGAAATGCAAAACAGGGTAATCAACTTCAATTACTGTAACAAATACATTGATTTAACCAATGTGGTCTTTTTACAAACATTGTAAATATCAGATCTGATAACAGTGACATATTTTAAGCTCCCTGCTCTACATAAAATGTTGTATTGAACCAGGTGACATTTGTTTCATGATTATAGCTAAAGCTTGGTAAGCAGCAATTTAGTAACCAGCCAATTAGCTGGGAATAATGCTAGCAATGGTTGGTAACTGCGGGTGATAACCCTTGATAAATGCTTCCCAATGTTCCCTGTCATTTGTTACTGTCTGCTTTGGCTCGAAATGTAAAAGGAAAAATAACGTGAATAGAAAAAAGGCAATTTCCTATATAAGCTGTGCATGCAGGTCTAAAAAGTCTTTAATTACGATGGTTTATACGGCTTAAAGATATAAACAAAGGCAAGCAATGATTTAATGAAATGCTATTTGCCTGCCTGTGTCTATATTCAAAGGATAGTAGTTGTTTTTCCCTGAAAATAGATGTTAATTCTGCAGAAAATAATAAAAGGTGTTGTCTCATGAAGTCAACCCCTGTATAAATGGACATTACAGAGGGGTCTTCCTCTCTGAACCAGAATGGAGACCTGCTTTAACATTTTTTCATCTGAATGGTGACCATATTCCCCTAATGAGGCACTGCATAGGAGAAGTCTAGCTCGTCAGTCCTTCCTCTGACAAAACATTAATGTATTCATGTCCACTGGTATCTGCCAGGTGATCTTTTTGTACTTTAGGTATGTGACAGCTTCCCTAGGACGTACCAAACATGTTAAACATACTGCTTAATCTTTGTTAATCATTTTCTGGACCTGGCATACAGAGGATTATATCATTATTACTGATAATGTCTGGAAGTCAGTCACCATTTGTAAAGATTCTCGTCTCATGATTCCTGCATTATATGTATATAGAGGGGAATAGACCAGAACATACAGTAGTAGTCTGTACAAATCACTGGTCAGACTGTATATGGAACACTGTGCACAATTTTGGGCACCTGTATATAGGAAGGACATACCATAACTAGAGGGGTGCAGAGGAGGCTGACCAAGATAGTTAGAAGGAATGGGTGGATTACAGTATAAAGACAGGTTATCAAACTTGGGGTTGTGAAGTTCTGGAAAAAATGTCTTACAGGTCGCCTAAGTACAATGTACAAATATGTGAATGGACAGTAAAGAGATGTTTCTAAATGACCTCTTTAAACCTAAGACCGTGTCTAAGACAAGTGGACATCCTCTATGTGTAGCAGAAATAAAAGTTTTCCCATAATCATAGATGGGGTTTCTTTAAAATAAGAGTGGTGAGACTGGAACTCACTGCCACAAGATGTTCTGATGGTTGATTACTGTTACTAGTTCAAGGGAAAACTGGATGCTTTCATAGAAAGTAATAATTACATGTTATGAGAATTAATATATGAAGATGGGAAGCTGATCTAGAGATTTGTGCAGATTGCCATATTTGGAGTTGAGAAGAATTTTTCACCTCATATGGGAAAATTGGTGTCTGTTTCATTGGATTTTTTTATGCCTTCTTTTGGGTCATCATGAATAGGTTGGACTTGATGGAATTGTGTCTTTATCAAGCATTATCAATTTATGATACTATGTATGTTAAATTATCATCCTCTTCAAAGCCTTTTAAGACTACCAATTACCCACATGTAATATGCAATATCAGCATGCTCTATTGTTAGCAGGGCTGAGGAATTTCACATCATAGGGGCTATGTTGGGGCATATACAGCTTGACTTGTCCTATTATCTCTTCGCCCCCTTGGCTTGAAACATCTAATTTGAATATGGAATACAACTACATTTTTTTTTGAGGATGAAAGGAGCACCAGAAGGGCATTAGAAGGATAAACCATTGGGTAACACGTGAGATTTACTGTGAGATACTGTTGGTGGTTTAGGAAGTTAAAGGGGTTGTCATGTTATGGACACTTATTCCCTATACACAAGGCAGGGAATGGGTGTCCTATCACTGGGGGCCCGACTGTTGAGTCCCAAAGTGATTAAAAGAGGTCAGGACACTGAATGTCCATTTAAAGCCTCCTTGTGAATGGAGTTCCATTGTGCTGGTGTGACCCGCACTCCATGCACTGCTATTGGGCTACCAGGTCTATAATCTCTGACAGCAACCATTTTCAATCCCCAGTTCTCCTGATCCCTGGGGACCCAGCTGTCCGGCTCCCAGCAAATGGACATGCAGCCTCTGCCCTGTGGGTAGGGAATAAGTGTCCATAATGACACAACCCCCCTTTAAAAGGGTATTCCAGGAAAAAAAAAATTAAAAAGGTCTGTTAGTGTTATTAATGGGTTAAAAGTGCACCCATATACTTTTAGCATTGTTTTGAGTGATTTCTAGGTGTCTGTAGTATGTTCTACATTTATTTACATGCAGAGCTTCCTACTATGTAACTTCCTGTGTACCTGTCATGCTACCTCCCTGTCACTGCTCCCCTCTCCTCTCTCACTATGTTACATCCCTCCTTGTCTCCCTAGCTAAACTATACTAAGCTTTTCCACCCTAGCTATGATAAACTAGGCTATCCTGCCCACTGATAGCCTGCCGTCCCACAGCATCATATTTACCTAGCTTCCAATGTGGGAGCCGCCTCCTCTTCTTCTCTTCACTCTGCGCAGCTTGGAGACGCTGCGCACAGTCTGAAAGTAACTGTGAGGCATGTACAGTAGGGATGGATTGCCATCTCTACTGTGCACGTTTTAAACTCAACTTCAGATTTCACAGGTGTTGGAAGAGAAGTGGAGAGGAGGACCCGTTCCGGACACAGAAAGACATGCAAGTATTGATGGGGGGGGGGAGTACTGGTGACATTCCATTTCAGAGGTGTTGAAAAGGAACATCACCAGATTATCAGAAAGTGTCTCTGGACAGTCACATGACCGCCCTAGGAATATAGGTAATTAGACATTTTTTTTAAATTGATGTATATTAGAAGTTAGGTGGGGGGAGTTTAGTTTATAGTTAGAATTTAATTTTATCTCAGACATCCCCTTTAAATCAAGTTGACAGGTTTCCTTCCTTAAAGGGGTTTTCCCATCTCCTTGTTTCAGCAGTTTGCATGCTGTCTCTTCTTCTCACTTCCTGTATTTCTCTTCTCCTCCTTACTGAATAGATACTGCAGTATCACAGTACTTATGCAGATCAGATGATTTCCACAAGCTTGTAGAGAACAGACTGAGTGTTATCTGTCTTTACATAGAGAGATAACAGACTCTGCTTTATCAGCAAAACTGCAATTAGCTGAACTGATTGTCCTGCCAACAAGAACAGTGAGTGAGTGATGTCACTTGTTCTACAGGTCTGTGGTTATAGTAATGCTGTGGGAGGAATAAGTTCACATAGCAGGCAAACAAAGCAGCATTTCTAAAGCAATATATTTAAAAGTCTTCAGTTTACATAAGCTACCAGTATAGATAGGATCCTTAAGATGGGACAGCCCCTTTAAAGTGGCTGCTGTGTATAAACAGCAAGCACAGAATTGTAATGATGCAAAGGCTACTAAATGACAAGAGATTCTTTAAATGTACTAATCCAAATGTGCCTTATTATGATGGAGCCAGGAGAATTGCCTTACATGATTACTGATTGTAAAAAGATGGTTCCTAATAACATTCTCAGGTATTGCTATTTATGTAATCCACCAATATCATCTTTTAAATGAGAACGTGTGGCCTTTTGCTTAGGAAAGTATATTTATGTAATTATGTAATTTTTTTTTTTACAATTGAATCTTAAATAGTTTTTAGCACCTAATAAAAATTTTGATGGAAATTAGAAAATTAGGCGCTGACTATACATTACTTGCTATTTTTCAATGATACATGGCTAATGAGTATAAAGAGTACAGGAGAAAAACTTTATATTAAACTCGTGTCCTAGTTTCTGATGAAAATATAATTAAGCTTCTGGCAAAGTTTTCACTTTGACTCTTTTACAGCCCAGGTAGTGCCAGGCTAATTATATTAACCTGCGGTAGTAGTAATTTATATCTCAATGGTGAGCCCTCCTAAGGTAACTTAATATTATTGTCAAATGTTAATATCCCTGGAAGAGTGGTAGAAGGTAGGAAATTTTGTTACACTATAGCTAAGCACCTTGAGGGTACGCCAAACATCAAAGCACTTGGCATAGGAAGTTGCTTATTAGGATACCCCGCATAGCTATTTTATGCAGATAATAGTATAGTACAAGTATAGATATTATCACACAGTATAAACTACAGATTACAAGCCTGTCAGATATTAAAGCACTAATAAAGCAAGGTAACATAGAATACTGCAATAATCTTACAACACACAGTAATTATTATAATAATAGCTTTGGCCAAATGCACAGAACCTTGTTTTCGGAAATCTTGTGACAAGGATCTGCCTTGTTTCTATGAAAAGCTGGGGAACATAAAAGCAAATAGAGCCATAGAAAGCAGTTCTAAGAGATGTCACTACTAAACAGTAGTTAAAAACATTGATCTAATTGCCTATATTTTATACAGCCTTATGTTTCTATTTATATTATAGAAAGATTATAGAATCCTTGGTGTATTTCATGTACACAGTAGGTAACCCCCCGCATTTATAAGTAAGGAGAAAACATCCCTTTCGCACTCTCAACCTCAAAGACATTACCTTCACCCTCCTTTTGTTGGCAAGTACACACCTGCTGCTTTGATCTTACACTGACAGATGGCCCTTATTTCCTATTAAGTCACAATTTAGTGATTCATTTTAATATGCCATGGACTGCGGAAAGCCCAGGACCAGATGTCTATTTATTCTCCCATGGAACAGTATTCATAAGAAGAAGTTAAGACAGCACATGCTCTCTTGAATCACGTTCTATTTCCTGTTCGGTATAAATCAGAATCTTTGTCAACAACAATTAAAACGTAGTTTGGGTTCCTGTAAACAGCGTAGAATGAAACAAATCAGATTTCATTTGTACTGTCAGAGGCTGACGCTGGGTGGTTAATATTATTTTGTGGGCTAATCTCTATGGAGCACATTCAGCACTATTACATAGTTGATTTTAATTAAAAGTCAGGGTACCTTTCCAGTTTTGTTAGGAAGACGTCCTGGGTCTGATTAGCTGAAGCTTGCACTGAGAAGTTAATTTGACATACAACATATTTTTCTTGAGGTAAGTGTCGCAGGAAGCTGTTTGTAATAGCTGTCTTTCCCGTGCCTGTGGGGCCCACAAAAAGTAATGGCTTGTCTTGAAGCAGCAATGTCTCCAGGAAGTACATCTGCATAGCAGTCCCAGGCGTACTCACTATAATGTCATTAAGCTGGAAGAAAAAAGAAGAACAGGCCCCGACAATGTAAATAAAATCTTTTATTAATCGTTCTTTTCTTACAACTAAACTTATTTTAGATAAACAGGCGAGGAACGTTTCTGATTTAGAAGATAGTGAAATCCAGTGTTCTAATATTTGACACTAGAAGAGAAACGTAAAGCTAATTCTTAATCTTAGAAGAGGTGTCGTGTTTGGGTGTTACAGAAGAAGCGTTCTGTAGTATGAATAACAGAATTTATCTGCATAAAAGGAGTGGAGAAAGAAAATTATGCTTTCTACAGGTATTTAAAGGCAAGCTGTCACCAATTCTGAGATGTTTGTTGTAGTAAATGCATACATCCCCCAAGAAATAACAACTCTATTCTTATAATTCTCAGTTGTATTATTCCTTCACTATTCTTCCTAAATATTTCTGAACAAATATTTATACTTTTATACTTTGTTTATACTTTTATAGCATGTTTTGTTAAAGAAAAAAAAATCTGATCATGAGAGATCCATTAATGGAACTTATTCTTTTCAAGTGTACTCAGACTAAACAGTCTTTGTCATATTAATTGTAATACTGTTTCAATAAATCCTTTTTTATTTTTTTATTTTATTTTTTGAGGACAATGATCGATAGATTACTACAGATCAGTTATTGACAATAAAATACATATGGTACTTCAAAAAATGAAAATGTGACTAAAGCCTTAGGAGCTCAGGCCTCATGCATGAAGCTGGACAAGCCCCGAGCTTTACACAGTTTTACTACAACACCCATTGAAGTAAGGCTAGGTTCACATCTGCGTTTGGGCTTCTATTTGGGGGGTCCACTTGGGGACCCTCCAAATGGAAATTTAATCCACTTAAAAAATCCGTTACCTGGACCACATAGACTTTAATGGGGTCTGTGTGGTTTATGTTCAGTTTCTGCTTGGAGCGTTTTCTCTCCACATTTTTCTTGCCAAGAGGGGAACGGAATCCCCAGACTTAGAACAAGCGTGGTGTGAACCCAGTAAGTAAATTATGTTATGTTCCAACACATGCTGTATTATAGAGATATACTACAATAGAAGAATTGAACAATGTATCTGTAATGCTAGATTGTACAATACAAAAGCATAAAAAGTTGAGTGCCCACAACTCCATAGTATGGAAGTACAGTTTAGTGATATGTCTGTATTATCCACTGAACTGGATTACCTGGATAGAATGATCAGGAAAACAATGGACATTCAAGCAAAAAAAGAAAATATAGCTCTGTGGATCTGTCTGGTCGTCTGTGGTTCCTTATGTCCTATAACGTATTTTTGCATTCCATTTGACTCCTGTCCTGACAAAGCGCAGTCCCAAGCTAGCTCTGATAAACAGGCCTGTATGTCCCTATACATATTTCTTCCTACGGGCTTACAGGAATCATCGGGTGACTACTAGTAACTAGAGATGAGCGAGTAGTACTCAATCGAGTAGGTATTCGATTGAATACTACAGTATTCAAAATACTTGTACTCGATCGAGTACCACTCGCTATTCGAATGGAAAAGTTTGATGCAGAACCAGCATTGATTGGCCGAATGCTATACAGTCGGCCAATCAACGCTGGTTCTTCTCCTACCTTTAGAAGTCTTCTCTGTGCAGCTTCCCCGTTGCGTCTTCCGGCTCTAAATTCACTCTGCCAGGCATCGGGCCTGGGCAGAGCCTAGTGCGGACATGCGCAGTAGGCTCTGCCCAGGCCCGATGCCTGGCAGAGTGAATTCAGAGCCGGAAGACGCCGCAGGGACGCTGCACGGAGAAGACTTCTCGGAGGATCCAGCCCGACCATCACTCGTGGACTTGGTAAGTATAATTTGATCGAATGTTGCCTACCCCTGAAACGAGCATTTTCCCCCCATAGACTATAATAGGGTTCGATATTCGATTCGAGTAGTTGAATATTGAGGGGCTACTCGAAACGAATATCAAACCTCGAACATTTTACTATTCGCTCATCTCTACTAGTAACCTTTACTATTATGGGAATAAAGCAGCCCTATATGGCCAAGTAACAGTAGTAATAGTAATTGTGAGTTTCATAAGGTCCTGTGCTGTCTGCCTAGAACAAAGGTGTGTACAGTTTGGGTTCATGATGTGATTAGTATTTACTATACATGTAAATATCTATTCTAAATGTTTCCAGGACTCACTTCCCATCTCTGAGTCTTGGCACTTACATAGCTTTTTACATGACAATACAATCAAATCAATTTTTTTTAAAGCTTTACCCCCTGACCTCAGCATCCCCTTTACATCTATTTTATATTTTTCAAAGACCCAAAATACGTGTAGAATGACGGCCTGTGTCTGCTGGTAAGATGAGAGAGAAGCAAAGTTTTATTAGTGCATTAACCAACTGTGAAAAATAAGGCTGGATTCACACCTGCGCTTGTTGCCCATTCAGGCATTCCATCCATCACTCCGCTTAAAAAATACGGAGAGAAAAGTCCGGCGGACCGTATTTTAGTCTATGGGGTCAGCAGGTTTCCGCGAGTAACTGCTGTTTTTAAGCAGATTAGGTTTAGGCAGAATGCAGGTGTGAACCTAGAGTAATAATATATATTAGAGCTTAGTTTGCTACTTTCTAAGGGTTGTACATCATATGTAATGCTATATACAACAAGAAAGTTTCCAGATATATGTACCCAATGTAATATCATAACATGCAACTGTGTATCATACATTCTTTCAACCATAAGCTTTCATGTTAACAAAGACTATCACTTGATGCCCAATTGTATGGGAATGTGTAGCATATTACACTTTGCTGTGAAGTAACAAATGTATGCAACATATACTGGTACTGCCCAGTGAATGTCAAAAGTACACTCTTTTGACAAGTGTTGGACCCATAGACATTTCAATATGCTGAACGTACAGCCTAATATACAAGAGCAGACCCTAATTCTTCACAATTTTTCCTAGCCAGATGGGGCCACTGTATGATATTATAGTGTGTGTAAATGGGGCATTATACCAGGTGGGGGAGTCAGGAAAGGGGTTGTTTGCTATGGGGCCCTGTTTTAGCTAGTTACACCCCTGCTAGGATAGGATACATGGTATGTCTAAGACCATTCTAATTCAGATCTTGCAGAATTAACTTTAATATTAGGCGGACTTTTTCTTTTAGATGAAAAAAATAAATAAATCAGTCCCTAGTCTAAGTCTCTGTGTCCCATCAGTAAATGGGTGCTTAAGAGCAGACAATTAACTTTGTTTATTTTCTACATGAATTTGATTTGAACAGAGGATGCTCAGTCTTAAAGAATCAAAGAAAGAAGCCAACCATCTGGCATAAGCTTGTATTCACCCTCATAAATTCATCATTACAAGCCAGTGTCTTGAAAGTGAAGTAATAAATATTCTCAGAGCTTAAAATCTTTCTTAAACTGTGTGTTTGATGTTACCCAGGCACACCGAAATATCCTAATTAACCCATTTCACAGAAGATGACTTTTTACAGAATAATACTAGAAATAGCAAAAGTTCAGATTCTAACATTTGTATTTAGATAGATAAATAGATAGATATGAGACAGGTAGATAGATACACAAATAAATATGAGATAGATAAGAACAAATATTTGTAATGCAATGGATAGGTAAATGGATACATAGGATTTCACTGTATAGAGATAGCAAGACCTATAGATTTAGTTAAACTTCACTGGAAAAACACATTAGACACTATAGGTGAATACTAACATGAGCTACAAATAGCTCTGCTTGAGTAACTTTATCTATGGAACTGATCTATGTGTTTTCTATTGATCTGCATCAACCCCATATCCGCCTAGTGGCAGCACTATTTTGTGTTTGAGCACCAATCACACCAAGAAAATGGATGGGTGGATGGAGATAGATAGATAGATAGATAGATAGATAGATAGATAGACAGATAGATAATTTACAATACAGTACTGTAACCAGTTTGTGGTCCTTAGGCAGTAATTGTAGTAAATGCACAGGTTAGAGCAGGCATGTGACTGGGTGGGCAGCTTACAACAAGGCATGGTCAAAAATAGAAATAGATACAGAAACAAATAATAAATTACTGTATATACTCGAGTATAAGCCGACCCGAATATAAGCCGACCCCCCTAATTTTACCACAAAAAACTGGGAAAACTTATTGACTCGAGTATAAGCCTAGGGGGGAAATGCAGCAGCTATTGGGAAATTTCAAAAATTAAAATGGTCAGAGTTTTTGGGTGCAGTAGTTGCTGGGAAAGGGGAGGGGGTGTTTTGGTTATCTGTCTGCCCCTTCCCTGAGCTTGAGGACTGGGTTTTTTCTTCCCCCCACTTGGAATTCAGTCTGGCTGAATATAGGGGATCTGCAGTGCTTCTATTAACCCCTTCCCGATGGAACAGGAGCACTGCAGATCCCCTATATTCAGTAGACCAGGCACTTTCAGACACAGGGATACCTAATGTGTATGTGTTTCACAGTCATTTTCTACTTTTGTATGTATTCTAGGAAAAGGAGTGTTTTAGAACTTTTATGTTTTTAAAATCCTCTTTTTTTTTTTCTTTTGCACTATTTTATGGGAGATTCTATACATTAATATTGTGGCTGGTCATAGACCCTCCCTCCTAAAAAAAAAAAAAAAAAAAAAAAAAAAAAATTTTTTTTTTTTTGCTGACTCGAGTATAAGCCGAGGGAGGCTTTTTCAGCCCAAAAACTGGGCTGAAAAATTCGGCTTATACTCGAGTATAAGTGCAAATATCAGCAGGATAGGGATTCTCAAGACCAGCATATAAATTGCACAAATTGTACAGCGCTGCGGAATATGTTGGCGCTATATAAATAAAATGTATTATTATTATTAATTAATTATTATTATTATTATTATTATTATATTGCTAGTCTTAATAAATCTGACTGATACCGCGTCTCTGGTTTTGACCATTGTCTAGATCTATCTCTATCTTTGTCATTTTCCTCTGGCTCTATATATATTTCAGTGCAACCAGCTCTGGCCCCTGCTGCATTATGGTTATTCTTCACTGCACTTCTCTGTTGAATGGCTGAATGGCAGGTACTCTGCAGATACAACTGTGATACCTTCAAAATGAACATCGGATCCCAGTATAGGGATTAAAGGATAAAAACCTGCAATCCCTTACATTCTACTAATAGGAGAACCTTATGCCAAGCAGAATCCTATTTGAAAATGGAATACTCTCATTACACATTGGCTGTGTATCTGGACGTAGTTGTGTAAAGTCTCAGTTAGTGGCCAGATAGTAGCATGTTGGATTACACCTTTTATAGATAAATAACTAGCATCAATTGTATTTAGTATCATTCTCTGCCCCAAAATATAATAACTCACTCCCAATTTTACCTGTTTCCCTACAACATTCTACTTTCAACTACACTTCACACACATTATATATATTATATATATATATATACACACACACACACACA
Organism: Leptodactylus fuscus; assembly: GCF_031893055.1. NCBI lineage: Eukaryota > Metazoa > Chordata > Amphibia > Anura > Leptodactylidae > Leptodactylus > Leptodactylus fuscus. Next base: position 156,462,206 of record NC_134269.1, read on the forward strand.
CACACACAATTACAATACAATGTGCCCCACCTTCCCCAAGATGGTACGTTCTAATTTTGGAATATATTGCAGATTGTTGTACTAGCAGTGGTTCACCACCATTTTGTAAGTGAAGAGGTGCTAGGATTCAGTATGAGCAATATTCCTTCCAGCTGGTGTAACTGCACTGATTTTATCTGTTTCCATTTCTCCCTCTGTATATGTATACACTGTGCATGCATTAAACAAGACTGAGCACAAAAAAATGTGCTGGAAATTGGAGGATCGTCAATGATGATCTACAGTATGTGGAAGCTGACTCAATTTACCTGATACATAACATTTCCCTATTAACATCATGCAGCCAAGAGCGGAAGCTGGCTTGAGGGCAGATACTTTATTTGCCTACAGCTAGAGTTGTTGTTATTCTTTAGCAAACATGACATTAAAAATGTTCTCTTATTGGTTACCAAACTATAATCTAAAAAAAGACCTAATTTCTGCAGAGAAATTTCGGAAACTAGGTGGAGAGAAACTGGAAATTGCCTCTGGCAAGACACTCAAATTGAGGTTACATTGACAGAACTAATTTTAAAGTTTAAACATCACTGTATAAGTTGACATAAATCTATTGGCAAAAAGTCACTTTCTTGGGTAACTCATAAATTCCTATTACCTTAAACATGTACACTGTATATTTGCGTATGAGACACATTCTCTGAAAGTCCAGCACAGAATGTGTGTATAAATGATAGAAAAATGTAGCCATATATAATAAACTGTTGTTCACTAAAGTAGCAATTATTTAATAAGTAAACAAATGTAGCATTGAAAGCAGAATTTGACAAACTATTTCATTCCAACAATTATGTGCATTACTTCCTGGTAATGTGTTGGTGTGTAGCCCAAATCATACAGCTTAGGGCAGTGGCGTAACTAGGAATGGCGAGGCCCCGTGGCGAACCTTTGACATAGGGACCCCCCCGACCGACACCGAAGACCTCGACTGACCCCCTCCTACTCATTCCTGCGTGCTCTATTATGCCCCATAGTGGCCCCTTCACACAGTATTATCCCCAATAGTGGCCCCTGAACACAGTATTATATCCCATAGTGGCCCCAGTACACAGTATTATGCCCCATAGTGTCCCCTGCACACAGTATTATCCCCCATAGTGGCCCCTGCACACAGTATTATGTCCCTTTGTGGCCCCTGCACACAGCATTATGCCCCATAGTGGCCCCTGCACACACTATTATGCCCCATAGTGGCCCCTGAACACAGTATTATATCCCATAGTGTCCCCTGCACACAGTATTATCCCCCATAGTGGCCCCTGCACACAGTATTATGTCTCTTAGTGGCCCCTGCACACAGTATTATGTCCCACTGTGGACACCCATAAACAATTATTATACTCTGGGGTCCTTTCAGACCCAGGGTAATAAAAACATAAAAACCTACTGTTTCTTACCTGTCCCCTGGCTCCTACGCTGTCTGCCTCCGCTGCCGTCCTTCTTCAATGACGTCGGACGTCACATGACCCGGGACGCAGGCCGGATTCATGTGACGTCAGACAACTAGGAAGGAGGCCTGGCAGGATCGTGGAGAGGTAAGTAACAGTGTTTTTTATGTTTGTTACCTCTCCCGGTCCGCCAATCATTATACTCGGGGGTCCGAAAAGACCCCCCCCCCCCCCGAGTATAATGATAGTAGCAGTAGCGGCTGTCACCAGGCCCCTAATGTGCCGGGCCCTGTGACAGCTGCCTCTGCTGCTATGGCGGTAGTTACGCCACTGGCTTAGGGGATGCCCATAATACTCTCATAAATGTTCATTGCTTTCATGCATCATAGGATAAGAACAATGGACATTGACAGAAATAGCATGACGGATGTAGTCTGAGCCCCCTTCATCTAACATCCATTCCCATTCACTCTAATGTAAAAAAAAAAACATAACAAAGGCTCTCCTTTGTCAAGTTTGCTTACTTGTGTAGCAGTCGTTCATATGGGACGTTTTCTTCCATCAAAAAAGTAATAAAAATTATAGGAAAAAGTGAATGCAAAATCAATTGCCATTAAATGACCTATCACAGACGAGAACAACAGACATCGATAATGGTTGTGTGAATATACCCTTACAGAACAGTGACCTGGTGTTGACATGTTCATTTCCCTGTATTGACCACTACTGTAAGTCTCTGTTTAACTTGATAAGCCAGCTTTCATTTTGTGATTGTGAAAAACATATTAGTTCATACTATTGGTTTTGTATAGGAGAATTTGTACTTGCAAATTGTGCCATTTAATGTTCCATTTGATGTTCTGGGAAGCTGATACAAAAAATCAGAATGTGGTGGAATTGAAAAAAAATATTGCAGTTTTGCCATTTTTTTGCTTTTAGGGTATCCACTGTGTGGTAAAAATATCAGACTTCCTTTATTCCGAAGGTCAGTATGATCACATTGATACCAAATATATACACTCACCGGCCACTTTATTAGGTACACCATTCTAGTAACGGGTTGGACCCCCTTTTGCCTTCAGAACTGCCTCAATTCTTCGTGGCATAGATTCAACAAGGTGCTGGAAGCATTCCTCAGAGATTTTGGTCCATATTGACATGATGGCATCACACAGTTGCCGCAGATTTGTCGGCTGCACATTCATGATGCGAATCTCCCGTTCCACCACATCCCAAAGATGCTCTATTGGATTGAGATCTGGTGAATGTGGAGGCCATTGGAGTACAGTGAACTCATTGTCATGTTCAAGAAACCAGTCTGAGATGATTCCAGCTTTATGACATGGCGCATTATCCTGCTGAAAGTAGCCATCAGATGTTGGGTACATTGTGGTCATAATGGTATGGACATGGTCAGCAACAATACTCAGGTAGGCTTTGGCGTTGCAACGATGCTCAATTGGTACCAAGGGGCCCAAAGAGTGCCAAGAAAATATTCCCCACACCATGACACCACCACCACCAGCCTGAACCGTTGATACAAGGCAGGATGGATCCATGCTTTCATGTTGTTGACGCCAAATTCTGACCCTATCATCCGAATGTCGCAGCAGAAATCGAGACTCATCAGACCAGGCAACGTTTTTCCAATCTTCAATTGTCCAATTTCGATGAGCTTGTGCAAATTGTAGCCTCAGTTTCCTGTTCTTAGCTGAAAGGAGTGGCACCCGGTGTGGTCTTCTGCTGCTGTAGCCCATCTGCCTCAAAATTCGATGTACTGTGCGTTCAGAGATGCTCTTCTGGCTACCTTGGTTGTAACGGGTGGCTATTTGAGTCACTGTTGCCTTTCTATCAGCTTGAACCAGTCTGGCCATTCTCCTCTGACCTCTGGCATCAACAACGCATTTCCGCCCACAGAACTGCGGCTCACTGGATGTTTTTTCTTTTTCGGACCATTCTCTGTAAACCCTAGAGATGGTTGTGCGTGAAAATCCCAGTAGATCAGCAGTTTCTGAAATACTCAGACCAGCCCTTCTGGCACCAACAACCATGCCACGTTCAAAGGCACTCAAATCACCTTTCTTCCCCATACTGATGCTCGGTTTGAACTGCAGGAGATTGTCTTGACCATGTCTACATGCCTAAATGCACTGAGTTGCCGCCATGTGACTGGCTGATTAGAAATTAAGTGTTAACGAGCAGTTGGACAGGTGTACCTAATAAAGTGGCCGGTGAGTGTATGTATATAACTTTATTAAGTTTCAACACCTTTAAAAGAACTTTGAAAAAAATTATCCTTTGTACAGAGGAGTGTAAAAATTCTTTTTGTGAAGCAAGTTTTGTTCATTGGTACTCTTTTGGGGAATGGGTAGGTTCACCACTGTTCCATGGTTTCTCCATTTGTGGATGACCCTTAGTTCACATCTGCGTTTGGTAATGTGTTCCGGGAGTCCGCATGGGGACCCACCGAACGGACTGCCCAACAATTTTGCAAGTGGTGTGCAGTGAAAGCACACGGACCCCTTAGACTATAATGGTGTCCGTGTGCTTGCCGCAAGATCATGCGGACATGAAAGTAGATTGTGAAGTACTTTCCTGTCTGCATATTCCCTGTGGAGATCTGGCGGCAAGCACACGGACCCCATTATAGTCTATGGGGATCCGTGTGCTTTTACTGCACACCGTTTGCAAATGCGTACGGTAGTCCGTTCAGGGAGGTCCCCATGCGGGCTCCCCCGAATGGATTACCGACGCAGATGTGAACGAGGCCTAATAGCTCTTACTGGAGTCTCAAAGTCTTAGAAATGGCTTTGTAACTCTTTCCAACCTGATAAATGTCAATTACTTTGTTCCTCATCTGTTCTGTTCTTCAGATCACGGATAATGTGTTGCTTTTTGAGATCTTTTAGCCTAAGTCATGTTGTCAGACAGTTTCCATTCAACTGGTTTCTTAATTATACAGATCTAGCAGTTGTCAAGCCTGGATGTGGCTAGTGAAATTAAATTCAGTTTTCCAAAAAATATGGTTAATCATAGTTAATTTTTTTGGGGGGAGGGGGACAATTATTTTGCCACTTTGGACCAGGGCGTTTGGGGTAGCTTTTTTCCCTTAATAAATTAAAACATTAAAAAACAGCTTTTTGGATTTTCTCAGGTTATCTTTGTCTGGTATTTAAATTTGTTTGATAAGTGCGACAAATGATCAAAAAAAAAAAAAAAATCTGTACGGGGCAAATAATTTTTTTTACAGATATATACTGTATATATCTGTTTTCTAGTACTTTATGACTTTCATACAGCTACATCTACAAGTATGCAGCTGTCAGGTACAAAGAATCATGGTAACAAAGGATCAAGTATGTTAAAATCCAACTAGCAATATCCCTGACATCTGTCATTGTTCAAGGGTCAAGAGGCTTGTATACAAAATAGATGATCGGTCGATCTTCCTGAACTCACCTGTGCTCTATTTAGTGTGTGCGAGCACCTTATTCTGTACTGTCTCTTTAATCCAAATACAAAGTGTCAAACCCAATGTTTTAGAATAAAATAATGTAGCATAGTATCTAAAAGGGTATAGGAAATCGAGGTTACTTTATTAGATCATTCTACGTATGGTGAACCAAGTGCAAGATCAAATCATATAAACAGCCCAAGGTACTGTTTTGTTTTAGCTGAAAAATAATAGCCAACTTGCGGTTTAGTTCATGTGGCCATCTTTTGTAAGAAATTGGCAATGAGAAACGTTTAACTTGAGTGTGAAGGTTATTACAAAGGCAGGGTGTATAATACAGTCTATACTCCTAAAAGTACAAGTCCAGCAGTTTTAACTACAAAATGTATTAAACCTTCAGACACAAATTTGCCCTTCATGCAAGCAGGATGTTTTATCCTTTGCTTTAAGCTCTCTGAAGTGTTTTTCCACCTTGTGCCATTTTGCTGTAAAATGACAGTCCTGGATCCTGTATTTTATTTAAAAAAAACTAACATTCATTATTTTTCGGGTAGGAAATTCATTTTTTCTTCATAAGCTCAATGCATAGCTGATTAAATTAGCATGATAAGTTCCATTACATAGTGTAACAAAGGTTATCAGTTTTCGGGTACGTGATTGTCGTTTAAATACAGTATTTCACGTCAAAGGAAAAGGTTGTATCAGATTCTTCTATTGTAATGTCACTAACGTCTGTACAAAATTTTCTTTTCTTTGCCACTTTTATTTTGTTTTAATAGGTGTTCTGTTCATTAATACATTACAGACAGAAAAATTGGATGGATATGAAACCTACGTACCTTCAATGAGTCTTTTCTTTATCTGTCCCTTTCTGTCCATGGATTTAGAACATGTATCAATGAACACATTTGATGGAGCTGACTCTTATACAATGGCTTTGGAGTTAACATTTTTTTTCTTTAATTGCTCAAAATATAAGTCATTTCATTCTTGCAAACCCTTAAAACCCTTTTTGCAGCTGACAGATTATATTTCTGTGATGTGCTCTTTGTCATGAAACAACTATGACACTATTACTCCAGAAAAAGAAAAGTTATTTCCATATTTAAAGGACTTAGAACACTGAACATACGATTCACCCTTCACCAAATAAAAGCTTTCCTATCTTCACAACCGCCCTTTCATGCTGTATCCTTTGCCAAAGTACAGAGGTTATAGTGACTTCTAAAAGGTGCACCGAGTAACTTGCACTCACTAGAATGAACATTCTCACAATATCAACTGGTTTATGGACTTTAAAGTTGTTGTTTTTTAACTCTAAAATATACTTGCCCTACGAGAGTTTATTCTGACATGTATCCCCAGTCACTCCTGTTATTTCTTCTTGTGCTCTGTCATGCCATTTACTGTGGCTAAACCTTATGTGACTGAAGTAGCCATTCGGCAGTTATGGGTGAAATATCACATCTAAGGCCAGCAACACTGATGTGGGGATGTCATAATAGCATGGAGGAACAACAGGGGCACAACACTGATAGTAGCGAATAGAGATGAGCGAACACTAATATGTCCGAGGTTCGAAATCCGTTTCGAACAGCCGCACACTGTTCGACTATTCGAACGGATTTCGAACCCCATTATAGTCTATGGGGGGAAATGCTCGTTTCAGGGATAGGCAACATTCGATAAAATCATACTTACCAAGTCCACGAGTGACGGTCAGGCTGGATTCTGCTTGAAGTCTTCTAATGGCGCAGGGTCCCCGCGTCCTCTTCCGGGTGGAATTCACTCTGCCTAGGCATCCGGCCTAGGCAGAGCCGACTGCGCATGCGCGTGCATGCACGCGCATGCATGCGCAGTTGGCTCTGCCCAGGCCCGACGCCTGAGCAGAGCCGACTGCGCATGCGTGTGTATACGGGTGCATGCGCAGTCAGCTCTGCCTAGGCTGGATGCCTAGGCAGAGTGAATTCCACCCGGAAGAAGACGCGGGTACGCAGCGCGGAGAAGACTTCGGAAAGGTAAGAGAAGAACCAGCAAACCTTAAACTTAAACAGCTAGTAGTGTTCGATCGAGTACGAGTATTTCGAATACCGTAGTATTCGATCGAACACCTACTCGATCGAACACTACTCGCTCATCTCTAGTAGCGAACAGTAGTGTGTCTGGTAGGATAAATATATTCAACAGTTTTTTTTCCTGTTTAAGTCAAGTCACAAATAAGATGCAGCCATACTGTATGGCTGAAGCAGAAAAGAATATCAACATAATGACATCACTGAAATGGATCCTGTTGGGGGTAATAGGGTGCCAGAAGTAGTGGAGTGTAACGATAAAAGCGCTGGATATCCTTATCTAATACTATGGGCATGACTAATAGGATGTTAGGCCCATAGGATGTTAGGTTTCCTCTACAAACTTTATGCTTTAATTATACATATAGGGAAACCGCCAGTGTTTCTGTAGGCATAATTTTCCAGAACCACAATGGTTGTGGAAATTGTAGCATGTCTGCAGTGTGTATTTATACTCAGTGTGGGGATGGGATTGTCTAGAATTCCATCCACTTTGCAAGATTTGTAAAATTAAACTTTTTTTTCTGTGGTGTTTCCACAACGTGGGTCCCCAGCCTATAGATGCTTTAACTGTGTGCATTTAGATTATTAACTACAGAGTAAAGGCAGCCACTATCAGGTGTGAATATATAAAGTACTCCTTTAGTGGAGCAAACCTCCATGTGTTAGACATTTGTAGTGTTTTTGTTCTCATGAATGAAATGCATGAAAAAAAACATGAAATAAAGCATGCTTTAAAAAAAACTATTTGCAACAATCCAATTAGAAATCTATGAGTAAATTACTAGAGATGAGCGAGTAGTACTCGATTGAGTAGGTGTTCGATCGAATACTACGGTATTCGAAATACTCGTACTCGATTGAGTACTACTAGCTGTTCGAAGTTAAGATTCGATGCAGAACCAGCATTGATTGGCAGAATGCTATACATTGCCTAGCAGAGTGAATTCAAGGCCAGAAGAGGACGCGGGGACGCTGCGCAGGGAGAAGAATCCAGCCCGAGCCTCACTCATGGACTTGGTAAGTAGAAATTGATCGAATGTTGCCATCCCCTGAAACAAGCATTTACCCCCATAGACTATAATGGGGTTCGAAACCCGTTCGAACAGTCGAACAGTGGGCGGCTGTTCGAATCGGATTTCGAACCTCAAACATTTTAGTGTTCGCTCATCTCTATAAATTACCAATTGGACGTTACCATCTTTATAAAGAAAAAATTTAAGAAAAGTAGTGATGATGTCAGATTGTTTGGGGACAAACCCCACGACCAAGAAAATAGGATTCTAATAACATGTTAACACTAATATGTATAATAATAATAATAATAATAATAATAATAATAATAATGATATTATTTATTTTAAGAATTCTAATATTAATTGTACTTAAGCATCAGTTTCTTTCTTTTTTGTGATGACAGGGTGTCAGCAATTATAGTGGCAATAACGTTCTAAGACTCTAGTCCTATAGTATAAAATTCTTTTTATTAAGGGAAAGGTGAAAGATGAACATAAGGTACAGTATATAACTGGTTGTACATGTGTGGGATAATAATTAGAGATGAGCGAACAGTGTTCTATCGAACTCATGTTCGATCGGATATTAGGCTGTTCGGCATGTTCGAATCGAATCGAACACCGCGTGGTAAAGTGCGCCATTACTCGATTCCCCTCCCACCTTCCCTGGCGCCCTTTTTGCTCCAATAACAGCGCAGGGTAGGTGGGACAGGAACTACGACACCGGTGACGTTGAAAAAAGAAGGCAAAACCCATTGGCTGCCGAAAACATGTGACCTCTAATTTAAAAGAACAGCGACGCCCAGCTTCGCGTCATTCTGAGCTTGCAATTCACCGGGGACGGAGGTTTCCGTCCAGTTAGCTAGGGCTTAGATTCTGGGTAGGCAGGGACAGGCTAGGATAGGAAGGAGAAGACAACCAACAGCTCTTATAAGAGCTAAATTCCAGGGAGAAGCTTGTCAGTGTAACGTGGCACTGACGGGCTCAATCGCCGCAACCCAGCTTTCCCAGGATCCTGAATGGAATACACTGACAGTGTATTCCCGTATACCCGATATATACCCCCGATACCCGTTCCAACGGTGTGCCCCGCCACCTTCACCCCAGAAATACCCTGCAAGTCCCCTAGCAATAGAATTGGGGCTATATACACCCACTATTTTTGCTACTGCCATATAGTGCCATTGTCTGACTGGGAATTCAAAGAATATATTGGGCTTACATATAACTTCAATTCCAGGGAGAAGCTTATCAGTGTAACGTGGCACTGACGGACTCAATCGCCGCAACCCAGCTTTCCCAGGATCCTGAATGGAACACACTGACAGTGTATTCCCGTATACCCCATATATACACCCCAAATCCCCGTTCCAACGGTGTGCCCCCCACCTTCACCTCAGAAATACCCTGCAAGTCCCCTAGCAATAGAATTGGGGCTATATACACCCACTATTTTTGCTACTGGTATATAGTGCCATTGTCTGACTGGGAATTCAAAGAATATATTGGGGTTACGTGCACCCACAATTTTTGCTACTGGTATATAGTGCCATTGTCTCACTGGGAATTCAAAGAATATATTGGGGTTACGTGCACCCACAATTTTTGCTACTGGTATATAGTGCCATTGTCTGACTGGGAATTCAAAGAATATATTGGGGTTACAAATACCCTCATTTCTTGCTACTGCCATATAGTGCCAGTTTCTGACTGGTAATTCAAAGAATATATTGGGGTTATAAATACCCTCATTTCTTGCTACTGGTATATAGTGCCATTGTCTGACTGGGAATTCAAAGAATATATTGGGGTTATAAATACCCTCATTTCTTGCTACTGGTATATAGTGCCATTGTCTGACTGGGAATTCAAATAATATATTGGGGTTACAAATACCCTCATTTCTTGCTACTGGTATATAGTGCCATTGTCTGACTGGGAATTCAAAGAATATATTGGGGTTATAAACACCCTCATTTCTTGCTACTGGTATATAGTGCCATTGTCTGACTGGGAATTCAAAGAATATATTGGGGTTACAAATACCCTCATTTCTTGCTACTGGTATATAGTGCCATTGTCTGACTGGGAATTCAAAGAATATATTGGGGTTACAAATACCCTCATTTCTTGCTACTGGTATATAGTGCCATTGTCTGACTGGGAATTCAAAGAATATATTGGGGTTACGTGCACCCACAATTTTTGCTACTGGTATATAGTGCCATTGTCTCACTGGGAATTCAAAGAATATATTGGGGTTACGTGCACCCACAATTTTTGCTACTGGTATATAGTGCCATTGTCTGACTGGGAATTCAAAGAATATATTGGGGTTACAAATACCATCATTTCTTGCTACTGCCATATAGTGCCAGTTTCTGACTGGTAATTCAAAGAATATATTGGGGTTACGTGCACCCACAATTTTTGCTACTGGTATATAGTGCCATTGTCTGACTGGGAATTCAAAGAATATATTGGGGTTACAAATACCCTCATTTCTTGCTACTGGTATATAGTGCCATTGTCTGACTGGGAATTCAAAGAATATATTGGGGTTACAAATACCCTCATTTCTTGCTACTGCCATATAGTGCCAGTTTCTGACTGGTAATTCAAAGAATATATTGGGGTTATAAATACCCTCATTTCTTGCTACTGGTATATAGTGCCATTGTCTGACTGGGAATTCAAAGAATATATTGGGGTTATAAATACCCTCATTTCTTGCTACTGGTATATAGTGCCATTTTCTGACTGGGAATTCAAAGAATATATTGGGGTTACGTGCACCCACAATTTTTGCTACTGGTATATAGTGCCATTGTCTGACTGGGAATTCAAAGAATATATTGGGGTTACAAATACCATCATTTCTTGCTACTGCCATATAGTGCCAGTTTCTGACTGGTAATTCAAAGAATATATTGGGGTTACGTGCACCCACAATTTTTGCTACTGGTATATAGTGCCATTGTCTGACTGGGAATTCAAAGAATATATTGGGGTTACAAATACCCTCATTTCTTGCTACTGGTATATAGTGCCATTGTCTGACTGGGAATTCAAAGAATATATTGGGGTTACAAATACCCTCATTTCTTGCTACTGCCATATAGTGCCAGTTTCTGACTGGTAATTCAAAGAATATATTGGGGTTATAAATACCCTCATTTCTTGCTACTGGTATATAGTGCCATTGTCTGACTGGGAATTCAAAGAATATATTGGGGTTATAAATACCCTCATTTCTTGCTACTGGTATATAGTGCCATTTTCTGACTGGGAATTCAAAGAATATATTGGGGTTACAAATACCCTCATTTCTTGCTACTGCCATTTAGTGCCAGTTTCTGACTGGTAATTCAAAGAATATATTGGGGTTACGTGCACCCACAATTTTTGCTACTGGTATATAGTTCCATTGTCTGACTGGGAATTCAAAGAATATATTGGGGTTACAAATACCCTCATTTCTTGCTACTGGTATATAGTGCCATTGTCTGACTGGGAATTCAAAGAATATATTGGGGTTACAAATACCCTCATTTCTTGCTACTGGTATATAGTGCCATTGTCTGACTGGGAATTCAAAGAATATATTGGGGTTACAAATACCCTCATTTCTTGCTACTGCCATATAGTGCCAGTTTCTGACTGGTAATTCAAAGAATATATTGGGGTTACATGCACCCACAATTTTTGCTACTGGTATATAGTGCCATTGTCTCACTGGGAATTCAAAGAATATATTGGGGTTACAAATACCCTCATTTCTTGCTACTGCCATATAGTGCCAGTTTCTGACTGGTAATTCAAAGAATATATTGGGGTTATAAATACCCTCATTTCTTGCTACTGGTATATAGTGCCATTGTCTGACTGGGAATTCAAAGAATATATTGGGGTTATAAATACCCTCATTTCTTGCTACTGGTATATAGTGCCATTGTCTGACTGGGAATTCAAATAATATATTGGGGTTACAAATACCCTCATTTCTTGCTACTGGTATATAGTGCCATTGTCTGACTGGGAATTCAAAGAATATATTGGGGTTATAAATACCCTCATTTCTTGCTACTGGTATATAGTGCCATTGTCTGACTGGGAATTCAAAGAATATATTGGGGTTACAAATACCCTCATTTCTCGCTACTGCCATATAGTGCCAGTTTCTGACTGGTAATTCAAAGAATATATTGGGGTTATAAATACCCTCATTTCTTGCTACTGGTATATAGTGCCATTGTCTGACTGGGAATTCAAAGAATGTATTGGGGTTACGTGCACCCACAATTTTTACTACTGGTATACAGTGCCAATTTCTAACTAGGAATTCAAAATGCGCAAGGCTCCCGGAAAGGGACGTGGACGAGGCCGTGGGCGAGGTCGGGGGAATGGTTCTGGGGAGCAAGGTAGCAGTGAAGCCACAGGGCGTCCCGTGCCTACTCCTGTGGGGCAGCAAGCATTGCGCCACTCCACAGTGCCAGGGTTGCTTGCCACATTAACTAAACTGCAGGGTACAAACCTTAGTAGGCCCGAGAACCAGGAACAGGTCTTGCAATGGCTGTCAGAGAACGCTTACAGCACATTGTCCAGCAGCCAGTCAGACTCTGCCTCCTCTCCTCCTATTACCCAACAGTCTTGTCCTCCTTCCTCCCAAAATTCCCAAGCTTCACAGAACAATAACCCCAACTGTCCCTGCTCCCCAGAGCTGTTCTCCGCTCCTTTCATTGTCCCTCAACCTGCCTCTCCACGTCACGATTCCACGAACCTAACAGAGGAGCATCTGTGTCCAGATGCTCAAACACTAGAGTCTCCTCCATCTCCGTTCGATTTGGTGGTGGATGACCAGCAACCCACCCTCATCGACGATGATGTGACGCAGTTGCCGTCAGGGCATCCAGTTGACCGGCGCATTGTGCGGGAGGAGGAGATGAGACAGGAGTTGGAAGAGGAAGTGGTGGATGATGAGGACACTGACCCGACCTGGACAGGGGGGATGTCAAGCGGGGAAAGTAGTGTGGATGTTGAGGCAGGTGCAGCACCAAAAAGGGTAGCTAGAGGCAGAGGCAGAGGTCAGCAGCTTAGGCGAAGCCAGGCCACACCCGGAATCTCCCAAGATGTTCCAGTTCGTACCCAGCCCCGAAAAACTCCCACCTCGAGGGCACGTTTCTCGAAGGTGTGGAGTTTTTTCAAGGAATGCGCCGAGGACAGATATAGTGTTGTCTGCACAATTTGCCTCTCGAAATTGATTAGGGGCTCTGAGAAGAGCAACCTGTCCACCACTTCAATGCGCCGTCATTTGGAATCCAAGCACTGGAATCAGTGGCAGACAGCAACGGCAGGACAAAGGACGCCTGCCGTTCACGCCACTGCCTCTGCCTCTGCCACTGCCACTGCTGACTGTGCTGGCGATGCACTCCAGAGGACGAGCCAGGACACCACTTCATCTGCCTCCGCCACTTTGTTGACTTCTCCCTCATCCTCCCCTGTTCCTGTCTTATCTCCTTCTCCTGCACCATCAAAGGCACCATCAGGCGCTTCTTTACAACAACCCACCATCTCTCAGACATTGGAGCGGCGGCAGAAATACACTGCTAACCACCCACACGCGCAAGCCTTGAACGCCAACATCGCTAAACTGCTGGCCCAGGAGATGTTGGCGTTCCGGCTTGTTGAAACTCCCGCCTTCCTGGACCTGATGGCAACTGCGGCACCTTGCTATGCCGTCCCTAGCCGTCACTACTTCTCCCGGTGTGCCGTCCCCGCCTTGCACCAGCACGTGTCACTCAACATCAGGCGGGCCCTTAGTTCCGCGCTTTGCACAAAGGTCCACTTGACCACCGACGCGTGGACAAGTGCATGCGGACAGGGACGCTACATTTCACTGACGGCACACTGGGTGAATGTAGTTGAGGCTGGGACTGCTTCCCAAACTGGCCCGGTGTACCTCGTCTCCCCGCCTAACATTCCTGGCAGGGACACGAGAAGAACACCCCCCTCCTCCTCCTCCTCTACCGCCTCCTCCTCCGCCACCGCCTCCTCCTCCGCTGTTAGATTGACCCCAGCTACGAGTTGGAAACGTTGCAGCACTGGCGTTGGTAGACGTCAGCAGGCTGTGCTGAAGCTGATCAGCTTGGGGGACAGACAGCACACTGCCTCCGAGGTGAGGGATGCCCTCCTCGATGAGACGGCAATATGGTTTGAGCCGCTGCACCTGGCCCAGGCATGGTCGTTTGTGATAACGGCCGGAACCTGGTAGCAGCTCTGGAGCTTGCCGGACTCCAACATGTTCCATGCCTGGCCCACGTCTTCAACCTAGTGGTGCAACGTTTCCTAAAGAGCTACCCCAATGTTCCAGAGCTACTGGTGAAAGTGCGGTGCATGTGCGCCCACTTTCGCAAGTCAACAGTAGCCGCTGCTAGCTTAAAATCTCTCCAGCAACGCCTGCATGTGCCACAACACCAGCTTTTGTGCGATGTCCCCACACGCTGGAACTCAACGTTTCAGATGTTGAATAGAGTGGTTGAGCAGCAGAGACCTTTGATGGAATACTAGCTACAAAACCCTAGGGTGCCACAAAGTCAGCTGCCTCAGTTTCACATCCATGAGTGGCCATGGATGAGAGACCTTTGTGACATCCTACGGGTCTTTGAGGAGTCCACAAGGAGGGTGAGCTCTGAGGATGCGATGGTGAGCCTTACAATCCCGCTCTTGTGTGTTCTGAGAGAATCCCTGATTGACATCAGGGATAACTCAGATCACACAGAGGAGTTAGGGATAGCATCCGATCCGTCACAGCTGGAGAGTAGGTCCACACATCTGTCCGCTTCACTGCGTTTAATGGAGGAGGAGGAGGAGGAGGAGGAGGAGGAGGAAGAAGAGTTGTCCGATGATGTGATGGTGATACAGGAGGCTTCCGGGCAACTTCGAATCGTCCCATTGTTGCAGCGCGGATGGGTAGACATGGAGGATGAGGAGGAAATGGAGATTGAACTTTCCGGTGGGGCCAGAGGAGTCATGCCAACTAACACTGTGGCAGACATGGCTGAGTTCATGTTGGGGTGCTTTACAACCGACAAGCGTATTGTCAAAATCATGGAGGACAACCAGTACTGGATCTTTGCTATCCTTGACCCCCGGTATAAAAACAACATCTCGTCTTTTATTCCGGTAGAGGGGAGGGCCAATCGCATCAATGCTTGCCACAGGCAATTGGTGCAGAATATGATGGAGATGTTTCCAGCATGTGACGTTGGCGGCAGGGAGGGCAGTTCCTCCAGTAGGCAACCAAGTTCTCACCGGTCCACACAAACGAGGGGCACACTGTCTAAGGTCTGGGACACCTTGATGGCACCCCCTCGCCAAAGTGCTGCCACGGAGGGTCCTAGTTTCACCAGGCGTGAGAAGTATAGGCGCATGTTGCGGGAATACCTTTCCGACCACAGCCCTGTCCTCTCCGACCCCTCTGCGCCCTACATGTATTGGGTGTCAAAGTTGGACCTGTGGCTTGAACTTGCCCTATATGCCTTGGAGGTGCTGTCCTGTCCTGCCGCTAGCGTCCTATCTGAGAGGGTGTTCAGTGCAGCCGGTGGCATCATCACTGACAAGCGCACCCGTCTGTCAGCTGAGAGTGCCGACCGGCTCACTTTGATAAAAATGAACCACCACTGGATAGAGCCTTCATTTTTGTGCCCACCTGTGTAAAGCACCCCAACATGAAACTCCATGTCTGTACTCAACCTCTCCAATTCCTCCGCATCCTCATACTCATCCACCATAAGCGTTGCACAATTCTGCTAATACTAGGCTCCCTCCACCCTGATTTCCCCCAACTCTGCTGGTTAGAGGCTCCCTCCACCCTGATTTCCACCAACTCTGCTTGTTAGAGGCTCCCTCCACCCTGCTTTCCCACAACTCTGCTGGTTAGAGGCTCCCTTCACCCTGCTTTCCCACAACTCTGCTGGTTAGAGGCTCCCTCCACCCTGCTTTCCCACAACTCTGCTGGTTAGAGGCTCCCTCCACCCTGCTTTCCCACAACTCTGCTGGTTAGAGGCTCCCTCCACCCTGATTTCCACCAACTCTGCTGGTTAGAGGCTCCCTCCACCATGAATTGGTCCAAACTGGGCTGTTTAGAGGCTCCCTCCACCATGAATTGGTCCAAACTGGGGTTTTTAGAGGCTCCCTCCACCATGAATTGGTCCAAACTGGGGTTTTTAGAGGCTCCCTCCACCATGAATTGGTCCAAACTGGGGTTTTTAGAGGCTCCCTCCACCATGCATTGGTCCAAACTGGGGTTTTTAGAGGCTCCCTCCACCATGAATTGGTCCAAACTGGGGTTTTTAGAGGCTCCCTCCACCATGAATTTGCCCAAACTGGGCTGTTTAGAGGCTCCCTCCACCATGAATTTGCCCAAACTGGGCTGTTTAGAGGCTCCCTCCACCATGAATTTGCCCAAACTGGGCTGTTTAGAGGCTCCCTCCACCATGAATTGGTCCAAACTGGGGTTTTTAGAGGCTCCCTCCACCATGAATTGGTCCAAACTGGGCTGTTTAGAGGCTCCCTCCACCATGAATTGGTCCAAACTGGGGTTTTTAGAGGCTCCCTCCACCATGAATTGGTCCAAACTGGGGTTTTTAGAGGCTCCCTCCACCATGAATTGGTCCAAACTGGGGTTTTTAGAGGCTCCCTCCACCATGAATTGGTCCAAACTGGGGTTTTTAGAGGCTCCCTCCACCATGAATTGGTCCAAACTGGGCTGTTTAGAGGCTCCCTCCACCATGAATTTGCCCAAACTGGGCTGTTTAGAGGCTCCCTCCACCATGAATTGGTCCAAACTGGGGTTTTTAGAGGCTCCCTCCACCATGAATTGGTCCAAACTGGGGGGTTTTAGAGGCTCCCTCCACCATGAATTTGCCCAAACTGGGCTGTTTAGAGGCTCCCTCCATCATGAATTGGTCCAAACTGGGGTTTTTAGAGGCTCCCTCCACCATGAATTGGTCCAAACTGGGGTTTTTAGAGGCTCCCTCCACCATGAATTGGTCCAAACTGGGGTTTTTAGAGGCTCCCTCCACCATGAATTTGCCCAAACTCTGCTGGTTAGAGGCTCAATCCACCCTGATTTTCAAAACAAATGTTGGTGCCAACCTCAACTTACTACAAGGGCCAAATTCACTGCTGGTGACAAGCTCTCCTCACTGCAAGTGCCAAATACACATGTTTCAAGGTGTTTTCCTACTGTCAGAGAGGTGGTATTGAGTGTGTAAAGTGTGTAGTTGTTAGGCTGTGATGTTGGGGTAATAGAGGGTCTTTGGTGTGTTAGATGCCCCCAGACATGCTTCCCCTGCTGTCCCAGTGTCATTCCAGAGGTGTTGGCATCATTTCCTGGGGTGTCATAGTGGACTTGGTGACCCTCCAGACACGGATTTGGGTTTCCCCCTTAACGAGTATCTGTTCCCCATAGACTATAATGGGGTTCAAAACCCGTTCGAACACACGAACATTGAGCGGCTGTTCGAATCGAATTTCGAACCTCGAACATTTTAGTGTTCGCTCATCTCTAATAATAATTATATGTACCACACAGCGGTCTGAACATGTTTTCATGGGAATTGGGGAAGGAAAAAAGTGGAACAACTGTTCTTACTCGTGTTAATTTGACAAGCGCTCAGTAAGCAATGTGAGATGCATTAGTGCTAATGTTTCCAAGCTGTCAATTTAAGTAGTAAAAAGGAGGAGCTGCAACATAAAATATATCTTAATTCTTTTCAAGGCTCATTTTATGATATTTACTTTCACACATTCACTGACCCACAAAGTGTTGCCATAGCTACACTAATGGACTAAGGAGAAAAAAAGAATAGGTGACAAGAACTATTTGAATATTATTATTTTTTGTCCTTTCACAGGATGCTTATGGCAAATTGACCTGCTTAAGGAATATAAATGTGTTCAGCGCTGACCTTCAGTAGTGAAGCAATGCACATGACTCAAAAATGCATTTCATTTACACAATTTTGAACACTTGTCTGTTCCTTTTATTGTCATGTTGACTCAAGCTATACTTTCTGCTATACTTTTATACAGTATATTGTGTATAATGGGTGAGCTGTGCTGCGTTTATTGTGGTGTTTCTTACGGAAAAGCAAATGAACATTTTAAAGAAGACCTATTAACCTTCTATATTCTGTGCTACTAGTATATGTTTGCATAAAAAAATAGTAACTGTATAATGTGGTTTCCAGAGCATTCTGTGAGCCAAATGTATGCTAAAAGAAAGTTCAGCTCTGTAAAAAAAAAAAAAAAAAGTCTGATTGGATAAAAAAAAGTCAATGAAAGTCCGTTCATCTACTGATAGCAGGCACGGTTTTCTAAGAGTATGAACCTGTCAATTAATGCAGTGCACTGTACACTCATTGCCAGAAATTTCACCCTGGTAGGATTTCTTAAAAACTCAGTATGCAGTCATGTCTCCGGCTGATATTTAAATGACTACAAGTTTGGTCTGATTTGAAACTGGGTTTTGCTAAAAGACAGTCTAAAACTGCTTCCCTTGCTGTACTATGAGATAAGCTCTCAAAAACTACTTTTGGGTATTATACCACTTGGTAATTGACTTCTAAACCTGCCTTGATGCATTCAAAGACATTTTGCCCAGTTGACAGACTTTAAGAGGGGTGCATCTTGTAGCACCTTCATGCCACCTTCTCCTTGCTTCTGCCTGGACCTTTACCAGGTACTTAGGACATTGAGTGCTACCAGTTTCCTACTGCTGTCATTGATAGCCAGACACTGTAATCTTACTTTTATGTGTCATGAATGAGAAACCTGGACTGCTATGAATTGCAACCATATTGTCTTTAGCAATGAATCCAAGTTCTGTTTGAGATCTGAAGATGTTTACATCTACAAACCCATCTGCAACATCTGTTAGCAAAATGCCACCAGATATCATACAAAACTTGTATTCCTCTATGCCCAGCCGTATCTTGTCTTGTATCCTGGCTAGAGGTAGCCTAATAGGGTACTAGAACCTCCTTTCCCAAATAAACATTTACTTTTGCTCTAATATTTTATTCACTTATATATATACTTTACATTCACACAGTTTCACATTTGATTCCAACAAGTCTTTCTTGGTGCATTGTTTTTTAGGTCAATGAGTGTACTTCGGCATATTTTAGTTTGAGACTGAAGAGTGAAGGCATAAGAAACATCAAACTTAATTATTTCAGTGGCAAAAAATGAATAAATACATACAACTTCATTACTAGACATTTAGAAAAACCCCTTTTGACTGCATATTGTTGTGGCTAACCTTCCAGACTTCAGCTTCAAATCTACAGAATTTCACAATTAAATCCATAAAAAGTTAATGACAAGGTGAGCTCTTAAGGGCAGAAACCTGTCATCTTTTGTTTCACTGTTTGTTCATGTGTTTTCATTACTTGTCATTTTACTTCTGTTACTTCTATTGTAAAGTGGTATGGAATATTTTTTTCTGCATAAACTTCTTTAGCAAAATACAATATAAAAAACTGTTGTAGATGAAAAATTAAACATGAACATATTTTAGTTTGTTATGCATTCCCCAGAGAGAGCTTTACATGTAGTTTGAGGCCTTTTTAATACAAAGGAAAATTGTACTTATAGTACGTGAGGCCTAATAACAATTGTTAGGTAGAAAATAAAAGGCTGAAGTCCTTGAGGCTGAAGTCCCACCTTGCAAAAGTGATGCGTCTTACAGTCACTGCAAAGCCAATGAGAGTCTGGCTAATCTCAGGGAAAAAAATCTGCAGTGCAAAAGCTGCATTGTTTAAAAGCGCTTGCTTTTTTGAAAATCTCAGTTTATCAATTTTACCTGTGGAAATGCTGGCATTTTCTGTACAGGTGTAATAGCAGCAGAAAGTCTGCAGAGGAAAACTCTGTGAAAATGCAATGAAATATGCTGTGGAAAAAAGGGTTCATTTGCTGCATTTCACTACGTTGGGCCTCACGTAGCATAAACACTGCAATTTTGGCCAAAACTGCAGCGTTTTACAGTACCTGCAAAGTTGATTGGATTGTGGCTAATTGCATCCACACATTGCAGAATTCTACAGCAGGCATGCGACAATTTCAAAACTGTTGTGTTTTTTATAAATCGCAGCATGTCAATTATACCTATGGCAACACCGGTGGTTTCCCTATAGGTATAATTGAAGTAGAAAGTCTGCAGAGTAAAACTCTTGGTTTCCGTCTTCAGCCCCGGCAAAACTGGACAGGGGGCGGAAACCCGACGGTCAGCTTTAAAACCCATTCACTTGACCACTGGCGTCCCCCTGTGGCCTGTCCACGGGGAAACATTTATTTTTAGCCAGACACAAAGTCGGACATGCAGGACTTTGTGTCTGGCTAAAAAGAAAACGGTTTCCCCGTGGACAGGCCCCAAGCATACACTGACAGTGACCTTTACAAACCCATTCAAGTGAATGGGTTTTAAAGCTAAAACAAAATATTTTTCAGAGCTCACCCAATTTGTCAATGTTTGAGCAGCAGACTTGTTCCATTCTTCAGGGTACATGGCACATCACGGATAAAAGATGTCTTGTATGCAGGAAATAGAAAAACCAAAAAGAAAGCTGGCAACTCTTCTGAAGGCATCGTTCAATAAAATGTAACTTTTAATAATAAATCATAAAAATAAACAATAGTGTACAAAAATAAGCATAAAACAAACAAATTCCCCTAAAAAACTCCTACGCGTTTCAGAACATTATGTTCCTTTTTCAAGGCATGTATAGCACAATCA
The DNA here is from genome assembly GCF_031893055.1 of Leptodactylus fuscus. Taxonomy (NCBI): domain Eukaryota; kingdom Metazoa; phylum Chordata; class Amphibia; order Anura; family Leptodactylidae; genus Leptodactylus; species Leptodactylus fuscus. Next base: position 156,482,992 of record NC_134269.1, read on the forward strand.
ATCACTACACTCTTTAAATAGTATGACTTCCCCAGGTCAGAGGTACAAGCTCCGGTCAATCAGTGTCAAAATACAAACAGATGATGTTTCTCACTTTAACCCCTTAACGCAATTTCACGTACATGCACGTCAGGGATTCCAGTTTGTTCCCGCATTCCCATGTGCCTGTATGTGATGGAGATTGTACGGGCTCAGAAGCAGAGCCTGTGCGATTACCATGGAAGCCTGGCTGTATCTAACAGCCGGGCTCCCGCTGTAACAGCGGGGACGGTGATTGCACCGATCCCCGCTGTTTAACCCTTAAGGTGCAGGTGGTCAATAGTGACTGCCCCATCTTAAGGGTTTCAAAGTGAAAGTAAAACTCCCGGTGGCATCGGGAACCAGAGTTAGCTGTAACATACAGCTAATATCCTGCTCTTTAACCCCTGATGGAAGCGCAGCTTCCATCGGGGGTTTTAACCCTTTAGATATGGCGGGCAAACATGTCCGCCGTATCCAATGGGCTCTGCTGGGTTAAGGGGCCCCTGGGCGGGCACCAACCACAGTGAGATCGGGGGGTGCCCATATGAAGCATCTGCAGCCAGGGGTCTGTACAGTGACCCCTGGCTGCCTGCAGATCTCACATACCTGGTTGATCCTGCCAGGAAGGGAGGAAGTTAGTCTATACGTCTACTCAAGTGGTAGAAATCCATTCAGCTTACCCAACGGGTCACGTGACCTTCATTTAGCCAATAAACAGCCTTCTACAAAAAATGATACTGCAGGCATCACCAATGTAAGTATAATCTGACTTTTTAAACTTACACACTATTTACATTAATGATAGATCTTGTAGACCCTATGTATATATTGAATAAACTTATAGAGGATAAAAGATACTAAAAGGATATCTACCAAAATATCTAATATTTTTCAAAATATGTTAGTATATATATGATACATCTGTCCTAATATTCATGCCCATTGGTATTCTGCTGTTAAACTTCAGAATCCAATAGGCTCCTTTCTTAAGTAACATTTTCTCCAGTCTCCCCCACAGATTGGCTTATCGATTTTTTCCAAGCCATAAAAACTAGAGATGAGCGAACAGTGTTCTATCGAACTCATGTTCGATCGGATATTAGGCTGTTCGGCATGTTCGAATCGAATCGAACACCGCGTGGTAAAGTGCGCCATTACTCGATTCCCCTCCCACCTTCCCTGGCGCCTTTTTTGCTCCAATAACAGCGCAGGGTAGGTGGGACAGGAACTACGACACCGGTGACGTTGAAAAAAGTAGGCAAAACCCATTGGCTGCCGAAAACATGTGACCTCTAATTTAAAAGAACAGCGACGCCCAGCTTCGCGTCATTCTGAGCTTGCAATTCACCGAGGACGGAGGTTTCCGTCCAGCTAGCTAGGGCTTAGATTCTGGGTAGGCAGGGACAGGCTAGGATAGGAAGGAGAAGACAACCAACAGCTCTTGTAAGAGCTAAATTCCAGGGAGAAGCTTGTCAGTGTAACGTGGCACTGACGGGCTCAATCGCCGCAACCCAGCTTTCCCAGGATCCTGAATGGAATACACTGTCAGTGTATTCCCGTATACCCGATATATACCCCGATACCCGTTCCAACGGTGTGCCCCCCCACCTTCACCCCAGAAATACCCTGCAAGTCCCCTAGCAATAGAATTGGGGCTATATACACCCACAATTTTTACTACTGGTATACAGTGCCATTGTCTGACTGGGAATTCAAAGAATATATTGGGAATACAAATACCCTCATTTCTTGCTACTGCCATATAGTGCCAGTTTCTGACTGGTAATTCAAAGAATATATTGGGGTTACGTGCACCCACAATTTTTACTACTGGTATACAGTGCCATTGTCTGACTGGGAATTCAAAGAATATATTGGGAATACAAATACCCTCATTTCTTGCTACTGCCATATAGTGCCAGTGTCTGACTGGGAATTCAAAGAATATATTGGGGTTACGTGCACCCACAATTTTTACTACTGGTATACAGTGCCATTGTCTGACTGGGAATTCAAAGAATATATTGGGAATACAAATACCCTCATTTCTTGCTACTGCCATATAGTGCCAGTGTCTGACTGGGAATTCAAAGAATATATTGGGGTTACGTGCACCCACAATTTTTACTACTGGTATACAGTGCCATTGTCTGACTGGGAATTCAAAGAATATATTGGGAATACAAATACCCTCATTTCTTGCTACTGCCATATAGTGCCAGTGTCTGACTGGGAATTCAAAGAATATATTGGGGTTACGTGCACCCACAATTTTTACTACTGGTATACAGTGCCATTGTCTGACTGGGAATTCAAAGAATATATTGGGAATACAAATACCCTCATTTCTTGCTACTGCCATATAGTGCCAGTGTCTGACTGGGAATTCAAAGAATATATTAGGGTTACGTGCACCCACAATTTTTACTACTGGTATACAGTGCCATTGTCTGACTGGGAATTCAAAGAATATATTGGGAATACAAATACCCTCATTTCTTGCTACTGCCATATAGTGCCAGTGTCTGACTGGGAATTCAAAGAATATATTGGGGTTACGTGCACCCACAATTTTTACTACTGGTATACAGTGCCATTGTCTGACTGGGAATTCAAAGAATATATTGGGAATACAAATACCCTCATTTCTTGCTACTGCCATATAGTGCCAGTGTCTGACTGGGAATTCAAAGAATATATTGGGGTTACGTGCACCCACAATTTTTACTACTGGTATACAGTGCCATTGTCTGACTGGGAATTCAAAGAATATATTGGGAATACAAATACCCTCATTTCTTGCTACTGCCATATAGTGCCAGTGTCTGACTGGTAATTCAAAGAATATATTGGGGTTACGTGCACCCACAATTTTTACTACTGGTATACAGTGCCATTGTCTGACTGGGAATTCAAAGAATATATTGGGAATACAAATACCCTCATTTCTTGCTACTGCCATATAGTGCCAGTGTCTGACTGGGAATTCAAAGAATATATTGGGGTTACGTGCACCCACAATTTTTACTACTGGTATACAGTGCCATTGTCTGACTGGGAATTCAAAGAATATATTGGGAATACAAATACCCTCATTTCTTGCTACTGCCATATAGTGCCAGTGTCTGACTGGGAATTCAAAGAATATATTGGGGTTACGTGCACCCACAATTTTTACTACTGGTATACAGTGCCATTGTCTGACTGGGAATTCAAAGAATATATTGGGAATACAAATACCCTCATTTCTTGCTACTGCCATATAGTGCCAGTGTCTGACTGGGAATTCAAAGAATATATTGGGGTTACGTGCACCCACAATTTTTACTACTGGTATACAGTGCCATTGTCTGACTGGGAATTCAAAGAATATATTGGGAATACAAATACCCTCATTTCTTGCTACTGCCATATAGTGCCAGTGTCTGACTGGTAATTCAAAGAATATATTGGGGTTACGTGCACCCACAATTTTTACTACTGGTATACAGTGCCATTGTCTGACTGGGAATTCAAAGAATATATTGGGAATACAAATACCCTCATTTCTTGCTACTGCCATATAGTGCCAGTGTCTGACTGGGAATTCAAAGAATATATTGGGGTTACGTGCACCCACAATTTTTACTACTGGTATACAGTGCCATTGTCTGACTGGGAATTCAAAGAATATATTGGGAATACAAATACCCTCATTTCTTGCTACTGCCATATAGTGCCAGTGTCTGACTGGGAATTCAAAGAATATATTGGGGTTACGTGCACCCACAATTTTTACTACTGGTATACAGTGCCAATTTCTAACTAGGAATTCAAAATGCGCAAGGCTCCCGGAAAGGGACGTGGACGAGGCCGTGGGCGAGGTCGGGGGAATGGTTCTGGGGAGCAAGGTAGCAGTGAAGCCACAGGGCGTCCCGTGCCTACTCCTGTGGGGCAGCAAGCATTGCGCCACTCCACAGTGCCAGGGTTGCTTGCCACATTAACTAAACTGCAGGGTACAAACCTTAGTAGGCCCGAGAACCAGGAACAGGTCTTGCAATGGCTGTCAGAGAACGCTTACAGCACATTGTCCAGCAGCCAGTCAGACTCTGCCTCCTCTCCTCCTATTACCCAACAGTCTTGTCTTCCTTCCTCCCAAAATTCCGAAGCTTTACAGAACAATAACCCAAACTGTCCCTGCTCCCCAGAGCTGTTCTCCGCTCCTTTCATTGTCCCTCAACCTGCCTCTCCACGTCACGATTCCACGAACCTAACAGAGGAGCATCTGTGTCCAGATGCTCAAACACTAGAGTCTCCTCCATCTCCGTTCGATTTGGTGGTGGATGACCAGCAACCCACCCTCATCGACGATGATGTGACGCAGTTGCCGTCAGGGCATCCAGTTGACTGGCGCATTGTGCGGGAGGAGGAGATGAGACAGGAGTTGGAAGAGGAAGTGGTGGATGATGAGGACACTGACCCGACCTGGACAGGGGGGATGTCAAGCGGGGAAAGTAGTGTGGATGTTGAGGCAGGTGCAGCACCAAAAAGGGTAGCTAGAGGCAGAGGCAGAGGTCAGCAGCTTAGGCGAAGCCAGGCCACACCCGGAATCTCCCAAGATGTTCCAGTTCGTACCCAGCCCCGAAAAACTCCCACCTCGAGGGCACGTTTCTCGAAGGTGTGGAGTTTTTTCAAGGAATGCGCCGAGGACAGATATAGTGTTGTCTGCACAATTTGCCTCTCGAAATTGATTAGGGGCTCTGAGAAGAGCAACCTGTCCACCACTTCAATGCGCCGTCATTTGGAATCCAAGCACTGGAATCAGTGGCAGGCAGCAACGGCAGGACAAAGGCCGCCTGCCGTTCACGCCACTGCCACTGCCTCTGCCTCTGCCTCTGCCACTGCCACTGCTGACTGTGCTGGCGATGCACTCCAGAGGACGAGCCAGGACACCACTTCATATGCCTCCGCCACTTTGTTGACTTCTACCTCATCCTCCCCTGGTCCTGTCTTATCTCCTTCTCCTGCACCATCAAAGGCACCATCAGGCGTTTCTTTACAACAACCCACCATCTCTCAGACATTGGAGCGGCGGCAGAAATACACTGCTAACCACCCACACGCGCAAGCCTTGAACGCCAACATCGCTAAACTGCTGGCCCAGGAGATGTTGGCGTTCCGGCTTGTTGAAACTCCCGCCTTCCTGGACCTGATGGCAACTGCGGCACCTCGCTATGCCGTCCCTAGCCGTCACTACTTCTCCCGGTGTGCCGTCCCCGCCTTGCACCAGCACGTGTCACTCAACATCAGGCGGGCCCTTAGTTCCGCGCTTTGCACAAAGGTCCACTTGACCACCGACGCGTGGACAAGTGCATGCGGACAGGGACGCTACATTTCACTGACTGCACACTGGGTGAATGTAGTTGAGGCTGGGACTGCTTCCCAAACTGGCCCGGTGTACCTCGTCTCCCCGCCTAACATTCCTGGCAGGGACACGAGAAGAACACCCCCCTCCTCCTCCTCCTCTACCGCCTCCTCCTCCGCCACCGCCTCCTCCTCCGCCACCGCCTCCTCCTCCGCTGTTAGATTGACCCCAGCTACGAGTTGGAAACGTTGCAGCACTGGCGTTGGTAGACGTCAGCAGGCTGTGCTGAAGCTGATCAGCTTGGGGGACAGACAGCACACTGCCTCCGAGGTGAGGGATGCCCTCCTCGATGAGACGGCAATATGGTTTGAGCCGCTGCACCTGGGCCCAGGCATGGTCGTTTGTGATAACGGCCGGAACCTGGTAGCAGCTCTGGAGCTTGCCGGACTCCAACATGTTCCATGCCTGGCCCACGTCTTCAACCTAGTGGTGCAACGTTTCCTAAAGAGCTACCCCAATGTTCCAGAGCTACTGGTGAAAGTGCGGCGCATGTGCGCCCACTTTCGCAAGTCGACAGTAGCCGCTGCTAGCTTAAAATCTCTCCAGCAACGCCTGCATGTGCCACAACACCGGCTTTTGTGCGACGTCCCCACACGCTGGAACTCAACGTTTCAGATGTTGAATAGAGTGGTTGAGCAGCAGAGACCTTTGATGGAATACCAGCTACAAAACCCTAGGGTGCCACAAAGTCAGCTGCCTCAGTTTCACATCCATGAGTGGCCATGGATGAGAGACCTTTGTGACATCCTACGGGTCTTTGAGGAGTCCACAAGGAGGGTGAGCTCTGAGGATGCGATGGTGAGCCTTACAATCCCGCTCTTGTGTGTTCTGAGAGAATCCCTGATTGACATCAGGGATAACTCAGATCACACAGAGGAGTTAGGGATAGCATCCGATCCGTCACAGCTGGAGAGTAGGTCCACACATCTGTCCGCTTCACTGCGTTTAATGGAGGAGGAGGAGGAGGAGGAGGAGGAGGAAGAAGAGTTGTCCGATGATGTGATGGTGATACAGGAGGCTTCCGGGCAACTTCGAATCGTCCCATTGTTGCAGCGCGGATGGGTAGACATGGAGGATGAGGAGGAAATGGAGATTGAACTTTCCGGTGGGGCCAGAGGAGTCATGCCAACTAACACTGTGGCAGACATGGCTGAGTTCATGTTGGGGTGCTTTACAACCGACAAGCGTATTGTCAAAATCATGGAGGACAACCAGTACTGGATCTTTGCTATCCTTGACCCCCGGTATAAAAACAACATCTCGTCTTTTATTCCGGTAGAGGGGAGGGCCAATCGCATCAATGCTTGCCACAGGCAATTGGTGCAGAATATGATGGAGATGTTTCCAGCATGTGACAGTGGCGGCAGGGAGGGCAGTTCCTCCAGTAGGCAACCAAGTTCTCACCGGTCCACACAAACGAGGGGCACACTGTCTAAGGTCTGGGACACCTTGATGGCACCCCCTCGCCAAAGTGCCGCCACGGAGGGTCCTAGTGTCACCAGGCGTGAGAAGTATAGGCGCATGTTGCGGGAATACCTTTCCGACCACAGCCCTGTCCTCTCCGACCCCTCTGCGCCCTACACGTATTGGGTGTCGAAGTTGGACCTGTGGCTTGAACTTGCCCTATATGCCTTGGAGGTGCTGTCCTGTCCTGCCGCCAGCGTCCTATCTGAGAGGGTGTTCAGTGCAGCCGGTGGCATCATCACTGACAAGCGCACCCGTCTGTCAGCTGAGAGTGCCGACCGGCTCACTTTGATAAAAATGAACCACCACTGGGTAGAGCCGTCATTTTTGTGCCCACCTGTGTAAAGCACCCCAACATGAAACTCCATGTCTGTACTCAACCTCTCCAATTCCTCCGCATCCTCATACTCATCCACCATAAGCGTTGCACAATTCTGCTAATACTAGGCTCCCTCCAACATGATTTCCCCCAACTCTGCTGGTTAGAGGCTCCCTCCACCCTGATTTCCACCAACTCTGCTGGTTAGAGGCTCCCTCCACCCTGCTTTCCCACAACTCTGCTGGTTAGAGGCTCCTTCCACCATGAATTTGCCCAAACTGGGCTGTTTAGAGGCTCCCTCCACCATGAATTGGTCCAAACTGGGCTGGTTAGAGGCTCCCTCCACCATTAATTGGTCCAAACAGGGCTGGTTAGAGGCTCCCTCCACCATGAATTTCCCAAAACTTGGCTGTTTAGAGGCTCCCTCCACCATTAATTGGTCCAAACTGGGCTGGTTAGAGGCTCCCTCCACCATGAATTGGTCCAAACTGGGCTGGTTAGAGGCTCCCTCCACCATTAATTGGTCCAAACTGGGCTGGTTAGAGGCTCCCTCCACCATTAATTGGTCCAAACTGGGCTGGTTAGAGGCTCCCTCCACCATGAATTTGCCCAAACTGGGCTGGTTAGAGGCTCCCTCCACCATGAATTTGCCCAAACTGGGCTGTTTAGAGGCTCCCTCCACCATGAATTGGTCCAAACTGGGTTTTTTAGAGGCTCCCTCCACCATGAATTGGTCCAAACTGGGCTGGTTAGAGGCTCCCTCCACCATGAATTTCCCAAAACTTGGCTGTTTAGAGGCTCCCTCCACCATGAATTGGTCCAAACTGGGCTGGTTAGAGGCTCCCTCCACCATTAATTGGTCCAAACTGGGCTGGTTAGAGGCTCCCTCCACCATGAATTTGCCCAAACTGGGCTGTTTAGAGGCTCCCTCCACCATGAATTTGCCCAAACTGGGCTGGTTAGAGGCTCCCTCCACCATGAATTGGTCCAAACGGGTTTTTAGAGGCTCCCTTCACCATGAATTGGTCCAAACTTGGCTGTTTAGAGGCTCCCTCCACCATGAATTGGTCCAAACTGGGGTGGTTAGAGGCTCCCTCCACCATTAATTGGTCCAAACTGGGCTGGTTAGAGGCTCCCTCCACCATTAATTGGTCCAAACTGGGCTGGTTAGAGGCTCCCTCCACCATGAATTGGTCCAAACTGGGGTTTTTAGAGGCTCCCTCCACCATGAATTGGTCCAAACTTGGCTGTTTAGAGGCTCCCTCCACCATTAATTGGTCCAAACTGGGCTGGTTAGAGGCTCCCTCCACCATGAATTGGTCCAAACTGGGTTTTTTAGAGGCTCCCTCCACCATGAATTTGCCCAAACTGGGCTGTTTAGAGGCTCCCTCCACCATGAATTGGTCCAAACTGGGTTTTTTAGAGGCTCCCTCCACCATGAATTTGCCCAAACTGGGCTGTTTAGAGGCTCCCTCCACCATGAATTGGTCCAAACTGGGTTTTTTAGAGGCTCCCTCCACCATGAATTGGTCCAAACTGGGCTGGTTAGAGGCTCCCTCCACCATGAATTGGTCCAAACTGGGGTGGTTAGAGGCTCCCTCCACCATTAATTGGTCCAAACTGGGCTGGTTAGAGGCTCCCTCCACCATTAATTGGTCCAAACTGGGCTGGTTAGAGGCTCCCTCCACCATGAATTTGCCCAAACTGGGCTGGTTAGAGGCTCCCTCCACCATGAATTGGTCCAAACTGGGGTGGTTAGAGGCTCCCTCCACCATTAATTGGTCCAAACTGGGCTGGTTAGAGGCTCCCTCCACCATTAATTGGTCCAAACTGGGCTGGTTAGAGGCTCCCTCCACCATTAATTGGTCCAAACTGGGCTGGTTAGAGGCTCCCTCCACCATGAATTTGCCCAAACTGGGCTGGTTAGAGGCTCCCTCCACCATGAATTGGTCCAAACTGGGGTGGTTAGAGGCTCCCTCCACCATTAATTGGTCCAAACTGGGCTGGTTAGAGGCTCCCTCCACCATTAATTGGTCCAAACTGGGCTGGTTAGAGGCTCCCTCCACCATGAATTTGCCCAAACTGGGCTGTTTAGAGGCTCCCTCCACCATGAATTTGCCCAAACTGGGCTGGTTAGAGGCTCCCTCCACCATGAATTGGTCCAAACTGGGGTTTTTAGAGGCTCCCTCCACCATGAATTGGTCCAAACTGGGGTTTTTAGAGGCTCCCTCCACCATGAATTGGTCCAAACTGGGGTGGTTAGAGGCTCCCTCCACCATTAATTGGTCCAAACTGGGCTGGTTAGAGGCTCCCTCCACCATTAATTGGTCCAAACTGGGCTGGTTAGAGGCTCCCTCCACCATGAATTTGCCCAAACTGGGCTGTTTAGAGGCTCCCTCCACCATGAATTTGCCCAAACTGGGCTGGTTAGAGGCTCCCTCCACCATGAATTGGTCCAAACTGGGGTTTTTAGAGGCTCCCTCCACCATGAATTGGTCCAAACTGGGGTGGTTAGAGGCTCCCTCCACCATTAATTGGTCCAAACTGGGCTGGTTAGAGGCTCCCTCCACCATGAATTGGTCCAAACTGGGGTTTTTAGAGGCTCCCTCCACCATGAATTGGTCCAAACTTGGCTGTTTAGAGGCTCCCTCCACCATTAATTGGTCCAAACTGGGCTGGTTAGAGGCTCCCTCCACCATGAATTGGTCCAAACTGGGTTTTTTAGAGGCTCCCTCCACCATGAATTTGCCCAAACTGGGCTGTTTAGAGGCTCCCTCCACCATGAATTGGTCCAAACTGGGTTTTTTAGAGGCTCCCTCCACCATGAATTGGTCCAAACTTGGCTGTTTAGAGGCTCCCTCCACCATTAATTGGTCCAAACTGGGCTGGTTAGAGGCTCCCTCCACCATGAATTGGTCCAAACTGGGTTTTTTAGAGGCTCCCTCCACCATGAATTTGCCCAAACTGGGCTGTTTAGAGGCTCCCTCCACCATGAATTGGTCCAAACTGGGTTTTTTAGAGGCTCCCTCCACCATGAATTGGTCCAAACTGGGCTGGTTAGAGGCTCCCTCCACCATGAATTGGTCCAAACTGGGGTGGTTAGAGGCTCCCTCCACCATTAATTGGTCCAAACTGGGCTGGTTAGAGGCTCCCTCCACCATTAATTGGTCCAAACTGGGCTGGTTAGAGGCTCCCTCCACCATGAATTTGCCCAAACTGGGCTGGTTAGAGGCTCCCTCCACCATGAATTGGTCCAAACTGGGTTTTTTAGAGGCTCCCTCCACCATGAATTTGCCCAAACTGGGCTGGTTAGAGGCTCCCTCCACCATGAATTGGTCCAAACTGGGGTTTTTAGAGGCTCCCTCCACCATGAATTTGCCCAAACTCTGCTGGTTAGAGGCTCAATCCACCCTGATTTTCAAAACAAATGTTGGTGCCAACCTCAACTTACTACAAGGGCCAAATTCACTGCTGGTGACAAGCTCTCCTCACTGCAAGTGCCAAATACACATGTTTCAAGGTGTTTTCCTACTGTCAGAGAGGTGGTATTGAGTGTGTAAAGTGTGTAGTTGTTAGGCTGTGATGTTGGGGTAATAGAGGGTCTTTGGTGTGTTAGATGCCCCCAGACATGCTTCCCCTGCTGTCCCAGTGTCATTCCAGAGGTGTTGGCATCATTTCCTGGGGTGTCATAGTGGACTTGGTGACCCTCCAGACACGGATTTGGGTTTCCCCCTTAACGAGTATCTGTTCCCCATAGACTATAATGGGGTTCGAAACCCGTTCGAACACACGAACATTGAGCGGCTGTTCGAATCGAATTTCGAACCTCGAACATTTTAGTGTTCGCTCATCTCTAATAAAAACGCATAGAGGAGACATCAGAGTTATGTACAGCAGAAAAATGATGGGATACACCAGACATACTTTCATCGGGGAACTTATTAGCGTCAGTTATATGTTCCGAAATCCTTTTTTTCAAAGGTCTGATTGTGCACCCAATGTAGTCTTTTCTACAAGAAAAGCACTTAACATTGTAAATGACATGGTGTAAATAAACAGTTAATAAAAGTTTTTATATTTATTTTAATATCAAACTTATAGCTTTCTCCCACTGAAGTTTTCATTGTATATCTACATACATTGCATCGAGACAATCCACATCCAATAAACCCTTTGAATGATGGATTTCTGAACAATTTTTTCAATTTACTGATACATAGTCCCGGTGACAATAGATCTCCTAGTGACTTTTTTCGCTACATAGCGTACTCCATTGTCTAAAATTTCCTTTGAAACTGGATCTATGCTTAAAATTGGCAAGTTTTTTTTTAACAATGTCCACTATTTTTGTATATTGGGGACTAAACGCTGTTGAAAAGGTTAACTGACCATCTGCTTCTTTTGGAGCTGTTTTATTGTCTTTTAATAACAATCCCCTTGACCTATCCTTAATAAGTTTATTTGCTCTCTTCAAGGTCCATTCAGGGTAGTGTCTTTTACCCAATCGATCTAATGTTTCTACTGAGGATCGTGTATAATCCTCTACTTTTTGTCCGAATTAATTCGCCCATTGGGACAGATTTCATGACATGTTTAGGATGGCAGCTATCTGCTCTAAGTACAGTATTACCCGCAGTGGGTGTCCTGTAAAGAGAGGAAAAAATTTCCCCTCCGGTACATCGCCTTTTAAGGTGATGTCCAAAAAATTTATGTGAGCGGAGGCATGCGAAAAAGTAAAACTAAGTGACAAAGAATTATTATTTAAATAACCTAAAAAAGCTGGTATGGACGCCACATCCCCTGACTATACAATCAAGATGTTGTCAATGTAGCGTCCGTACCAGCTTAAAAAATGAAAAGGATTGTGTAATCTTCTTCTTCTGGCACTGGGATCACACTTGTACACCTGCGCAGTCGGCTCTGCCATCAGGCCGCAGGCAGAGCCGAGTGCACATGCCGGTGGCCATTTTTTTTCGTGTCCACTTACGCGAGCATGCGCAGTACACTCTGTACTCTGTTGCTGACGAAGATGGAGGCAGCTCTGGAGAGAGTTCTCTCGCAGCGAGATAACTCATTTGCATACTGACGAGAAATGGATTTTTAACCGAACGGCGGGGTGAAGATGATATCTAAAGGTAGGAGAAGAATAGCCTTTCTTAAGACTATTCTGACGTGTCAACCAGAAAAAAAAGTTTTAAATGGTAGAATCCCTTTAAAGTAAGCAATGAAGAAATAGCAGCTCTCACACAAGAACTATGGTGCCTTCATACAGATGACCCCACCAATCAGATATTAAACATAGACCATCAATTTTCTGAACCAGAAAAAGAAAACGTGTAGAAAACTAATGTAGAACAAGCAAAAGAAGTCTGGAGAAAATTAGGGAAAGGAAAATGATTTGAAAAGAAAAAAGGATAACAATTAAGAGAAATAGAGAGCTGTAACCAAGAAGATGTGCAGGAATGAAGAGGTGTGCAATGTGGATTAAAACAATGGATGAGAAGCTATCTCTGTTGACAGGAATCTGTCTCTGCTCAGCCCAAAATAGGGCATTTTGTTTTAAAACATTATCTATTTTTTATGAATATGAGTGCTGTAAAATTCATTCTCAGTAAAAAAAAAAAAAATATATTATCTTTATTAACTTGAGAACCAATGGAGCTGTTCACTGTATCCGTACATATGAAATTATTGTATATATCCAGTACACATTAGTCTTAAAATGAATGTATTCTTGACACCTATCAATTAATATTGTCATCAGTGACAAACAACGTTGTAAATCATTTTTGCAAACTGTCAGCATCAACTGGGTTTTGAATCTTGTTTAAGGAGACTTAAGGCTGACATCTGTCATTGTCATTGTAAACACGAGTCATCCCTTATTCTGATGAATCCATTTTTCCATTTAAAGTTTTTGTTCCTTCAGTCATCATTGTCACCTATCAGTTACTAAATGATTCTTTGCTATCACAATGATACCTGGCAGCTTATAATTGGAGATTGACTCTTGTTAATATTTCTAGCCTGATAGTCAATGTGTATACTAGAAATTAATAAATTTGTCTGACAATATATTGAACTACTGTATATAGTCCTTAGTAAAACATGTAGACTTCAAAGCTGCACAAAGTGTAAAAGGGATAAGGCACATTAAAGTATGTGTCCATTTTTATTCATTGTTTCAGGTTTAAAATGCTATGCTAATTTCTATGCATATCTTAATTAGAATTCTTGAAACAGAGCTCTATATCCCCATGTAGACAAAGTTGGAAAAATAATGTCTTGACTGCTTGCAGCTACCAATAGTGGAAACATATAAGCATGCCGTGTAGTATTGAGCTCGATGAATAAAAATATGCATTAAGCTCCTCCTAAGCTTTCTTTTCTAATGGCTGCAGGTAGCTGTTCCACTGATTATGTCAAATTTGGAATGTATTCTCTAGCCCCAACCATTCCCAAGCAATCACTTCTGTTAGTTTCAGAATAATTGTACTCTCTGCTGTCAAGTGGGCGGTCCTGAACTGGAGCAGAAAGACAGGGACCACCAATCTGAGAGATCATAACTGTGCTGAGTCTAACACTAAGGAATAGTGGGAGCTTGAGAAATAATTCCAAATCTGCTAGAATCAGTGTTGTAGCACCTATAGAAGGATGCAGACAGTTGGCATTGGTGGAAGTGGTGAAAGGTCCTCTTTAAGTCTGTTTCTATGCAGGGGATTATCTATATCATCATGGGCAGCAAAGTAGAAGGACAGACAAGGAAAGGAATGAGATCAGGAAAGTGTTTGGGTATAGTAATAGGTAGGGGGGGGGACAGCTATCCATAGATAGCTCTCCATAGTTAAGTTATTCCCATTCTCCACTTAAGAAAATAAATAAAAAGCAGAATAGCAGTTCTGAAGTGCAACTAGCAAGATGAACAGGAATTTTCATGTAAGGGTATGTTCACACAGATTTTGCAGGCAGATTTTGATGAGGAATCTGCCTCAAAATCCGACTGCAAAAACATCACCCATGCTTTTTTTTCTGCTAGCGATTTTTTTCAGCTTGCAGGAAAAATAAGTGGCTTGCCCTATCTTCCCGCAGATTCCCGTAGCATCCGCAGCTCAAGACTCACTCCTGATTAGAAAAATGAAAGGAAAACGGGGGGCACTAAGCCATTTGAAGAATTTTCCTTAAAAACTTAGTCCTTTATTTGAGAGTAAAGATAAAACAAACCGGGAGGGAGGAATGACAGGCAAGGTGTGGGCAACAGCCGTTTCGCGCTGGCACAGCTTTCTCAAACCAAGTATGTGTCAAAAATCACATGCTCTATGCAGGGGATTATGTCAAATTTGTCAAATTATGTCAAAACATGTTTTGTTTTATCTTTACTCTCAAATAAAGGACTAAGTTTTAAAGAAAATGAGGAGTGCCCCCTGTTTTCCTTTCTTTTTTCTTGAATACTTTACTTGTTTTCACTGGGATGTAGAGCACCACCCTGGAAGATACTTATGACTGGTTCCATATGCTTTGTATAACCGCAGAGAGTGTATTAGCGGTTGGAATTAAAGGGGTATTCCCATAACTCTTGTTCTGCAGCCTGAAGGCTTTGTACTCTCTTCACTTCCTGGATTTCTCGCACATTGGTGGGCGGGTTTTCACTTGCTCCGCTATCTCCTATGATCCACAGTATGATGCTGATGTGGAAACTGATGTAGCAGAGCTGGATTTGAGACAGCTTGCATTACATACACAGGTAACGGACTCCTTATCTCAGCCCTTATCAGCCAAATTCAATTAAACCGGCTGATAAGTGGAAAAGCTGAAGATAGACAGCACAGTAATCCCGGAGCTCTCACCTCCCCCTGCCCTATATGAGGAGCTCCGTTGCTTGTCAGCCCCTCCCTCCCCCCTGAGAGCAGGCAGCTACATCACTTGACAAATGAGCAGATAATCCCAAGGGCAAGTGTCAACAATGAAGTGAATTAAGATAGTGGCCAAACAAAGCAGTTTGGATAAAGCAATGTATTTAGGAAAAGTCTTATATCAACATAAACTAGCAGTATAGATAGGATCCTTGTTATGGGACAACCCCTTTAAGCGATAGTGCCACTTTTTCCTTGGACTTTTGGCTTTTTCACTCCTGATTAGGCCCATTCATTCCAATGCCATGTGAACTTATCCTTAAGTTTTATATTTGGGTTTTAATTGTATTGTTTATTATTATTATTAGTAATAGTAGTAGTAGTAGTAGTAGTAGTAGTCGTAGTAGTAGTAGTAGTAGTAGTAGTAGTAATATTTTGATTTGAATGACATGTTATTATTAGCTTTTATTACTTTACTACTATCTTATTTTTAAAAACTATCCTTGGACAGGAAACACTCATATCTCTTTTTCATGTTAGTATGGAAAGGCATAAATATTCCAACAAGCATTTTGTACTGACATCTAAAATAGTGGTAAATACTGTAAATAAAAGACTGTATTCACAGATGTGTTTGTGCTAAATGACAAAAAGAAAGAAATGTTACAACATAATAAATCAGAATTCTGTCCTGAGTTTGCTATACACAGATGCTGTGCAAGACATGAATATGACTCATATCATCATGTCTGAGAATTAATGTGGCCAAACATATTGATAGCAAAATTCTGTAAAATTCCATATTTGCAAAATGTTATTTGGAAGCTTTTTCCTTAATGCTCTGATGTTGTGGGTTAATGTTGGCTTTTATTGTGACATATATGGTGTTATCTATTAAAAAACACAGATATTGCTGTCTATGCGGAATTTACGAGTGAGCAATGAACCAATTAGAATAGGTATATAAAATATTCCCATACTTTGTGAATTTGTGATTTCTCTTATAATGTCTCATGTAAGCAAAGAAAATGTACATGTCAGCGTCAGTGATACTATGTTACATAATGGTATAGGCTGGGGCCCCATGTGGCATAAATGGTGCAGAAAAAATACACGCATCCTGTGATTTCCAAATCATTTAAGCAGTAAAAGACTGCGCTTTTCACAAAACCGAACAAATGGAGGTGTGCCACTGCTCACAAACTAAATCTCTGCATTATGGAGTATAATAGTTGGAGGCCCAAGGGAGTTAACAAAAAAAAAAAACAACAAAAAACATTCACACTCTTTTATCATCTCTTTTGGGCCTCCCTGTAGCATCCAGCACTCTCCTGATGATGTCATGCACTTTTGGGTCACCCCGGGCACATGATATCACTGAGGAGGTGAAGAGAGAGCACTGAATGCAACAAGAAGGGGCACCTATCATACGCTGGGGTCTGAATAGACATCAAACATAATTTTGTCTGTTTTACCTTAAAACGCTAGGCATTGGATAAATAGGTGTCTAGTAGCCCGGAGAGTGTTCTCCTCCAAGTTTTAAATCATTTTAAGGTGTGGTTTGTACCAAACTTGTTCAACCCAATGCAAATTGGATCCTAGTGTGAAAATGTTGATAAATTTGTTGCATCTTTAAATACACTATGGACTAAAAGTATTAGCCCCCACTTCATTGAATTCAGGCGTTTCAGACAGTCCTATTGCCACAGGTCCATAAAATCCAGCATCTAGCCATGCAGTCTGCCGCTACAAACATTTTTTGAAAGGAATGGGTTATTTTAAAGAGCTCCAGAATTCCAGCATAGTACTGTAATAGAACGTCACATAATTCAATGAAATTTCTTCCCTTCTAGGTCAACTGTGAGTGGTATTGTTGAAAAGTGAAAATGTTTAGGAATCACAATAACTCAGCCATGAAGTGGCAGAACACAAATTTACAGAATGGCTTTGCCAAGTGCTGAGGTTTATAGTGCATTATGCTGATCCCACCGCAACCATTTTTCATTTTTCACTCCCTGCCTTCCAAATGCCATAGTGTTTTTCCCCATTCAATATGGTGGATGTCAACAAAAGAATACAGGGGTGTTCTGAGACGTTTCTTTATTATTTTATACTGCTGATAGTGGACCAATAAACATAACAAACAAGTACTGAACTCTCCCCAAGTCTCTGTTTCAAGGAGCAGTAACAGTTCTTATCTATACAGACCCCCAGGCTAACATCACTAGTGACGTCCCATTTTCACTAGAGCACATCTTCAGCCAATTACAGGACTCAGCAGTGCCGTGGCATGCTGTTGGTGAAGAGGTGACTGCTGATGCCTATGATTGCCTGCAATGGTTACCAGGCTCCAAGAACTGGATGATCTGTATAATATGTTATAAATAAATGGACCTACTACCAGTAGAGATGGTTGCCCGGGGAATAGTCAAGTACTTGTTTGTTGTATTTATTTTCCCACTAGTAGCAGTATAAAATAATAAAAACATGCCTCAGAACACCCTTTTAAGGTCTCCCACATGTAAATGAGTCTTATACAACAAAAAATCAATTCTATCAGAGAGGAACACGGAATAAACTAGCATTAGTGTAGCTCGTGAATAACCTCAGCATGTCATGAGAAATGTATACCATATGTCTGCATATGCCTGTCTTGCCTCATATTGTACTATATAAAATACTGATACACTGGTTCAAAGATTTTTTTTTTTTAGCAACAAAAATAGCAAAAAACTAATTTACCAAACTCCCACTGAAAAAAAAAAAAAAAACTGCATCACTTTTTCCACATATGGACACACTTTCCGCATATTTTTAGCTAATAGGCAAATGTAAAATAGTTCAGGAATATTTTTAGATAAGCTCAAAAAAAAAAATAGAGTAGTGCTTGAAAAAAATCTGGAGTGAAAAAACTTTAATCTTATTTTACTAAAAATACATATATTGAGTAGTTGGAGAGAAAAACGTCTGCTTACCCAAGAAACTGCATAGATTCAAAACAATATTTTTTCAGCAACCAGAGTATAGCAGAATTTTAAATATAATAAATGTATAGACTAGAGATGAGCGAACACTAAAATGTTCGAGGTTCGAAATTCGATTCGAACAGCCGCTCACTGTTCGAGTGTTCGAATGGGTTTCGAACCCCATTATAGTCTATGGGGAACATAAACTCGTTAAGGGGGAAACCCAAATTCGTGTCTGGAGGGTCACCAAGTCCACTATGACACCCCAGGAAATGATACCAACACCCTGGAATGACACTGGGACAGCAGGGGAAGCATGTCTGGGGGCATAAAAGTCACTTTATTTCATGGAAATCCCTGTCAGTTTGCGATTTTCGCAAGCTAACTTTTCCCCATAGAAATGCATTGGCCAGTGCTGATTGGCCAGAGTACGGAACTCGACCAATCAGCGCTGGCTCTGCTGGAGGAGGCGGAGTCTAAGATAGCTCCACACCAGTCTCCATTCAGGTCCGACCTTAGACTCCGCCTCCTCCGGCAGAGCCAGCGCTGATTGGCCGAAGGCTGGCCAATGCATTCCTATGCGAATGCAGACTTAGCAGTGCTGAGTCAGTTTTGCTCAACTACACATCTGATGCACACTCGGCACTGCTACATCAGATGTAGCAATCTGATGTAGCAGAGCCGAGGGTGCACTAGAACCCCTGTGCAAACTCAGTTCACGCTAATAGAATGCATTGGCCAGCGCTGATTGGCCAATGCATTCTATTAGCCCGATGAAGTAGAGCTGAATGTGTGTGCTAAGCACACACATTCAGCACTGCTTCATCAAGCCAATACAATGCATTAGCCAGTGCTGATTGGCCAGAGTACGGAATTCGGCCAATCAGCGCTGGCCAATGCATTCTATTAGCCCGATGAAGTAGAGCTGAATGTGTGTGCTAAGCACACACATTCAGCACTGCTTCATCAAGCCAATACAATGCATTAGCCAGTGCTGATTGGCCAGAGTACGGAATTCGGCCAATCAGCGCTGGCTCTGCTGGAGGAGGCGGAGTCTAAGGTCGCTCCACACCAGTCTCCATTCAGGTCCGACCTTAGACTCCGCCTCCTCCGGCAGAGCCAGCGCTGATTGGCCGAAGGCTGGCCAATGCATTCCTATGCGAATGCAGACTTAGCAGTGCTGAGTCAGTTTTGCTCAACTACACATCTGATGCACACTCGGCACTGCTACATCAGATGTAGCAATCTGATGTAGCAGAGCCGAGGGTGCACTAGAACCCCTGTGCAAACTCAGTTCACGCTAATAGAATGCATTGGCCAGCGCTGATTGGCCAATGCATTCTATTAGCCCGATGAAGTAGAGCTGAATGTGTGTGCTAAGCACACACATTCAGCACTGCTTCATCAAGCCAATACAATGCATTAGCCAGTGCTGATTGGCCAGAGTACGGAATTCGGCCAATCAGCGCTGGCTCTGCTGGAGGAGGCGGAGTCTAAGGTCGGACCTGAATGGAGACTGGTGTGGAGCGATCTTAGACTCCGCCTCCTCCAGCAGAGCCAGCGCTGATTGGCCGAATTCCGTACTCTGGCCAATCAGCACTGGCTAATGCATTGTATTGGCGTGATGAAGCAGTGCTGAATGTGTGTGCTTAGCACACACATTCAGCTCTACTTCATCGGGCTAATAGAATGCATTGGCCAGCGCTGATTGGCCGAATTCCGTACTCTGGCCAATCAGTGCTGGCCAATGCATTCTATTAGCTTGATGAAGCAGAGTGTGCACAAGGGTTCAAGCGCACCCTCGGCTCTGATGTAGCAGAGCCGAGGCTGCACAAGGGTTCAAGCGCACCCTCGGCTCTGATGTAGGAGAGCCGAGGGTGCACTTGAACCCTTGTGCAGCCTCGGCTCTGCTACATCAGAGCCGAGGGTGCGCTTGAACCCTTGTGCACACTCTGCTTCATCAAGCTAATAGAATGCATTGGCCAGCGTTGATTGGCCAATGTATTCTATTAGCCTGATGAAGTAGAGCTGAATGTGTGTGCTAAGCACACACATTCAGCTCTACTTCATCGGGCTAATAGAATGCATTGGCCAGCGCTGATTGGCCAGAGTACGGAACTCGACCAATCAGCGCTGGCTCTGCTGGAGGAGGCGGAGTCTAAGATCGCTCCACACCAGTCTCCATTCAGGTCCGACCTTAGACTCCGCCTCCTCCAGCAGAGCCAGCGCTGATTGGCCGAATTCCGTACTCTGGCCAATCAGCACTGGCTAATGCATTGTATTGGCTTGATGAAGCAGTGCTGAATGTGTGTGCTTAGCACACACATTCAGCTCTACTTCATCGGGCTAATAGAATGCATTGGCCAATCAGCGCTGGCCAATGCATTCTATTAGCGTGAACTGAGTTTGCACAGGGGTTCTAGTGCACCCTCGGCTCTGCTACATCAGATTGCTACATCTGATGTAGCAGTGCCGAGTGTGCATCAGATGTGTAGTTGAGCAAAACTGACTCAGCACTGCTAAGTCTCTGCATTCGCATAGGAATGCATTGGCCAGCCTTCGGCCAATCAGCGCTGGCTCTGCCGGAGGAGGCGGAGTCTAAGGTCGGACCTGAATGGAGACTGGTGTGGAGCGATCTTAGACTCCGCCTCCTCCAGCAGAGCCAGCGCTGATTGGTCGAGTTCCGTACTCTGGCCAATCAGCGCTGGCCAATGCATTCTATTAGCCCGATGAAGTAGAGCTGAATGTGTGTGCTTAGCACACACATTCAGCTCTACTTCATCAGGCTAATAGAATACATTGGCCAATCAGCGCTGGCCAATGCATTCTATTAGCTTGATGAAGCAGAGTGTGCACAAGGGTTCAAGCGCACCCTCGGCTCTGATGTAGCAGAGCTGAGGGTGCACAAGGGTTCAAGTGCACCCTCGGCTCTCCTACATCAGAGCCGAGGGTGCGCTTGAACCCTTGTGCAGCCTCGGCTCTGCTACATCAGAGCCGAGGGTGCGCTTGAACCCTTGTGCACACTCTGCTTCATCAAGCTAATAGAATGCATTGGCCAGCACTGATTGGCCAGAGTACGGAATTCGGCCAATCAGCGCTGGCCAATGCATCCCTATGGGAAAAAGTTTATCTCACAAAAATCACAATTACACACCCGATAGAGCCCCAAAAAGTTATTTTTAATAACATTCCCCCCTAAATAAAGGTTATCCCTAGCTATCCCTGCCTGTACAGCTATCCCTGTCTCATAGTCACAAAGTTCACATTCTCATATGACCCGGATTTGAAATCCACTATTCGTCTAAAATGGAGGTCACCTGATTTCGGCAGCCAATGACTTTTTCCAATTTTTTTCAATGCCCCCAGTGTCGTAGTTCCTGTCCCACCTCCCCTGCGCTGTTATTGGTGCAAAAAAGGCGCCAGGGAAGGTGGGAGGGGAATCGAATTTTGGCGCACTTTACCACGTGGTGTTCGATTCGATTCGAACATTGCGAACACCCTGATATCCGATCGAACATGTGTTCGATAGAACACTGTTCGCTCATCTCTAGTATAGACTCCAGTAAATATGCATCATATGTACATTTTCCAGAGGGCAAATTTTTCCTCACATAATCATTGATAATTATTAGAGATGAGCGAACACTAAAATGTTCGAGGTTCGAAATTCGAATCGAACAGCCGCTCACTGTTCGTGTGTTCGAACGGGTTTCGAACCCCATTATAGTCTATGGGGAACATATACTCGTTAAGGGGGAAACCCAAATCCGTGTCTGGAGGGTCACCAAGTCCACTATGACACCACAGGAAATGATGCCAACACCTCTGGAATGACACTGGGACAGCAGGGGAAGCATGTCTGGGGGCATCTAACACACCAAAGACCCTCTATTACCCCAACATCACAGCCTAACAACTACACACTTTACACACTCAATACCACCTCTCTGACAGTAGGAAAACACCTTGAAACATGTGTATTTGGCACTTGAAGTGAGGAGAGCTTGTCACCAGCAGTGAATTTGGCCCTTGTAGTAAGTTGAGGTTGGCACCAACATTTGTTTTGAAAATCAGGGTGGATTGAGCCTCTAACCAGCAGAGTTTGGGCAAATTCATGGTGGAGGGAGCCTCTAAAAACCCCAGTTTGGACCAATTCATGGTGGAGGGAGCCTCTAAAAACCCCAGTTTGGACCAATTCATGGTGGAGGGAGCCTCTAAAAAACCCAGTTTGGACCAATTCATGGTGGAGGGAGCCTCTAAACAGCCCAGTTTGGGCAAATTCATGGTGGAGGAAGCCTCTAACCAGCCCAGTTTGGGCAAATTCATGGTGGAGGGAGCCTCTAAACAGCCCAGTTTGGGCAAATTCATGGTGGAGGGAGCCTCTAACCAGCCCAGTTTGGACCAATTCATGGTGGAGGGAGCCTCTAAAAACCCCAGTTTGGACCAATTCATGGTGGAGGGAGCCTCTAAAAACCCCAGTTTGGACCAATTCATGGTGGAGGGAGCCTCTAAAAACCCCAATTTGGACCAATTCATGGTGGAGGGAGCCTCTAACCAGCCCAGTTTGGACCAATTCATGGTGGAGGGAGCCTCTAACCAGCCCAGTTTGGGCAAATTCATGGTGGAGGGAGCCTCTAAAAACCCCAATTTGGACCAATTCATGGTGGAGGGAGCCTCTAAACAGCCCAGTTTGGGCAAATTCATGGTGGAGGGAGCCTCTAAAAACCCCAGTTTGGACCAATTCATGGTGGAGGGAGCCTCTAAAAAACCCAGTTTGGACCAATTCATGGTGGAGGGAGCCTCTAACCAGCCCAGTTTGGACCAATTCATGGTGGAGGGAGCCTCTAAAAACCCCAATTTGGACCAATTCATGGTGGAGGGAGCCTCTAACCAGCCCAGTTTGGACCAATTCATGGTGGAGGGAGCCTCTAAACAGCCCAGTTTGGGCAAATTCATGGTGGAGGGAGCCTCTAAAAACCCCAGTTTGGACCAATTCATGGTGGAGGGAGCCTCTAAAAACCCCAGTTTGGACCAATTCATGGTGGAGGGAGCCTCTAAAAACCCCAGTTTGGACCAATTCATGGTGGAGGGAGCCTCTAAAAACCCCAGTTTGGACCAATTCATGGTGGAGGGAGCCTCTAACCAGCCCAGTTTGGACCAATTCATGGTGGAGGGAGCCTCTAACCAGCCCAGTTTGGGCAAATTCATGGTGGAGGGAGCCTCTAACCAGCCCAGTTTGGACCAATTCATGGTGGAGGGAGCCTCTAAAAACCCCAGTTTGGACCAATTCATGGTGGAGGGAGCCTCTAAAAACCCCAGTTTGGACCAATTCATGGTGGAGGGAGCCTCTAAAAACCCCAGTTTGGACCAATTCATGCTGGAGGGAGCCTCTAAACAGCCCAGTTTGGGCAAATTCATGGTGGAGGGAGCCTCTAAAAACCCCAGTTTGGACCAATTCATGGTGGAGGGAGCCTCTAAAAACCCCAATTTGGACCAATTCATGGTGGAGGGAGCCTCTAAACAGCCCAGTTTGGGCAAATTCATGGTGGAGGGAGCCTCTAAAAACCCCAGTTTGGACCAATTCATGGTGGAGGGAGCCTCTAAAAAACCCAGTTTGGACCAATTCATGGTGGAGGGAGCCTCTAACCAGCCCAGTTTGGACCAATTCATGGTGGAGGGAGCCTCTAAACAGCCCAGTTTGGGCAAATTCATGGTGGAGAGAGCCTCTAACCAGCCCAGTTTGGACCAATTCATGGTGGAGGGAGCCTCTAAAAACCCCAGTTTGGACCAATTCATGGTGGAGGGAGCCTCTAAAAACCCCAGTTTGGACCAATTCATGGTGGAGGGAGCCTCTAAAAACCCCAGTTTGGACCAATTCATGGTGGAGGGAGCCTCTAAACAGCCCAGTTTGGACCAATTCATGGTGGAGGGAGCCTCTAAAAACCCCAATTTAGACCAATTCATGGTGGAGGGAGCCTCTAACCAGCCCAGTTTGGACCAATTCATGGTGGAGGGAGCCTCTAACAGCCCAGTTTGGGCAAATTCATGGTGGAGGGAGCCTCTAACCAGCCCAGTTTGGGCAAATTCATGGTGGAGGGAGCCTCTAACCAGCCCAGTTTGGACCAATTCATGGTGGAGGGAGCCTCTAAAAACCCCAGTTTGGACCAATTCATGGTGGAGGGAGCCTCTAAAAACCCCAGTTTGGACCAATTCATGGTGGAGGGAGCCTCTAAAAACCCCAGTTTGGACCAATTCATGCTGGAGGGAGCCTCTAAACAGCCCAGTTTGGGCAAATTCATGGTGGAGGGAGCCTCTAAAAACCCCAGTTTGGACCAATTCATGGTGGAGGGAGCCTCTAAAAACCCCAATTTGGACCAATTCATGGTGGAGGGAGCCTCTAAACAGCCCAGTTTGGGCAAATTCATGGTGGAGGGAGCCTCTAAACAGCCCAGTTTGGACCAATTCATGGTGGAGGGAGCCTCTAAAAACCCCAGTTTGGACCAATTCATGGTGGAGGGAGCCTCTAAAAACCCCAGTTTGGACCAATTCATGGTGGAGGGAGCCTCTAAAAACCCCAGTTTGGACCAATTCATGGTGGAGGGAGCCTCTAAAAACCCCAGTTTGGACCAATTCATGGTGGAGGGAGCCTCTAAAAACCCCAGTTTGGACCAATTCATGGTGGAGGGAGCCTCTAAAAACCCCAGTTTGGACCAATTCATGGTGGAGGGAGCCTCTAAAAACCCCAGTTTGGACCAATTCATGGTGGAGGGAGCCTCTAAACAGCCCAGTTTGGACCAATTCATGGTGGAGGGAGCCTCTAAAAACCCCAATTTAGACCAATTCATGGTGGAGGGAGCCTCTAACCAGCCCAGTTTGGACCAATTCATGGTGGAGGGAGCCTCTAACAGCCCAGTTTGGGCAAATTCATGGTGGAGGGAGCCTCTAAAAACCCCAATTTGGACCAATTCATGGTGGAGGGAGCCTCTAAACAGCCCAGTTTGGGCAAATTCATGGTGGAGGGAGCCTCTAAAAACCCCAGTTTGGACCAATTCATGGTGGAGGGAGCCTCTAACCAGCCCAGTTTGGGCAAATTCATGGTGGAGGGAGCCTCTAACCAGCAGAGTTGTGGGAAAGCAGGGTGGAGGGAGCCTCTAACCAGCAGAGTTGGTGGAAATCAGGGTGGAGGGAGCCTCTAACCAGCAGAGTTGGGGGAAATCATGTTGGAGGGAGCCTAGTATTAGCAGAATTGTGCAACGCTTATGGTGGATGAGTATGAGGATGCGGAGGAATTGGAGAGGTTGAGTACAGACATGGAGTTTCATGTTGGGGTGCTTTACACAGGTGGGCACAAAAATGAAGGCTCTATCCAGTGGTGGTTCATTTTTATCAAAGTGAGCCGGTCGGCACTCTCAGCTGACAGACGGGTGCGCTTGTCAGTGATGATGCCACCGGCTGCACTGAACACCCTCTCAGATAGGACGCTGGCGGCAGGACAGGACAGCACCTCCAAGGCATATAGGGCAAGTTCAAGCCACAGGTCCAACTTCGACACCCAATACGTGTAGGGCGCAGAGGGGTCGGAGAGGACAGGGCTGTGGTCGGAAAGGTATTCCCGCAACATGCGCCTATACTTCTCACGACTGGTGACACTAGGACCCTCTGTGGCGGCACTTTGGCGAGGGGGTGCCATCAAGGTGTCCCAGACCTTAGACAGTGTGCCCCTCGTTTGTGTGGACCGGTGAGAACTTGGTCGCCTACTGGAGGAACTGTCCTCCCTGCCGCCAATGTCACATGCTGGAAACATCTCCATCATATTCTGCACCAATTGCCTGTGGCAAGCATTGATGCGATTGGCCCTCCCCTCTACCGGAATAAAAGACGAGATGTTGTTTTTATACCGGGGGTCAAGGATAGCAAAGATCCAGTACTGGTTGTCCTCCATGATTTTGACAATATGCTTGTCGGTTGTAAAGCACCCCAACATGAACTCAGCCATGTCTGCCACAGTGTTAGTTGGCATGACTCCTCTGGCCCCACCGGAAAGTTCAATCTCCATTTCCTCCTCATCCTCCATGTCTACCCATCCGCGCTGCAACAATGGGACGATTCGAAGTTGCCCGGAAGCCTCCTGTATCACCATCACATCATCGGACAACTCTTCTTCCTCCTCCTCCTCCTCCTCCTCCTCCATTAAACGCGATGAAGCGGACAGATGTGTGGACCTACTCTCCAGCTGTGACGGATCGGATGCTATCCCTGACTCCTCTGTGTGATCTGAGTTATCCCTGATGTCAATCAGGGATTCTCTCAGAACACACAAGAGCGGGATTGTAAGGCTCACCATCGCATCCTCAGAGCTCACCCTCCTTGTGGACTCCTCAAACACCCGTAGGATGTCACAAAGGTCTCTCATCCATGGCCACTCATGGATGAGAAACTGAGGCAGCTGACTTTGTGGCACCCTAGGGTTTTGTAGCTGGTATTCCATCAAAGGTCTCTGCTGCTCAACCACTCTATTCAACATCTGAAACGTTGAGTTCCAGCGTGTGGGGACGTCGCACAAAAGCCGGTGTTGTGGCACATGCAGGCGTTGCTGGAGAGATTTTAAGCTAGCAGCGGCTACTGTCGACTTGCGAAAGTGGGCGCACATGCGCCGCACTTTCACCAGTAGCTCTGGAACATTGGGGTAGCTCTTTAGGAAACGTTGCACCACTAGGTTGAAGACGTGGGCCAGGCATGGAACATGTTGGAGTCCGGCAAGCTCCAGAGCTGCTACCAGGTTCCGGCCGTTATCACAAACGACCATGCCTGGGCCCAGGTGCAGCGGCTCAAACCATATTGCCGTCTCATCGAGGAGGGCATCCCTCACCTCGGAGGCAGTGTGCTGTCTGTCCCCCAAGCTGATCAGCTTCAGCACAGCCTGCTGACGTCTACCAACGCCAGTGCTGCAACGTTTCCAACTCATAGCTGGGGTCAATCTAACAGCGGAGGAGGAGGCGGTGGCGGAGGAGGAGGCGGTAGAGGAGGAGGAGGAGGGGGGTGTTCTTCTCGTGTCCCTGCCAGGAATGTTAGGCGGGGAGACGAGGTACACCGGGCCAGTTTGGGAAGCAGTCCCAGCCTCAACTACATTCACCCAGTGTGCCGTCAGTGAAATGTAGCGTCCCTGTCCGCATGCACTTGTCCACGCGTCGGTGGTCAAGTGGACCTTTGTGCAAAGCGCGGAACTAAGGGCCCGCCTGATGTTGAGTGACACGTGCTGGTGCAAGGCGGGGACGGCACACCGGGAGAAGTAGTGACGGCTAGGGACGGCATAGCGAGGTGCCGCAGTTGCCATCAGGTCCAGGAAGGCGGGAGTTTCAACAAGCCGGAACGCCAACATCTCCTGGGCCAGCAGTTTAGCGATGTTGGCGTTCAAGGCTTGCGCGTGTGGGTGGTTAGCAGTGTATTTCTGCCGCCGCTCCAATGTCTGAGAGATGGTGGGTTGTTGTAAAGAAGCGCCTGATGGTGCCTTTGATGGTGCAGGAGAAGGAGATAAGACAGGAACAGGGGAGGATGAGGAAGAAGTCAACAAAGTGGCGGAGGCAGATGAAGTGGTGTCCTGGCTCGTCCTCTGGAGTGCATCGCCAGCACAGTCAGCAGTGGCAGTGGCAGAGGCAGTGGCAGTGGCGTGAACGGCAGGCGGCCTTTGTCCTGCCGTTGCTGCCTGCCACTGATTCCAGTGCTTGGATTCCAAATGACGGCGCATTGAAGTGGTGGACAGGTTGCTCTTCTCAGAGCCCCTAATCAATTTCGAGAGGCAAATTGTGCAGACAACACTATATCTGTCCTCGGCGCATTCCTTGAAAAAACTCCACACCTTCGAGAAACGTGCCCTCGAGGTGGGAGTTTTTCGGGGCTGGGTACGAACTGGAACATCTTGGGAGATTCCGGGTGTGGCCTGGCTTCGCCTAAGCTGCTGACCTCTGCCTCTGCCTCTAGCTACCCTTTTTGGTGCTGCACTTGCCTCAACATCCACACTACTTTCCCCGCTTGACATCCCCCCTGTCCAGGTCGGGTCAGTGTCCTCATCATCCACCACTTCCTCTTCCAACTCCTGTCTCATCTCCTCCTCCCGCACAATGCGCCGGTCAACTGGATGCCCTGACGGCAACTGCGTCACATCATCGTCGATGAGGGTGGGTTGCTGGTCATCCACCACCAAATCGAATGGAGATGGAGGAGACTCTAGTGTTTGAGCATCTGGACACAGATGCTCCTCTGTTAGGTTCGTGGAATCGTGACGTGGAGAGGCAGGTTGAGGGACAATGAAAGGAGCGGAGAACAGCTCTGGGGAGCAGGGACAGTTGGGGTTATTGTTCTGTGAAGCTTGGGAATTTTGGGAGGAAGGAGGACAAGACTGTTGGGTAATAGGAGGAGAGGAGGCAGAGTCTGACTGGCTGCTGGACAATGTGCTGTAAGCGTTCTCTGACAGCCATTGCAAGACCTGTTCCTGGTTCTCGGGCCTACTAAGGTTTGTACCCTGCAGTTTAGTTAATGTGGCAAGCAACCCTGGCACTGTGGAGTGGCGCAATGCTTGCTGCCCCACAGGAGTAGGCACGGGACGCCCTGTGGCTTCACTGCTACCTTGCTCCCCAGAACCATTCCCCCGACCTTGCCCACGGCCTCGTCCACGTCCCTTTCCGGGAGCCTTGCGCATTTTGAATTCCCAGTTAGAAATTGGCACTATATACCAGTAGCAAAAATTGTGGGTGCACGTAACCCCAATATATTCTTTGAATTCCCAGTCAGACAATGGCACTATATACCAGTAGCAAGAAATGAGGGTATTTATAACCCCAATATATTCTTTGAATTACCAGTCAGAAACTGGCACTATATGGCAGTAGCAAGAAATGAGGGTATTTGTAACCCCAATATATTCTTTGAATTCCCAGTCAGAAACTGGCACTGTATACCAGTAGTAAAAATTGTGGGTGCACGTAACCCCAATATATTCTTTGAATTCCCAGTCAGACAATGGCACTATATACCAGTAGCAAGAAATGAGGGTATTTATAACCCCAATATATTCTTTGAATTCCCAGTCAGAAACTGGCACTATATGGCAGTAGCAAGAAATGAGGGTATTTATAACCCCAATATATTCTTTGAATTCCCAGTCAGACAATGGCACTGTATACCAGTAGTAAAAATTGTGGGTGCACGTAACCCCAATATATTCTTTGAATTACCAGTCAGAAACTGGCACTATATGGCAGTAGCAAGAAATGAGGGTATTTGTAACCCCAATATATTCTTTGAATTCCCAGTCAGAAACTGGCACTGTATACCAGTAGTAAAAATTGTGGGTGCACGTAACCCCAATATATTCTTTGAATTCCCAGTCAGACAATGGCACTATATACCAGTAGCAAGAAATGAGGGTATTTATAACCCCAATATATTCTTTGAATTACCAGTCAGAAACTGGCACTATATGGCAGTAGCAAGAAATGAGGGTATTTGTAACCCCAATATATTCTTTGAATTCCCAGTCAGAAACTGGCACTGTATACCAGTAGTAAAAATTGTGGGTGCACGTAACCCCAATATATTCTTTGAATTACCAGTCAGAAACTGGCACTATATGGCAGTAGCAAGAAATGAGGGTATTTGTAACCCCAATATATTCTTTGAATTCCCAGTCAGAAACTGGCACTGTATACCAGTAGTAAAAATTGTGGGTGCACGTAACCCCAATATATTCTTTGAATTCCCAGTCAGACAATGGCACTATATACCAGTAGCAAGAAATGAGGGTATTTATAACCCCAATATATTCTTTGAATTACCAGTCAGAAACTGGCACTATATGGCAGTAGCAAGAAATGAGGGTAATTGTAACCCCAATATATTCTTTGAATTCCCAGTCAGAAACTGGCACTGTATAGCAGTAGTAAAAATTGTGGGTGCACGTAACCCCAATATATTCTTTGAATTACCAGTCAGAAACTGGCACTATATGGCAGTAGCAAGAAATGAGGGTATTTGTAACCCCAATATATTCTTTGAATTCCCAGTCAGAAACTGGCACTGTATACCAGTAGTAAAAATTGTGGGTGCACGTAACCCCAATATATTCTTTGAATTCCCAGTCAGACAATGGCACTATATACCAGTAGCAAGAAATGAGGGTATTTATAACCCCAATATATTCTTTGAATTCCCAGTCAGACAATGGCACTGTATACCAGTAGTAAAAATTGTGGGTGCACGTAACCCCAATATATTCTTTGAATTCCCAGTCAGACAATGGCACTATATACCAGTAGCAAGAAATGAGGGTATTTATAACCCCAATATATTCTTTGAATTCCCAGTCAGACAATGGCACTGTATACCAGTAGTAAAAATTGTGGGTGCACGTAACCCCAATATATTCTTTGAATTCCCAGTCGGAAACTGGCACTATATGGCAGTAGCAAGAAATGAGGGTATTTGTAACCCCAATATATTCTTTGAATTCCCAGTCAGAAACTGGCACTGTATACCAGTAGTAAAAATTGTGGGTGCACGTAACCCCAATATATTCTTTGAATTCCCAGTCAGACAATGGCACTATATACCAGTAGCAAGAAATGAGGGTATTTATAACCCCAATATATTCTTTGAATTACCAGTCAGAAACTGGCACTATATGGCAGTAGCAAGAAATGAGGGTATTTATAACCCCAATATATTCTTTGAATTCCCAGTCAGAAACTGGCACTGTATACCAGTAGTAAAAATTGTGGGTGCACGTAACCCCAATATATTCTTTGAATTCCCAGTCAGACAATGGCACTATATGGCAGTAGCAAAAATAGTGGGTGTATATAGCCCCAATTCTATTGCTAGGGGACTTGCAGGGTATTTCTGGGGTGAAGGTGGGGGGGCACACCGTTGGAACGGGTATCGGGGGTATATATCGGGTATACGGGAATACACTGACAGTGTATTCCATTCAGGATCCTGGGAAAGCTGGGTTGCGGCGATTGAGCCCGTCAGTGCCACGTTACACTGACAAGCTTCTCCCTGGAATTTAGCTCTTACAAGAGCTGTTGTGGTTGTCTTCTCCTTCCTATCCTAGCCTGTCCCTGCCTACCCAGAATCTAAGCCCTAGCTAGCTGGACGGAAACCTCCGTCCTCGGTGAATTGCAAGCTCAGAATGACGCGAACCTGGGCGGCGCTGTTCTTTTAAATTAGAGGTCACATGTTTTCGGCAGCCAATGGGTTTTGCCTACTTTTCTCAACGTCACCGGTGTCGTAGTTCCTGTCCCACCTACCCTGCGCTGTTATTGGAGCAAAAAAGGCGCCAGGGAAGGTGGGAGGGGAATCGAGTAATGGCGCACTTTACCACGCGGTGTTCGATTCGATTCGAACATGCCGAACAGCCTAATATCCGATCGAACATGAGTTCGATAGAACACTGTTCGCTCATCTCTAATAATTATGTTAATCAGTTTTTCCTTAGTCCTAACAGTCACACATGTTGGGATCACATCTTCCATCTTGTATTCTGTCAGCCATCTTGTGACCTTTTTCTTATATAAGCTTCATAAGGATGTCTGTTTAGAGTCTAAGAGACCCCTTTAGGGAATAAGGCGTGTGGAATGTTGATGGTTGGGTTATAACTCCTTATCTATTTGTGGTCATCTTTGAGGGTGGGTGTAGAAACTGGTTCAAATAACCTGTTGATCGTTAGCCCCAAGGCCGGAGTGGACCAGCATGTGATCATTATCTCTCTTGCTGTGATATACATCTAGAATTAGTGTAAGATGTTGATTTACACATAAATATCTCAGATTCTTCTTCATGTCATGAGAAAGGTCATCCCAGGTTGGAGTGTAATAATGAGATGCAGACCTTATCCAATAGTCATGTGCCACAGCTTATGTTATAACCAATCATGTCAAGTCCAACCTGCTTTTGTCTGTATAAATGCTACTCTCTGTAACAATAAATCAGAACTCTTTTGATACACCACCATCTTGTGTCTTAATCAGTTCTCCAGGCCTAGAAGAATGGCTGTAGTCCATCTAGGCCTGTTAATTAATTATTTAATTTGGAGCCCTGCAACATACTCCTATGAGGACCGTTTGATGTCCCCAACACACAATACTGGAGTATTTCTGCCCCTGTGTGCTGGCAGGACAGGCAGAAATTTTAATATAATTAATTGAACTAATTATCCCACCCTGTAAGAGGGCAAAAGAGACCTCCCCCCAAATGTCAATTATAATGAAATATGAAATATATAAATATATGTGAAATTTATAAATGAAATATAAGACATACAAGAGCGGAGCCTTGTGATGCTGTTAGGACTAAGAAAAAAAAGATTATTGATTGCCTTATATCCTATCAGCAGCACAGTAATGGGGACTTAGCAAGTAGACCCCTAGGGAAGGTTTTCTCACAGCACAGAGCTCAAGATAGAATGTCCAAATTTAATCTATATTGCTTAAGAAATGTTGAGTGAGAACTCCAAGATGCCACTGCACAAATCTATTCCAAAGGCACAGAACATCTTTCAGCACAAGATGTAGAGGCCGTCTGAGTGGAGTGCGCCCTAAGGAACTAAGGAGGTTCCAGATGCTGGGAAACAAAAGTCAGTTGAATGGTTTCACTAATCCACCTAGATAGAGTAGCTTCAGAGGATTTAAGACCTTTGTTCCTTCCTGAGTAGTTAATTAGATTTACCTAAAAGATAAAGAACAATCCAGGTGATTCTGAGACACCTGGCTAGATCTAAGGAGTCTAGTATACACTCTTGAGGAGTAGAAGGTCTAGGAAAATACAGGCAGATAAATTACCTGATTGATATTAGCTTGATAGGAAATATTAGGAATAATCCTGGAAGGATTCTCACTTGAGCTCTGTTTGTAAAAAAAAACCCCAAAATATAATGTTCTTCAGCCGAGAAGGCCTGAAGCTGTCTACTTTTTACCAAATACCCACCAGCAAAATGGCTATCTTAAGTAAAAGAAACTTACCTCCTCCAGGGGTTGAGAGGGGTGGGGGTGGGGGTGGGGGTTACATAGATCAGACAGATTGGTGGACAAATCCCACTAAGGACAGGGAGTTGAAATAGAAGGCATAGACCCAATGGCGTCCTTCAAGAATCACTTTATTAAAATCCTTTGAGACAAATGTTTGTCCAGACAGGCAAATAAGGATGTCACTTGCACCTTAAGAGTAGGAGGTTCTGATTCCCTTACTGGTACACTAAGAACTAAAGATTGGATTGGAGAAAACCTCTAGTAAATTCCTCGACTCATATGAACGAGTTAGGAAAACCAAGCTTTTCGGAAAGAATGATATGATGGCTATTGCCATGGCTTGGTCTTGTCTGATTTTAATCAATACCCTTAGTGTAATAAAAACTGGAGGGAATATACAGTGCCTTGTGAAAGTATTCGGCCCCCTTGAACTTTTCAACTTTTTGCCACATTTCAGGCTTCAAACATAAAGGTATCAAATGAAAATTTTTGGGGAGAAGAATCAACAAGTGGGACACAATTGTGAAGTGGAACAAAATTTATTGGATATTTTAAACTTTTTTAACAAAGAAAAAACTGAAAAATTGAGCGTGCAAAATTATTCGGCCCCCCTTGCGTTAATGCTTTTTAGTGCCACCTTTTGCTGCGATTACAGCTGCAAGTCGCTTGGAGTACGTCTTGTAGGGGATGAGGACATCAAACGGTCCTCATAAGAGTATGTTGCAGAGCTCCAAATTAAATAATTAATTAACAGGCCTAGATGGGCTACCACCCATTGGGCCTGGAGAAGCCACACAGACACGCAGGTGATTGTGTATCAAGTGAGTTCTGATTTATTATAAGAAAAAGGTAGTTTAAATACATTACAGACAAAGAGCTGGCTTGGCTATTCTAATCAGGTACAACACGATTGGTTATAGAGATATAAGACAAGCCTGGCACATGACTATTGGCTGAGGTCTGCATATCATTATTACACTCCAACCTGGGATGACCTTTCTCATGACATGAAAAAGAATCTAAGATATTTATGTGTAAGCCAACATCATACACTAGTTCTAGATGTATATCACAGAAAGAGAGATAATGATCACGTACTGGTCCGCTCCGGCCTTGGGGCTAACGACCAAACAGGTTATTTGAACCGGTTTCTACACCCACTCTCAAAGATGACCACAAATAGATAAGGAGTTATAACCCAACCATTAACATTCCACACGCCTTATCCCCTAAAGGGGTCTCTTAGACTCTAAACAGACATCCTTATGAAGCTTAGAACAGAAAATGCTTATAAAATGGCTGACAGAATACAAGATGGAAGATGTGATCCTAACAGTTCCCCCATTTTGAGATAATTGGATACAGGAATTCATATTTAGGTACTTCAGTGACTTAACATCTACTGCTGGACCTTTCCAGATTCCCCTCATATGTTCCTGTATTCCAAATTAATCTCAATCATAGTTCTGGCCTGTTATTTTCAGTCTGCTTTGTATTTTTCAAACACATAAACATAAGATTATACATTCACTTGCGTATACTATGTATCATTACTTCCTGTTGTGTTATGAAAACATCTATATAACATGACTGAGGCTAATATGGGGCTATGAGGACATATCCTACAGTCTGACACATTCAGATCTTCGTTCAAGATCATATGATGTTTAAAGAAAAAAAAAACTTATTGTCCCACTCATTGTCAAATGTTCTATGCAGGCTTATCGCCAGAATAATCTATAACAGTAATATCAGGAGAATCTTCATCGCTGTGTGTAGAGACTTCTTTGCAATGTGAAGCATGGACACAATTAGGCTTTCCGTCAAGTTTCATAGGAGTATTAGTAGTTAGCAGCACTTGGAGGGAATCATCAAATCTTGGTTCAAGAGGATTTCTCACGTGTCATCAATCTCTTGGTTCAAATGAATAGGTCCCATCCACTTAACTTAAAATCTGAGAGGGAGGAGAAAACTCAAAACTATACATTAGTCAGATGTTTTTGCCAAGACATCACATAGTCAGTCAGTACACCATAATACAACTCTAACCTAGGGGCTGACCCAAAGAAAGTTTGCTATGGGCTAAAACCAATTCTTCTGTCAGGAGGGTACCTTACAGAAAATACAAATACAAGTGACACTCTACATCTTTCAATAGCCGTCTACCTGCAGCCCACTTGTGATGGCTTTCTTCACCAGATATGCCCCAGGCCATCCTGAAGAGAAATCACTATACACACAAGCACGTACTTATACCGTCTCATCTTTAGTAGTTACTAAAGTTATAGTTATAGCATATAGTTATCCTGCAATCCCTGGAACAGGTACAAGGGCTCTGGGCATGGCTCAAAGACACTTTTCATTTACGACATGCCATGCAGGCTCACATATATCTGTCAGTAGTGATACTAAATCCTGCAGTCGCCCATCCTCCGCTCACCGGGTCACACATGGCTACTTCTACTCAAAGAAACTTTTCACTTTTCATGAACTCTGCTCAATCCGAAATACATACATTATTTTATTCATTATTTCACCTGTGAAATGTGTCCCTCTATCAGACTCTATCATCTCAGGTATCCCCAATCTACACACAAGCTCAGATATCAATTTCTTGGCAGTTACCTGTGTCGTTGCTCGGCTGATCCAACCTGAGAACAAATACACAGACCAACACATTTGTACGTTCAGATTCAGGCAATTGTATGTAATGGATACAGGGGTTTTGGTGTGCATGCGGTGTGTCTTAACTACCTGCCCTGGATTGTGTAGAGCACCTATGTGACATGCTTTTACGTGATTCCCTGCAGCCCTTCCAAAAGCTGAGGCAAACTATAGTTTACCCACTAATGACTCCATGGCATTTCAAGAGGCATGCACCTTACCGTGGGCCAAACCAGCCATTTGGGGGTACACTGATTTATCCCCCATTTTCACATTCCTTCACATTTTCTGGCACCAGCCTTTGTCCATTTCTCAATTTCCTCACCAGTCACCTTAGAGTACAGCCCCTTGGGGTCTGCTAGGTCAATGTCTCACCTGGTTGAGACCCTTCCATGGCAGTAGTGCCGCTGCTTACTCAGCCTTTCTATTTCCAATACTCTCAGGGTCTCTTCCCTTTGTGTGAGCTCTGACTTTTACAATTGCCAACTGCTTAGGGAGCAATATGGCCATATCTCAACTGACTTACTAAGTTTCCATTCTTAATTGGTTTGCCCTGTGCCATCAGGAAGTTCCTGGACCTCCATATTGGACCATAACCATGTGCAATGCCATACGCATACCTGGAGTCAGTGTAAATGTTTGCTGTGCTATCAGGCTTCTATAAGGTCAGCCTCTTATACTGACATGTGTGGTGGAAGGGCTTCTTATACTATGGTGTCATGTATAATGACTACAGCATACCCTGTATTCAAATTTGCCTTTTTCTGTTAGGTACCTGTAACCGTCCACAAACATCTCATAGTCAGGATTCTCCAATGGGGCGTCAGTGACATGACTGAAGCCGACTCTTCTGAGAGGAGTTTAAAAATATCTCATCTACTAAATATCTCATTATCTACTCCCCCCTTTTGAATCATGAACTCCTACTGGTATAAGAGTTGCAGGATTCAAAAGTCAAATAACGCTGAAATGAGATGTTTGAGGAGGATGTAGAGCAAATTCCATGCTGCTCTATCTTGCCAAAGAAATATGACATCTGTCTATCTGTGTGAGGATTGCCTTACCACCATTCTGATAGAGGAAAACACATCAGGTTCATGTCTGTCTATCTGTGGCACAAGAAAAATTAAAATTATCAACATATCATATCACAATAATATTCACTTAATCTCCCATAAAACATTTGTCTAATCTTTTTCATACACTGGTGGTTTTTGCTATCACTTCTTTTGTCTAATTAGATTTCCAGTGTCTCACTTTTAAGCTATACAAGGCAATACAATACTCTATTTGCCCTCAGCAGATATACAATAGAACTTTTGAGACCTAATTAAGACACTAATTAAGACACTGTAGCCTAAGGGTACAGCCATTGTAAGTGGCTGGCTGGCTAAAACTTGCCAAACCTGTATTCAGACTTATTTATACAGTCCTAAGTAAATTCAATTCTCTACAACTTCTAATTATTCCAGAATTACAACTAATTCATTAAATGCTCAAAATATATCAGCAGAGAAGGCAAAAACTTTAAGGGATCAATCTATCTCCCCCCTCCCCCGTCATAACAAGAATTTATACACAAAAACACATTACAGAGCAGATATCCGAGTGCCTTCTGATCTACTTAGTCAGATGTCTATCACCTTGTAGCAAACAATGCCGCAGAAATACCACTTTTGTTTTGTAAAACTATGATTTATCTTTTCCTGCGTGTACATTTTAAGATAGCTCACATGCATTGCCTACCCCTTTATGGTGCCTAATCCCATATCAGAAGGATCAATCTGAATAGAAATTATCGATAACATTTTACAAGTATTCGATACAACTTTTTCACAAAATAATTCCAGATTGTTAACATTCATGGGTTTATAGTATAAACTCATAACCAATAAACACTGAGTACCTAGTACATGTACATGGTATATCAAGTACATCTCATATTCACCAGAAGACATATATACTGTACATATATATATATTTTCAACGATGGAAAGGAACTCATATCTACTTGTCACCACCCTCTGTGGGACTATCAGTAGAGATGAGCGAACAGTGTTCTATCGAACTCATGTTCGATCGGATATTAGGCTGTTCGGCATGTTCGAATCGAATCGAACACCGCGTGGTAAAGTGCGCCATTACTCGATTCCCCTCCCACATTCCCTGGCGCCTTTTTTGCTCCAATAACAGCGCAGGGTAGGTGGGACAGGAACTACGACATCGGTGACGTTGAGAAAAGTAGGCAGAACCCATTGGCTGCCGAAAACATGTGACCTCTAATTTAAAAGAACAGCGCCGCCCAGGTTCGCGTCATTCTGAGCTTGCAATTCACCGAGGACGGAGGTTTCCGTCCAGCTAGCTAGGGCTTAGATTCTGGGTAGGCAGGGACAGGCTAGGATAGGAAGGAGAAGACAACCACAACAGCTCTTGTAAGAGCTAAATTCCAGGGAGAAGCTTGTCAGTGTAACGTGGCACTGACGGGCTCAATCGCCGCAACCCAGCTTTCCCAGGATCCTGAATGGAATACACTGTCAGTGTATTCCCGTATACCCGATATATACCCCCGATACCCGTTCCAACGGTGTGCCCCCCCACCTTCACCCCAGAAATACCCTGCAAGTCCCCTAGCAATAGAATTGGGGCTATATACACCCACTATTTTTGCTACTGCCATATAGTGCCATTGTCTGACTGGGAATTCAAAGAATATATTGGGGTTACGTGCACCCACAATTTTTACTACTGGTATACAGTGCCAGTTTCTGACTGGGAATTCAAAGAATATATTGGGGTTATAAATACCCTCATTTCTTGCTACTGGTATATAGTGCCATTGTCTGACTGGGAATTCAAAGAATATATTGGGGTTACGTGCACCCACAATTTTTACTACTGGTATACAGTGCCAGTTTCTGACTGGGAATTCAAAGAATATATTGGGGTTACAAATACCCTCATTTCTTGCTACTGCCATATAGTGCCAGTTTCTGACTGGTAATTCAAAGAATATATTGGGGTTACGTGCACCCACAATTTTTACTACTGGTATACAGTGCCAGTTTCTGACTGGGAATTCAAAGAATATATTGGGGTTATAAATACCCTCATTTCTTGCTACTGCCATATAGTGCCAGTTTCTGACTGGGAATTCAAAGAATATATTGGGGTTACGTGCACCCACAATTTTTACTACTGGTATACAGTGCCAGTTTCTGACTGGGAATTCAAAGAATATATTGGGGTTACGTGCACCCACAATTTTTACTACTGGTATACAGTGCCAGTTTCTGACTGGTAATTCAAAGAATATATTGGGGTTACGTGCACCCACAATTTTTACTACTGGTATACAGTGCCATTGTCTGACTGGGAATTCAAAGAATATATTGGGGTTATAAATACCCTCATTTCTTGCTACTGCCATATAGTGCCAGTTTCTGACTGGGAATTCAAAGAATATATTGGGGTTACGTGCACCCACAATTTTTACTACTGGTATACAGTGCCATTGTCTGACTGGGAATTCAAAGAATATATTGGGGTTATAAATACCCTCATTTCTTGCTACTGGTATATAGTGCCATTGTCTGACTGGGAATTCAAAGAATATATTGGGGTTATGTGCACCCACAATTTTTACTACTGGTATACAGTGCCAGTTTCTGACTGGGAATTCAAAGAATATATTGGGGTTACATGCACCCACAATTTTTACTACTGGTATACAGTGCCAGTTTCTGACTGGGAATTCAAAGAATATATTGGGGTTACGTGCACCCACAATTTTTACTACTGGTATACAGTGCCAGTTTCTGACTGGGAATTCAAAGAATATATTGGGGTTATAAATACTCTCATTTCTTGCTACTGCCATATAGAGCCAGTTTCTGACTGGTAATTCAAAGAATATATTGGGGTTACGTGCACCCACAATTTTTACTACTGGTATACAGTGCCAGTTTCTGACTGGGAATTCAAAGAATATATTGGGGTTACGTGCACCCACAATTTTTACTACTGGTATACAGTGCCAGTTTCTGACTGGGAATTCAAAGAATATATTGGGGTTACGTGCACCCACAATTTTTACTACTGGTATACAGTGCCAGTTTCTGACTGGGAATTCAAAGAATATATTGGGGTTACGTGCACCCACAATTTTTACTACTGGTATACAGTGCCAGTTTCTGACTGGGAATTCAAAGAATATATTGGGGTTACGTGCACCCACAATTTTTACTACTGGTATACAGTGCCAGTTTCTGACTGGGAATTCAAAGAATATATTGGGGTTATAAATACCCTCATTTCTTGCTACTGCCATATAGTGCCAGTTTCTGACTGGGAATTCAAAGAATATATTGGGGTTACGTGCACCCACAATTTTTACTACTGGTATACAGTGCCATTGTCTGACTGGGAATTCAAAGAATATATTGGGGTTATAAATACCCTCATTTCTTGCTACTGGTATATAGTGCCATTGTCTGACTGGGAATTCAAAGAATATATTGGGGTTACGTGCACCCACAATTTTTACTACTGGTATACAGTGCCAGTTTCTGACTGGTAATTCAAAGAATATATTGGGGTTACGTGCACCCACAATTTTTACTACTGGTATACAGTGCCAGTTTCTGACTGGGAATTCAAAGAATATATTGGGGTTACGTGCACCCACAATTTTTACTACTGGTATACAGTGCCAGTTTCTGACTGGGAATTCAAAGAATATATTGGGGTTACGTGCACCCACAATTTTTACTACTGGTATACAGTGCCAGTTTCTGACTGGGAATTCAAAGAATATATTGGGGTTATAAATACCCTCATTTCTTGCTACTGCCATATAGTGCCATTGTCTGACTGGGAATTCAAAGAATATATTGGGGTTACGTGCATCCACAATTTTTACTACTGGTATACAGTGCCAGTTTCTGACTGGGAATTCAAAGAATATATTGGGGTTACGTGCACCCACAATTTTTACTACTGGTATACAGTGCCAGTTTCTGACTGGTAATTCAAAGAATATATTGGGGTTACGTGCACCCACAATTTTTACTACTGGTATACAGTGCCATTGTCTGACTGGGAATTCAAAGAATATATTGGGGTTATAAATACCCTCATTTCTTGCTACTGCTATATAGTGCCAGTTTCTGACTGGGAATTCAAAGAATATATTGGGGTTACGTGCACCCACAATTTTTACTACTGGTATACAGTGCCATTGTCTGACTGGGAATTCAAAGAATATATTGGGGTTATAAATACCCTCATTTCTTGCTACTGGTATATAGTGCCATTGTCTGACTGGGAATTCAAAGAATATATTGGGGTTACGTGCACCCACAATTTTTACTACTGGTATACAGTGCCAGTTTCTGACTGGGAATTCAAAGAATATATTGGGGTTATAAATACCCTCATTTCTTGCTACTGGTATATAGTGCCATTGTCTGACTGGGAATTCAAAGAATATATTGGGGTTACGTGCACCCACAATTTTTACTACTGGTATACAGTGCCATTGTCTGACTGGGAATTCAAAGAATATATTGGGGTTATAAATACCCTCATTTCTTGCTACTGCCATATAGTGTCAGTTTCTGACTGGTAATTCAAAGAATATATTGGGGTTATAAATACCCTCATTTCTTGCTACTGGTATATAGTGCCATTGTCTGACTGGGAATTCAAAGAATATATTGGGGTTACGTGCACCCACAATTTTTGCTACTGGTATATAGTGCCAATTTCTAACTGGGAATTCAAAATGCGCAAGGCTCCCGGAAAGGGACGTGGACGAGGCCGTGGGCGAGGTCGGGGGAATGGTTCTGGGGAGCAAGGTAGCAGTGAAGCCACAGGGCGTCCCGTGCCTACTCCTGTGGGGCAGCAAGCATTGCGCCACTCCACAGTGCCAGGGTTGCTTGCCACATTAACTAAACTGCAGGGTACAAACCTTAGTAGGCCCGAGAACCAGGAACAGGTCTTGCAATGGCTGTCAGAGAACGCTTACAGCACATTGTCCAGCAGCCAGTCAGACTCTGCCTCCTCTCCTCCTATTACCCAACAGTCTTGTCCTCCTTCCTCCCAAAATTCCCAAGCTTCACAGAACAATAACCCCAACTGTCCCTGCTCCCCAGAGCTGTTCTCCGCTCCTTTCATTGTCCCTCAACCTGCCTCTCCACGTCACGATTCCACGAACCTAACAGAGGAGCATCTGTGTCCAGATGCTCAAACACTAGAGTCTCCTCCATCTCCGTTCGATTTGGTGGTGGATGACCAGCAACCCACCCTCATCGACGATGATGTGACGCAGTTGCCGTCAGGGCATCCAGTTGACCGGCGCATTGTGCGGGAGGAGGAGACGAGACAGGAGTTGGAAGAGGAAGTGGTGGATGATGAGGACACTGACCCGACCTGGACAGGTGGGATGTCAAGCGGGGAAAGTAGTGTGGATGTTGAGGCAGGTGCAGCACCAAAAAGGGTAGCTAGAGGCAGAGGCAGAGGTCAGCAGCTTAGGCGAAGCCAGGCCACACCCGGAATCTCCCAAGATGTTCCAGTTCGTACCCAGCCCCGAAAAACTCCCACCTCGAGGGCACGTTTCTCGAAGGTGTGGAGTTTTTTCAAGGAATGCGCCGAGGACAGATATAGTGTTGTCTGCACAATTTGCCTCTCGAAATTGATTAGGGGCTCTGAGAAGAGCAACCTGTCCACCACTTCAATGCGCCGTCATTTGGAATCCAAGCACTGGAATCAGTGGCAGGCAGCAACGGCAGGACAAAGGCCGCCTGCCGTTCACGCCACTGCCACTGCCTCTGCCACTGCCTCTGCCTCTGCCACTGCCACTGCCACTGCTGACTGTGCTGGCGATGCACTCCAGAGGACGAGCCAGGACACCACTTCATCTGCCTCCGCCACTTTGTTGACTTCTCCCTCATCCTCCCCTGTTCCTGTCTTATCTCCTTCTCCTGCAACATCAAAGGCACCATCAGGCGCTTCTTTACAACAACCCACCATCTCTCAGACATTGGAGCGGCAGCAGAAATACACTGCTAACCACCCACACGCGCAAGCCTTGAACGCCAACATCGCTAAACTGCTGGCCCAGGAGATGTTGGCGTTCCGGCTTGTTGAAACTCCCGCCTTCCTGGACCTGATGGCAACTGCGGCACCTCGCTATGCCGTCCCTAGCCGTCACTACTTCTCCCGGTGTGCCGTCCCCGCCTTGCACCAGCACGTGTCACTCAACATCAGGCGGGTCCTTAGTTCCGCGCTTTGCACAAAGGTCCACTTGACCACCGACGCGTGGACAAGTGCATGCGGACAGGGACGCTACATTTCACTGACGGCACACTGGGTGAATGTAGTTGAGGCTGGGACTGCTTCCCAAACTGGCCCGGTGTACCTCGTCTCCCCGCCTAACATTCCTGGCAGGGACACGAGAAGAACACCCCCCTCCTCCTCCTCCTCTACCGCCTCCTCCTCCGCCACCGCCTCCTCCTCCGCTGTTAGATTGACCCCAGCTACGAGTTGGAAACGTTGCAGCACTGGCGTTGGTAGACGTCAGCAGGCTGTGCTGAAGCTGATCAGCTTGGGGGACAGACAGCACACTGCCTCCGAGGTGAGGGATGCCCTCCTCGATGAGACGGCAATATGGTTTGAGCCGCTGCACCTGGGCCCAGGCATGGTCGTTTGTGATAACGGCCGGAACCTGGTATCAGCTCTGGAGCTTGCCGGACTCCAACATGTTCCATGCCTGGCCCACGTCTTCAACCTAGTGGTGCAACGTTTCCTAAAGAGCTACCCCAATGTTCCAGAGCTACTGGTGAAAGTGCGGCGCATGTGCGCCCACTTTCGCAAGTCGACAGTAGCCGCTGCTAGCTTAAAATCTCTCCAGCAACGCCTGCATGTGCCACAACACCGGCTTTTGTGCGACGTCCCCACACGCTGGAACTCAACGTTTCAGATGTTGAATAGAGTGGTTGAGCAGCAGAGACCTTTGATGGAATACCAGCTACAAAACCCTAGGGTGCCACAAAGTCAGCTGCCTCAGTTTCTCATCCATGAGTGGCCATGGATGAGAGACCTTTGTGACATCCTACGGGTGTTTGAGGAGTCCACAAGGAGGGTGAGCTCTGAGGATGCGATGGTGAGCCTTACAATCCCGCTCTTGTGTGTTCTGAGAGAATCCCTGATTGACATCAGGGATAACTCAGATCACACAGAGGAGTCAGGGATAGCATCCGATCCGTCACAGCTGGAGAGTAGGTCCACACATCTGTCCGCTTCATCGCGTTTAATGGAGGAGGAGGAGGAGGAGGAGGAGGAGGA
Organism: Leptodactylus fuscus; assembly: GCF_031893055.1. Taxonomy (NCBI): domain Eukaryota; kingdom Metazoa; phylum Chordata; class Amphibia; order Anura; family Leptodactylidae; genus Leptodactylus; species Leptodactylus fuscus. The sequence goes on from NC_134269.1 coordinate 156,527,043, forward strand.
GGAAGAAGAGTTGTCCGATGATGTGATGGTGATACAGGAGGCTTCCGGGCAACTTCGAATCGTCCCATTGTTGCAGCGCGGATGGGTAGACATGGAGGATGAGGAGGAAATGGAGATTGAACTTTCCGGTGGGGCCAGAGGAGTCATGCCAACTAACACTGTGGCAGACATGGCTGAGTTCATGTTGGGGTGCTTTACAACCGACAAGCGTATTGTCAAAATCATGGAGGACAACCAGTACTGGATCTTTGCTATCCTTGACCCCCGGTATAAAAACAACATCTCGTCTTTTATTCTGGTAGAGGGGAGGGCCAATCGCATCAATGCTTGCCACAGGCAATTGGTGCAGAATATGATGGAGATGTTTCCAGCATGTGACGTTGGCGGCAGGGAGGACAGTTCCTCCAGTAGGCGACCAAGTTCTCACCGGTCCACACAAACGAGGGGCACACTGTCTAAGGTCTGGGACACCTTGATGGCACCCCCTCGCCAAAGTGCCGCCACAGAGGGTCCTAGTGTCACCAGGCGTGAGAAGTATAGGCGCATGTTGCGGGAATACCTTTCCGACCACAGCCCTGTCCTCTCCGACCCCTCTGCGCCCTACACGTATTGGGTGTCGAAGTTGGACCTGTAGCTTGAACTTGCCCTATATGCCTTGGAGGTGCTGTCCTGTCCTGCCGCCAGCGTCCTATCTGAGAGGGTGTTCAGTGCAGCCGGTGGCATCATCACTGACAAGCGCACCCGTCTGTCAGCTGAGAGTGCCGACCGGCTCACTTTGATAAAAATGAACCACCACTGGATAGAGCCTTCATTTTTGTGCCCACCTGTGTAAAGCACCCCAACATGAAACTCCATGTCTGTACTCAACCTCTCCAATTCCTCCGCATCCTCATACTCATCCACCATAAGCGTTGCACAATTCTGCTAATACTAGGCTCCCTCCAACATGATTTCCCCCAACTCTGCTGGTTAGAGGCTCCCTCCACCCTGATTTCCACCAACTCTGCTGGTTAGAGGCTCCCTCCACCCTGCTTTCCCACAACTCTGCTGGTTAGAGGCTCCCTCCACCATGAATTTGCCCAAACTGGGCTGTTTAGAGGCTCCCTCCACCATGAATTGGTCCAAATTGGGGTTTTTAGAGGCTCCCTCCACCATGAATTTGCCCAAACTGGGCTGTTTAGAGGCTCCCTCCACCATGAATTGGTCCAAACTGGGCTGGTTAGAGGCTCCCTCCACCATGAATTGGTCCAAACTGGGTTTTTTAGAGGCTCCCTCCACCATGATTTGGTCCAAACTGGGGTTTTTAGAGGTTCCCTCCACCATGAATTGGTCCAAACTGGGGTTTTTAGAGGCTCCCTCCACCATGAATTGGTCCAAAATGGGGTTTTTAGAGGCTCCCTCCACCATGAATTTGCCCAAACTGGGCTGGTTAGAGGCTCCCTCCACCATGAATTGGTCCAAACTGGGCTAGATAGAGGCTCCCTCCACCATGAATTGGTCCAAATTGGGGTTTTTAGAGGCTCCCTCCACCATGAATTGGTCCAAACTGGGCTGTTTAGAGGCTCCCTCCAGCATGAATTGGTCCAAACTGGGGTTTTTAGAGGCTCCCTCCACCATGAATTGGTCCAAACTGGGGTTTTTAGAGGCTCCCTCCACCATGAATTGGTCCAAACTGGGGTTTTTAGAGGCTCCCTCCACCATGAATTGGTCCAAACTGGGGTTTTTAGAGGCTCTCTCCACCATGAATTTGCCCAAACTGGGCTGTTTAGAGGCTCCCTCCACCATGAATTGGTCCAAATTGGGGTTTTTAGAGGCTCCCTCCACCATGAATTTGCCCAAACTGGGCTGGTTAGAGGCTCCCTCCACCATGAATTGGTCCAAACTGGGGGTTTTTAGAGGCTCCCTCCACCATGAATTTGCCCAAACTGGGCTGTTTAGAGGCTTCCTCCATCATGAATTGGTCCAAACTGGGGTTTTTAGAGGCTCCCTCCACCATGAATTGGTCCAAACTGGGCTGGTTAGAGGCTCCCTCCACCATGAATTTGCCCAAACTGGGCTGTTTAGAGGCTCCCTCCACCATGAATTGGTCCAAACTGGGCTGTTTAGAGGCTCCCTCCACCATGAATTGGTCCAAACTGGGGTTTTTAGAGGCTCCCTCCACCATGAATTGGTCCAAACTGGGGTTTTTAGAGGCTCCCTCCACCATGAATTGGTCCAAACTGGGGTTTTTAGAGGCTCCCTCCACCATGAATTGGTCCAAACTGGGCTGTTTAGAGGCTCCCTCCACCATGAATTGGTCCAAACTGGGGTTTTTAGAGGCTCCCTCCACCATGAATTGGTCCAAACTGGGGGTTTTTAGAGGCTCCCTCCACCATGAATTGGTCCAAACTGGGTTTTTTAGAGGCTCCCTCCACCATGAATTGGTCCAAACTGGGGTTTTTAGAGGCTCCCTCCACCATGAATTGGTCCAAACTGGGGTTTTTAGAGGCTCCCTCCACCATGAATTGGTCCAAACTGGGGGTTTTAGAGGCTCCCTCCACCATGAATTGGTCCAAACTGGGGTTTTTAGAGGCTCTCTCCACCATGAATTTGCCCAAACTGGGCTGTTTAGAGGCTCCCTCCACCATGAATTGTTCCAAATTGGGGTTTTTAGAGGCTCCCTCCACCATGAATTTGCCCAAACTGGGCTGGTTAGAGGCTCCCTCCACCATGAATTGGTCCAAACTGGGCTGGTTAGAGGCTCCCTCCACCATGAATTGGTCCAAATTGGGGTTTTTAGAGGCTCCCTCCACCATGAATTGGTCCAAACTGGGCTGTTTAGAGGCTCCCTCCACCATGAATTGGTCCAAACTGGGGTTTTTAGAGGCTCCCTCCACCATGAATTGGTCCAAACTGGGCTGGTTAGAGGCTCCCTCCACCATGAATTGGTCCAAACTGGGTTTTTTAGAGGCTCCCTCCACCATGAATTGGTCCAAACTGGGGTTTTTAGAGGCTCCCTCCACCATGAATTTGCCCAAACTGGGCTGTTTAGAGGCTCCCTCCACCATGAATTGGTCCAAATTGGGCTGTTTAGAGGCTCCCTCCACCATGAATTTGCCCAAACTGGGCTGGTTAGAGGCTCCCTCCACCATGAATTGGTCCAAACTGGGCTGGTTAGAGGCTCCCTCCACCATGAATTGGTCCAAATTGGGGTTTTTAGAGGCTCCCTCCACCATGAATTGGTCCAAACTGGGCTGGTTAGAGGCTCCCTCCACCCTGCTTTCCCACAACTCTGCTGGTTAGAGGCTCCCTCCACCATGAATTGGTCCAAACTGGGCTGTTTAGAGGCTCCCTCCACCATGAATTGGTCCAAACTGGGTTTTTTAGAGGCTCCCTCCACCATGAATTGGTCCAAACTGGGGTTTTTAGAGGCTCCCTCCACCATGAATTGGTCCAAACTGGGGTTTTTAGAGGCTCCCTCCACCATGAATTTGCCCAAACTCTGCTGGTTAGAGGCTCAATCCACCCTGATTTTCAAAACAAATGTTGGTGCCAACCTCAACTTACTACAAGGGCCAAATTCACTGCTGGTGACAAGCTCTCCTCACTGCAAGTGCCAAATACACATGTTTCAAGGTGTTTTCCTACTGTCAGAGAGGTGGTATTGAGTGTGTAAAGTGTGTAGTTGTTAGGCTGTGATGTTGGGGTAATAGAGGGTCTTTGGTGTGTTAGATGCCCCCAGACATGCTTCCCCTGCTGTCCCAGTGTCATTCCAGAGGTGTTGGCATCATTTCCTGTGGTGTCATAGTGGACTTGGTGACCCTCCAGACACGGATTTGGGTTTCCCCCTTAACGAGTATATGTTCCCCATAGACTATAATGGGGTTCGAAACCCGTTCGAACACACGAACAGTGAGCGGCTGTTCGATTCGAATTTCGAACCTCGAACATTTTAGTGTTCGCTCATCTCTAACTATCAGCATTCAATTTCTTCATCTGCTCCCTGTGGAGACTAAAAATGTAACAATATAAACATGAACAAACAGAGCATGTACATGTAACACATATGGGCCCATTCATATACATACATGCAAACTTCACACTGGAGCTCCAGACACACACACATCCATTGAATCATAAAGAACTTGTCAATTTTCATATATTTTGTACAGTGATATCATCTTATTGTTCTTTTCCTACAAATAATCACAGGGTTAGTTATAATTCCTGCACTGCTGAATATTGAGGAAAAATAAACAAACAAATCATTAGATGGCTTCATCTTCAATGTGTATAACTGAAAAATAAACATAATAATGATTATCTAACATTTATGCCATTAATCCAATTCTAAAGACATTAAATATGATTTAAACAGCCAATACTGATACCAACATTACATATTAATATCTTTTTCTTTTCTTTCGACATACCATCTATATGACCACCTTACCCTATACAGTTACAAATTATTAAACCATATATTCATAATTCTCCATACATTATACCAGTGGTGTTACAATGTTACAATCTCACTTATAGCTGACAACTTAGCCACCTGCTGTCTCCCCTTCCCCCTTCTTGCTGACTCCTACCAAACCTGTATAACATGATACCTCTGCTGTGGATATACAGAGGACAATAGGAGGTGGGGGAGGGGCCTGACACTCATTGTGAATTTATCTGGTACCTGGGAAAGCTGGGTGGATTCCTCCTTAGTTAGTACAGAAACAGGAAATGACTCAGACAATGAGGCAGCCAGCATACAAAATTCATCAATGGTAATAGCTGATGTTTCCACTTGTACCTCCCCACTAGGATCAAATTGTATATTTGCACCAAACACCGTTAACACCTCAGTACCATTAAGAGATGTTGGCACATCGTCACTAACAAGCAATTTGGTGACAACATTTTGCCCTCTAAATTTCAGATTGAGTGGCACTGTTTATTTTAAAATGATTCTTTTTCCTCCTAATCCAACACAAGATTGAGATTTATCAGTCCTCAGCTCATAAGGTATGTGGCATCCTTTAACTACAGAAATGGCAGCCCCTGTATCCACTAAGAAGGGGATTTCTTCCCCCAATACCTCCACTTTTATGTATTATTGCCACACCTTCTTCTGATGTTTTTGCAGGGAGGACTGGTACAGGGTTGCCAACTCCTCATTGAGGGGTGTTGGCACATTGGTCAGTGCCCTGAGCTGGGGGGTTTCCAGCTTTTAGAGACCTACAGTCCTTCCTAAAATGACCTGGCTTCCTACAGTGATAACACTTGTAATTGTGTTTTTGTTTGCCTCCTTGTCTGTTGCGAGTTCTCTGGCCAGAATTTTTATTATTGAAGGCAAGCAATACCTTTTTCTCCTTCTCAGACCTGTGATCTAACTCAAGGCCCTTGGCAGCTTGTAATAAGGCAGGGGCTTCACTATGCCGCCATTTTGATTTACAGGCTCTTTCCTGACCACATGTCCATCCTTCAGGATTACCTGGAGCAGATGGTGCAGAGTTTTGCTCATAGGGAGATGGGTTTTTTCTCAGGGGGGGCATAATACATGACTCCCTCATGTTCCTTATTTCTATACCCCTCCCTTTCTATTTCCCTGCTTACCTGCGTCCAACTTTTCAACATTTTTACTTAATTTTTGATCCTGAACCCAGCCTCTATGGATGGAGTCAATTCCTTGCCAATGACTACTATTCAGAAGTCCAGTACAACAACAATTTGCTACAGCTGTTCACCACGGCTCTACTCTCTCTCTTCTACTATCTCTTGGGTTGATTTCCATACTGGCTGACTCTGCACTTCTCCCATTTTGTTCTGCGTGCTTTATTTCTGCCTTTTTCACAATCCTCTCTTTCACAAGATACAACACAATATATATATATATTGTATCTGACTCGAAAGTGATTTTTCAAGGTCAGTTAGATTTCTGCCTTTTTTCACTGCCCTTTCTTTCACAAGATACAACTGCATCTGACTCGAAAGTGACTATTCAAGGTCAGATGAGGGATCACTATGTCCCTTTGTCACGTGACTACTTACTTTCTACAGAACACAAATGAGGAATACAACAACTGCACAACCATAACAGATCAGCTAACAATTTCAGCCCAAGTTCCTATCTAGCAACACCCATACAACATACTGCTCTTAGGTTCTTTGCAAAAAGCTTGAGATATCTATATAAGGAACATATGTGTTTACCTCACACTCGGACAGGAGTACAAAAAGTCCTTAGAAACACAGATCAGATTGGTAAGAAAAAAGTTCTTACCTGCAGCTGCTGACTTTTTGGATCTGCGGTTCCAGGAACTTCTGTAATCACTGGTCGTCCGAGGGATCAGTAAACCGTCTCCTTATTTCTCAAGCCCCACGTTGGGCGCCAATTTGTAGGGGACGAGGACATCAAACGGTCCTCATAAGAGTATGTTGCAGAGCTCCAAATTAAATAATTAATTAACAGGCCTAGATGGGCTACCACCCATTGGGCCTGGAGAAGCCACACAGACACGCAGGTGATTGTGTATCAAGTGAGTTCTGATTTATTATAAGAAAAAGGTAGTTTAAATACATTACAGACAAAGAGCTGGCTTGGCTATTCTAATCAGGTACAACACGCTTGGTTATAGAGATATAAGACAAGCCTGGCACATGACTATTGGCTGAGGTCTGCATATCATTATTACACTCCAACCTGGGATGACCTTTCTCATGACATGAAAAAGAATCTAAGATATTTATGTGTAAGCCAACATCATACACTAGTTCTAGATGTATATCACAGAAAGAGAGATAATGATCACGTACTGGTCCGCTCCGGCCTTGGGGCTAACGACCAAACAGGTTATTTGAACCGGTTTCTACACCCACTCTCAAAGAGGACCACAAATAGATAAGGAGTTATAACCCAACCATTAACATTCCACACGCCTTATCCCCTAAAGGGGTCTCTTAGACTCTAAACAGACATCCTTATGAAGCTTAGAACAGAAAATGCTTATAAAATGGCTGACAGAATACAAGATGGAAGATGTGATCCTAACAGTCTCTATCAGTTTTGCACATCGAGAGACTGAAATTCTTGCCCATTCTTCCTTGCAAAACAGCTTGAGCTCAGTGAGGTTGGATGGAGAGCGTTTGTGAACAGCAATTTTCATCTCTTTCTACAGATTCTCGATTGGATTCAAGTCTGGACTTTGACTTGGCCTTTCTAACACCTGGATATGTTTATTTGTGAACCATTCTATTGTAGATTTGACTTCATGTTTTAGATCATTGTCTTGTTGGAAGATAAATCTGCATCCCAGTCTCAGGTCTTTTGCAGACTCCAACAGGTTTTCTTCCAGAATGGTCCTGTATTTGGCTCTATCCATCTTCCCATCAATTTTAACCTTCTTCCCTGTCCCTGCTGAAGAAAAACAGGCCCAAACTATGATGCTGCCACCACCATGTTTGACAGTGGGAATGGTGTGTTCAGGGTGATGAGCTGTGTTGCTTTTACACCAAACATTTAGTTTGACATTGTGGTCAAAAAGTTTGATTTTGGTTTCATCTGACCAGAGCACCTTCTTCCACATGTTTTGTTTTTCTCCCAGGTGGTTTGTGGCAAATGTTAAAGGGGCTCGATCAGCAAAATCACGCTGATAGAGCCCCACATATGCGTGAATAGCCTCTAAAAAGGCTATTCAGGCACCGTAAATGTTATATTAAACTACCCCCCCCCCCCCCGTTTTAAAATCATAACCTAAAAAAGAATGTGCTCTACTTACGAATCGTGCACGGTGGGCGGGCATTCAGGGTGTGTCTTCATCTTCATCCATGCCTCTTCTTCCTCCGATCCCGTCATCCTCCGGCGCTCGCAAATGGACGTTGATAAAAAAAAATAGCCTGGGCGCATGCGCAGTAGCCGTAGTAATAGCCGCATGCTACTGTGCATGCGCCCAGGCTATTGTTTTTATATCAGTGTCCGTTTGCGAGCGCCGGAGGAGGACAGGACCGGAGGACATCGGAGGAAGAAGAGGCGTGAACGAGGATGAAGACACACCCTGAATGCCTGCCCAGGGTGCACGATCCGTAAGTAGAGCACTTTCTTTTTTAGGTTATTTTAAAACGGGGGGGTTGTTTAATATAACATTTACGGTGCCTGAATAGCCTTTTTAAAGGCTATTCACGCATATGTGGGGCTCTATCAGCATGATTTTGCTGATAGAGCCCCTTTAAAACAAGAGTTTTTATGGATATCTTTGAGAAATGGCTTTCTTCTTGCCACTCTTCAATAAAGGCCAGATTTGTGCAGTGTATGACTGATTGTTGTCCTGTGTACAGACACTCCTACCTCAGCTGTAGATCTCTGCTGTTCATCCAGAGTGATCATGGGCTTCTTGGCTGCATCTCTGATCAGTCTTCTCCTTGTTTGAGATGAAAATTTAGAGGGAGGGCCGGATATTGCTAGATTTGCAGTGGTCTGATACTCCTTCCATTTCAATATGATTGCTTGTACAGTTCTCCTTGGGATGTATAGACTTTGGGAAATCTTTTTGTATCCAAATCCGGCTTTAAACTTCTCCACAACAGTATCTCAGACCTGCCTGGTGTGTTCCTTGGTCTTCATGATGCTCTCTGTGCTTTAAACAGAATTCTGAGACTACCACAGAGCAGGTGCATTGATACTGAGACTTGATTACACACAGGTGGGTTCTATTTATCATCAGTCATTTAGGACAACATTGGATCATTCGGAGATCCTCACTGAACTTCTGGAGTGAGTTTTCTGCACTGAAAGTAAAGGGGGCGAATAATATAGCAAGCCCCACTTTTCAGTTTTTTATTTGTTAAAAAAGTTTGAAATATCCAATAAATTTTTTCCACTTCACAATTGTGTCCCACTTGTTGTTGATTCTTCCCCCAAAATTAAAATTTGATACCTTTATGTCTGAAGCCTGAAATGTGGCAAAAGGTTGAAAAGTTCAAGGGCGCAGTATACTTTCGCAAGGCACTTTATATGCCATCCTGAAACTCAAAGGGATGGACAGGGTGTCCACTGTCAAGGGATTTTCCTCCTGATATACAGTATACAGCAGAACTCCTTAACCTGGGCATTCAGTCTGGTCACCATAATGTCCACCTCCAGAAGAATTCACATTAGGGTTACATAGTTATATAGTTAGTATGGTTAAAAAAAGACATATATCCATTAAGGTCAAACAGGGGATGGGAAACGTCATGACAATCTATACATTTCCATAACCATGAATGCTATTTTGCTCTTAAAATGCATCTAATCCTTTGTTGAAGCTGTTGGCTGTGACTGCAGTGACCAGTTCCTGGGGTAGGCTATTCCAGAGATTTGCAGTCCTTACAGTGAAGTAGCCTTGTCAGCTCTTGAGATTGAAGCTTCTTTTCTCCAGGTGGAAAGAGTGTCCCTTTTTCTTTTGAGGGGATTTTACATGGAACAGCTTCTACCCATATTTCTTGCTTGGGCCATTTATATTTTTATATAGGTTTATCATAGCTCCCTTTAAATGCTTCTTCTTCAGACTAAACAGAGTTCACTCCTTTAGTTTCTCCTCATACATTAACTGAGGTCCTCCATGCCCCTTATCAGTCTTTTGGCCCTCTGTTTAAACTTTTCCAACTCTAGAACATCCTTTCTATGACCTGGTGCCCAGAACTGAACTGCATTACATGCCTGTTCCATGAGTCCCATTTAATATGAGACAGCATCCTGCTGGCCTTAGAGGCAGCTGATTGACATTGCATGCTGTAACCTAATCTATGATCTACAAGCAGTGGCATAACTAAAGTCTAGTGGATCTGGTGCAAACGTTTGTCAGGGGCCCCCTACCCCCTTTTTATAGCAAATTCTTGATAGTGGAGGTTATGGGTGCTGCAGCGATTTCTCAAATACTTGAAAGGGATACAGCTTTAGATCCCACAAATGCAGTTATCAAGAATACGGTGAGTGAGCAGTGCAGTACTCAGCATGTAAACAATACTATGACAGTATTAGATGCTTCACAGTGGCCCTCAAATAGTATAACGTGCTCAACAGTGGCCCCACACAGTATTATATGCTCACAGTGGCCACCACACAGTATTACATGCTCCACTGTGGCCCCCACACAGTATTACGTGCTCCACTGTGGCCCCCACACAGTATTATGTTCTCCCAAGAGCCTTCCCTTACTGAGCCAGTGCTATTATTATAACTCTGAGGTCTCCTTAGACTCCAGAGTATTATAAGTAGAGACCCAAGAGAAGTGATTAAAATTAAGAAACACTTATACTCACCTTATCTCACCTCTCCGGCGCATCCTCACTCCGTCATGCTCTCTGCGGCATTGTCTTCTGTCTTACCACTGAGGTCTTGTGCTCTACTGGTCACATGGGTCGCCGACCTCAGTTACCTCCGGACCCAGTCACAGTCGCATCCACTAATCACCACGATCGTTATGCCACTGTCTACAAGTACTCAATTTACATTTATATATAGATTCTAATTGTGTATGGCATGACTGTTTTTTCACATGGCAACACGTTACATGTATAAACATATAAAAGCACACATACCTCCACATTAGCAATGGTATGTGGCTTTGTACCATACAGGACTTGCATTCATGAAATGTAAAGTAGCAACCAGAAACATGCACAACAAATTAATTTAGTTTCTTCCTAGAATAGTTGTGCAACCTTGAAAACATTTTGCTGGTAGACATTAAAATGAAAATTGGTAAAATAAACTAAGAAATATTAGACTTTATGAAATCATAGGAGTCTAATTAGAAGTACATAACATCATATTGCTGCTACTGAGTGAATCCCATTAAGATTAGAAAATTCAATATCTCATCTGAATGGTTTTTAATTGATCTATACACATTTTTTGATTGCAGTCTAATATGTCACTTTTTTTTCTACAAGTAGACAAATGTAAGCACATTAACACTCTTAAACAGTATAGATGGTTGGCATTTTCCATTACATGGTATACTGTTTTTCTCTAGCTTAATTAAAGATATCACAGAATAAATAACCATGCTTTTAAGGTGCCTTTTACCAAGAGTTATGGCTTAATGTTGCCTAAATAGCCACACAATTTAAGAAAGAATAGTGCTGTATGCAAAAAGTAGACAAGATTGTTCTATAAAATTCAACAGAAAACATTGAATGAGTACCCACTGGTTGCTATTTGCTTAGATGATGTATAATACATTTGGATTGTGTGTGTATGTTTATGTGTATATATGTATAATATATATATATATATATATATATATATATATATATATATATATTATTTTTCTTTCTATGTGGTGTCTTATAAATTTTTCTACTGTTAATATCCCCATTATGGGTGCAGCACATTTTATATTTCTCTCTCAGGCTAGGGACACATACAGTAAGGAGCAGTCTGCCCCACTTCCGTATCCATTAATTACTACTATTATTGATTTTACATGTAATACTGCCACAATTAACTGCAAATTACAAATAGGAAACACATAGCTTGGAAAAACACAAGTTAACAGAATTTAGCAGATCCAGTGACACTGGAGTAGAAATACAGGACATGATGCGGTTAAACAGATTCAGACACATAGAAATTTATGAGCACAGTCAGGAAAGCTGCTTGAGGTCTATAACATCCCATCAGCAATAACACAAGCAGCCAAACGGAGCTACAACTACATGAGTAAATATTTCTTACATTGTAAGCTGTGAGATGTACAGAATGTTCAGGCCAGTCATAGAGAAAGTTGGCATCTACCAGCAGGACAATGCGACGTGTCATATAGCTCACAGTGTACGTGTGTGGTTCGAGGAGCACCAGGGTGAGTTTACCATACTCCCTTGGCCAGCAAATTGCCCGGACTTGAACCCAATCAAGAATTTGTGGGACCACCTCGATCGGGTTGTTCGTGCCATGGATGCTCAACCGCATACCCTAGCGCAGCTGGCCAAGGCACTGGAGTCAGCATGGCTCAACATCCCAGTGAACATCATCACAACATCCCCTCTCTTCCTGCACGTCTTGCAGCGGTCCGCTATGTGAAAGGTGGTTATTCTGGATTTTGACAGGTAGTCACATTAATATGACTGGACTGTGTATAAGCTTAGCTTCAGTAAGCCATTTAAGTATTTATACTTAAATATACTCTACCAATGTATCCTGATATCATCTTACCTCGACTAGTTCATCAGTTTTAGTAGGTGTAACCAGATCGTTCCACGTACACCAGGATGCGAATTTGGTTTTAATGTAGACAATATCATAAACACTTTCAGATTTTGGTAAGTGAACAGATTTTGGGATTTGCAGGCCACTTAGCGTTGGATTGTGTAAAGCTTGGTCACATAGATCCTTCAAAAAATCACTAAACCTAGAAAGGAAGAAAGCAAATTATCATTACATTCTCCACTAGGTTGTAACAACTCACAAGTAGTTCTTGCAATATACTGATTTTCACATTCACATTGCTGAAAGAAAACTATAGACTTCAAAGTAGGATAAAATATATCTGCTATGCTTATGCTGCCTGCTACAATCTAGTCATGGTTTACCCATTCTGGGCATTTGTACTTCCCGGACAGCTTCTATTTGTGACCTGTAGTCCATTACAGTTAAAAGTTTATTCCTGACTGTGTGCTTCAGTCTATGGACCACTGTGGGTAAGTACCTCCTATAGAATCCGGATACGGTTACAGTCACAGCCAATTCTTTAACTATGCATAGAATTGTATTTTTCTTAAATTGGTATTATTGTTTTAGCAATCAATGCATATTCATTTTATAGTTAGAAGTTGTACTGGCCTAATATATATTTTTTGGACAATTGCAATATTTTAGTTTTCGAGAACTTAGCTTGCAGTCATTAAATAGGAGAAAAAAAATCACTTAAGATGGTCGCATATCTACCTGGTTAGTTAAAGCTATGCTAACTATACTACAGAATAGTTAACATAGCTTTAAGTGATTTTGAGATGTGCACCTCTGTCACATGCCCAAATAGATTATATTACCCTGGAAGTAAGCAATAAAGGTTGTTATTGAATGACTGCAAGCAGAGATCTTGAAAACCATACGGGAAATAAGAAATTATACAATGAAGAAGCTTCATTTGCTAAAAATGCAATCTCTCTTTATACTGTACAACAGAATGAACCAAGAGACTTGAAAGCTTGTTATAAGGGAACATCATAATGCGAGAGAAAGATGTAACAATTTATACTTTGTGTAGATCATCATAGAAATTCTAGTTAATTTAAAAGCAAAATAACCATTCTAAATGAAATTATTCTATGTGATTTTCTGTCCACACTGCTATTCCCACCAGGTTCCTCCAAAATAAAGCTATATTTAAAATATACCCTGTGTAAAAAAAGTCACAAATTTTGGCTCAAGCACATTTTTGCCTTTTAAACACTGTTTCTACCATTTATCTGAAAACTGGGTAGAGTGGGTCATGTCTAAATGGGTGGAGCAGGGCTTCTCACAGTCAAACAAATTCATCAGACTCCCAACAGAAACTGAAGTAATGGCTCAAATCTATGGCAGCTCCTTATTGTGGAGGGCAGGAGTTACTGCTAATCACATTGATGTATTGATGCCACATCTTATGGATGCCACATCTTATAGATGCTACATCTTATGTTATTGTGGAATGAAGTGTGTATACACAGCAGGGTGTTGTTTCAATACAGTTTTATCCTGGAAAAAACTTAGAAATTATAAGGTTAACATTCATTTATGTTGTACAAGTGGCTGTGTCCTAAATATGTCTTGCTGCACCTTACACTAGGTTCACACTTGCATTTGGGTTTCCGTTCAGTAGGTTCGCTTGTGTCCCCCTGTACGGAAACCTAATCCACTTACAAAAGTGGTTACCTGCGGAAATCCGCAAACCCCGTAGACTATAATATGGTCCGTGCAGTTTCTGTCTGAAAAGGGTGAAAAATACGGAGACAAAAGTGCTGCTTTCAGGACTTTTCTCTCCAAATTTTTAAAGCGGAATAGGGGAACAGAATCCCCTAGCAGAGAGCAGCTGTAGGTGTGAACCTAGCCTTAATGTCTCCCAACCGAGGGAGTGCAGGTGTTTTTTATTTGTTAAATGAATCCATTATGTATATTAATATTACAGTTTATAAAATGTAATATAAAATATACATCCAATTCAATTTATGTGAGATCTAGAACATATACATTATAGGATTGGAAAAAATACAATGGAAAACTATAAAACAGCACATATATATAAAGATATTTATAAACGAAAAAGTTTCTTCAAGGTTACATAATGCCCTTGATAGAAAGTGCACATTCCCATTTCAGTTAATTAACAGCTTTTCTTCCAGACTCGGTAAACATTGAATGTGACACGGCTTCATTCACTCCTCGAATTAACTTAATTGAAACACTGAATTTCATTAAGAAGATATTGTTTAAACAAACCTACAATTTGAAATAGTACAAAATGCATTGGCAATGTCAGTGTATCACACTAGTAACACAAGTGATAGTGTAGAGTGTTCACATCTCCATCCTTATGTTTGATTTTTGCCTAATTCATTTATATCACTTTGGTGAAATTACCTTTGATACGTCTGTAAGTCTGAAAGTTTGTTCACTGATCCCGTATAACCCAGCAGTAGCACTAAAGGATACACAGTGATTTCTTGTTGTGAACATTATGATGTGCTAAGACGCTATAACACTGTGCCTATGCACTTTATGACCTACAACACCTCAATATTTTTAAGTGATAAATTGAGGAAGTGTTGGATGTTTTGTGGGCTTGCTGATGGGCTCAATCTTTCAGATGTCATAACTTTCTACTTTGAACACTAAAATGAGCCATTACTTGAACTTGTAAAGGTTTTTGATGAAAGACTTGCCACAAAGTTTGGCCTCAATGGAGACCAACTAAAAGACTCCAATGTGTGATTTATTTCTTAAAGTCATTTTGCCAGTCTCTTGACATCCTAGCCAGTAGCAGTTAGAATATAAATGCATTTTGTAGGGGAAAAGGTACTATATGATTTTCAAATGTTAACTTTGGGCTTAGAATATTTACTCTGTATTTTATATAAAAAAAATAAAGTTACTGTAAATCCTAACGGTGAACTGGGTGCTTACCTTTGTCAGAGAATATGATAAACAACATTATCTAAATAGGATTTATCTAAAATGCTAATCAAAAACTGAACATTGTCCCCAAAACAGAAGCAGTAAAACACATAAAATCAGTATAAAAGCTCCTCATTTATGTATCACATAGGTAGTAATCCTGAGGTCAGAATAGCTGGACAATATAAGGCCAGAGAAGGAATAACCGGTGGGGTGGGCTTAATATCATATTGAAATGATATCTAGCACTTGATGATAATATACACTATATGTGTACTAAAAACTAAACCCAACTTTTGAGACCTGGAATTTTTTTGTGAATAAAACAAATAATGAATACAGGATTTTGAATTAATTATATGCCTTATCCTCCTCAGTAAATGTGAACAATACACTATACTATACCATACTATATTTTTAGGTGAGTGTCTACAACATTACACTCCATGTATATTTATAAGGTCCTGTTCACATCTGTGTTCAGTATTCCATTCAGGGAGTCCGTTTTGGGATACTAAATGCATTAAAAAGCAGTGAGCAGTGAAAGCACACGGACTTCATAGTCTATAGTTGGGTCTGTGTGTTTTCCATGCGGTGTCCGCATGCAACATGTGGAGAGAAAAGTACTTCTTGCATGATTCATGTGGACACCATGCGTAAAACACATGGACCACATTATAGTCTATGGGGCTCGTGTGCTTTCATTGCTCACCACTTTTTAATGCGTTTGGTATTCTGTTCGGGGGGTCCCCAAGTGGACTCCCTAAATGGAATACCGAAAGCAGATGTGAATCAGGCCTAAATGTATACAAAGTTGCTACATCACATGTATTTATTTATACTCAGCAAGTAAGGCAGCTCAAGATTATTTCACTTTTAATAAAGCCAAAAGGATATGTAGACTATCTTATCTAGCTGTTTGTATGTGGGAGGATATTGTATTCCAAACTAGAGATCAGCTAAGTGTGGAAATATATATATATATATATATATATATATATATATATATATATATATATATATATATATATGTATATAGCATTTAGATTTGGATACTGTGTGCTACTATATTATATTATGTATGTAATAATTTTAATGCCTATATACTTCTGCAAGCAAGAAATGTTTGCTCTTTGTATACTCTTTCATTAGCAATTGTCATAGGAGAGGTTAGTTTTCATTCAAGGCATGTCTAAATAACTTACTATACAAGTATAAATACTCAAAATAAAATGTGAGATGTTTGTTACAGTACTTGTCCTGAGGGACCTTAATTCCATACTTTGTATTAGAGGTTATAAATATTAATGGCAGTTTTATACGATTTGTCCTAGTTTCGATGAATTTGTTTAAAGTTTGTTCGCAGACTTTTTCTATCTTTAGTCTGATGTTGCAATCATTTGAAAGGATATTGTCATTTAGCTCATATGACTGATGAAGGACATTTGTATCTGTAATCCATGCATGTTATAACCAGAACACTAAGTATGTTTAGAAATAACCATTTAATACTTTTCTGTACAAGTTTGCTGTAAAAAAAAGAATTTAGGTATAGAAATTTAGTACATAGCACTTTTCTGTTCATTATGTTCCTATGTAAGCATCTGATCTAATTCCAATAAACAAATACAGCAGCTTACATAAGAACTGGATATCCATGGTAAATTGTAGTGGACTTTCAAGAAGTAGCTATATGTCCCTTAACTAAGCTAAGACATGCAAACCTGGTGCCTAAATTTTACATCCTACTTGCCACTTTGATCACAAGAGTACGAAGGATGCTTTTGATAGGAGTGGTGAAATATAAGTCTAAAGCAAGTTGGAATAAAGGACTTCTATGGTGAGAGTATAGAAAAGTGTTTTTTTATATACCACAATGAACAAGAAAAATATTCAGGGACATTATCTCTGATAAGGTGAAGTACAACTAGTTTGGTTATTATCCACCTCAGGATCACATCAGTTTTAGCCTTTGTGTTTCAGTTTTTTTTTATTTTCCAACTTCCAAGAGGTGTAACTTACGCTGGGTTCACACCAGCGTTCGGGCCTCCGCTTTCAGTTTCAGTCTTCTGCTGAAAAGAGGAACCCATTGAAGTCAATGGGAGGCTTTTTTTTTGGCGCTGAATCTGAAGCGGATTCCACACCGAATTCAGCACCATTTTCGTCTGTGTGAATGCACCCTAAAAGTCATGCTGTGCACAAGACATACTACAAACAGAGCATCCCACCATGACACCCCCCTTATGCATTTCAGAATGATACTCCTCAGTCCTTAAAGGGGTTGTCCCATCACAAGGATCTTATCTATACTGCTTGTTAATGTGGATTTAAGACTTTTCCTAAAATACAATGCTTCAGCAAAACTGCTTTGTTTGTCCACTATCTTACATTATTCAATTTTTTGTGGCCACAGCCCTGACTTAGCTGTTCATGAGTCAAGTGATGTATCTGCTGCTCTCAGGGGGGAGGGAGGAGGGGCTAAGTGCAGGGAGCGAGCCTGTGTATCTAGCTATTCCTGTGTCTACACCACATGTGACCTAGCTTCCTGTTAGCAGATAGGGGAGAGGAGCTGCTTTCATTTCTTCTGTTCTCCCAGTTATCAGGCTAGCTAATTCAATTGTGTTCATTATGGCAGAAGACAGGCAGTCTCTGTATGTAACACAGAATGGAGTTGCTGCTGCCTGTACTTCATAGTCCAATATGGGTGGGCAGAGCTACATGCGAATTTGGGGGCGGAGCTAAACGGCAGGTTGCATGTGAAACCCCGCCCACCAAATGATGCAAGAAACCAGGAAGAAAGAAGATTTTACAGCAGTAAAGACTGATGAGTATGTGAGGTGGGAATACCCCTTTAATCATAATATGAAGGAAAATGTCAAATAAAACAACCCTTTTAAAGCTACAAACTTTTTAATTAGAACACTCTACTACTATATTACTATAAACAGTGTCAGACTGTCTAGGGCCCAATAATGGAATTGGTTTTAGGGTCCCACCCTACTGGTACTGGTGTACAATCCATAAAAATGTCACACCACTATCCAAGCCCTATCAGATTTATCACCATTTACGCCAGTTTTCTGGCATAAATTATGCCAGGATTCTATGTCAGCAAGGAGGTTATGTGGAGTTCTGGTAAGGCATACATGGATCCTGTAGGATGCCTTTAAAGAGGACCTTTCATCACTTGGGGCACATACAGTTTTATATACCGCTAGAAAGCCAACAGTGCGCTGAATTCAGCACACTGTTGGCTTTCATGATATGTGCCCCAGGTGAAGAGCTATCAGTGCCGATACCGTAGCTCTTCACCGTCAGGAGGGCGTTCCTAACAGTCAGTTAGGAACGCCCTTCCTCACAGCAGCGCCTATAGCACTGTACTGTGAGAGCGGTGAGCCTCCCCAGTACTAGTCTATGGATGAGTACTATCAGGAGGGGAGGAGGCATTCCTCTCAGCTCTCACAGTACAGCACTCACAGCACTGCTGTGAGGAATGGCATTCCTGACTGACTGTTAGGAACACCCTTCTGACGGTGAAGAGCTACGGTCTGAATTCAGCGCACTGTCAGCTTTCTAGTGGAATATATAACACCGCATGTGCTCCAAGTCATGAAAGGTCCTCTTTAATCCTTGAGGAGTGATGAACTTCATTATAAATAAGGTGCAAACTCTAATTGTTGCCTCAGCTATTAGAGCAGGCACTATCACTGCAGCATAATGGGACATTGGCTGGCAAGAATAAAACTACAACTCTCAGTTGTTTCTGAGGATCTGGGGCTGCTGGAGGTTAAAGTTCTCAGAGGGTCAGGGAAGAATATAGGCCTGTTCAGACATTTGAAAATGAAGAGTATTTGAGAGAGACTTCGTCAGATTTCTCTTTATTTTATGACCCTTCAGTTTCTTCAGCTCTTTACTGGCTCCTGCACAGTATAAAGCCCCCTTCACTGGCCCCCATACAGTGTATTATCCATTTTTGGTTACCATATGTATATTATCCATTTTTTGTCCCCCACACAGTATTGTCCCTTTTAAGGCCCCAACACATACTGCTGCCTTCTCCTTTTTGACCTCTACACAATATATGTTCCCTTTTTAGGTACACACATATGATATATGATACTTTTTGGCCCCCACACAGTATACTGCCCATTTTTATAGCTAGAGATGAATTTTTGGGGTTTGTCACCCATAAAGCATTATTATACTCTGAGATCCCTCAGACACTAGAATATAATAAGTAGAGGCCCAGGATAGTGAAAATAACTTACACTTATACCCACCATGACTCACTTCTGCTTGGCATCCTTGCAGCATCTAGTGGTCATCCAGCATCCTCTTCAGAACTCTTCTGGCCTCTGAATGACATCATTCACCCCGGGGGGTCATTGCTGAGGCCTGTGATTGAGCATTAGAAGTCACGTGGGGCAAGCCAATGTTATGGTGCTGATGCATCCCATGTCAGAGATGAGATGCAATCACAGGCCTCAAATCCTGGGCACGTGCCATCATTCAGAGGTCTGTAGAGGACGCCACATAATCATCAGACACTATGATGATGCCCAGATGAGAGGCGAGTACAAATGTTTGTTGTTTTTACTCACCTCAGCCAATACCTATTGGATCATTTGAATAGGTACTAGCCAATAGTTTATTCACTGATTCATGCTCCTTTCCAGTTATACCTCCACTTCCTCCTCCAGGGAACTGAAGAACACTAACATGTAATGTGCAGTGCCCTTTGAAGGAAGAAGTTGAAACCAGAATGGACAGAAATGGGGATTGTTGAGTAAAATATCGGCCGCTATCTGTTGGAATAATCCAATAAGTAGCGGATGATTAAAAAAATGCAGTTCCCTGAAGTGTCATCTATTTTAAGTCACTCTGTGGGACACTCCCATTTTGTATGACTGCAAGAGTCTAGCTATAAATTGTTGATTAGATGGTACAAAACTGCGGCAGTTCTACACAAGTTTTCCCTGGATGTTTCGCCTCAGTGTTGGCACTGCCATAAAACTAACTACTTTCTTCATCTCGCCCTACAACCTGCAGTAGTGACCCCTTCCACTCACACCTTCTCCAGTCTCTGTTGCCTGCTGCCACAACTTACCTTACTAAAATATTTAACCTTTCTCTCTTCTGGAATTTTCCCATCCTCCTTCAAGCATGCTGTTATAACCCCGCTATTGAAAAAACCCTCCCTGGACCCATCCTGTGCTGCTAACTATCGACCCGTCTCTAACCTCCCCTTCATCTCTAAACTTTTGGAACGCCTGGTCTATTCTCGTTTAATCCGCTATCTTTCTGCTTGACCCCATAAAATCTGGTTTCCGCACTCTGCACTCTACTGAAATGGCCCTTACAAAAGTCTCCAATGATCTCCTAATGGCTACATCTAATGGTGACTTCTTTCTTCTTATTCTTATGACCGCTCTGCAGCTTTTGACACTGTTGAACATCAACTTCTCCTTACTATGCTTTGCTCAGTTGGCCTCAAAGACACAGCGCTCTCCTGGTTTTCCTCTTATCTCTCAGACCGCACTTTCAGTGTATCATTTGCGAGCTCTGTTTCTTCCTCTCTTTCCCTTGCTGTTGGGGTTCCTCAGGGCTCGGTCCTAGGCCCCCTGCTCTTTTCTCTCTACACAGCCCCCATTGGACAAACCATCACCAGATTTGGCTTCCAGTACTATCTTTATGCTGATGACACCCAATTATACATATCTTCCCGTGACATCACCCCTGCACTAATACAGAACATCAGTGACTGTCTTTCTGCTGTCTCAAATATCATGTCTTCGCTCTATCTGAAACTAAATCTCGCTAAGACTGAACTACTACTGTTTCCACCATCTAATAGGTCTGTCCCCAATATATCCATTGTTGTCTCAGGCCTTACTATAACTCCTAGGCAGCATGCCCGCTTCTTCGGGGTTATGTGTGACTCAGACCTTTCCTTCACCCCTCATATTGAATCACTTGCACACTCATGTCACCTCCACCTCAAAAACATCTCCAGAATACGCCCTTTCCTTACCAGAGATACACTAAAAAGACACTTATTGTCTCTCGGATTCATTCTCGCCTTGACTACTGTAACTCCTTACTAATTGGTCTTCCCCTCACTAAACTCTCCCTTCTACAATGTATCCTGAATGCAGCGGCCAGGCTCATCTATCAGTCTAGATGCTACAGCGATGCCTCTGGTCTGTGCCAGTCACTACATTGGCTGCCTATTCATTACAGAATAAAATATAAATTTATCACCCTCATCCACAAGGCTCTCCATAATGCTGCACCTCCCTACATTTCCTCCCTCATATCTTTCTATTGTCCAACCCATACTCTCCATACACTCAATGACCTAACACTTACATCCTCTATTATCAGAACCTCCCACGCTCGTATACAAGACTTCTCCCAAGTTGCACTACTTCTCTGGAATCCTCTATCCTGGACAATCAGAATAACTCCCAATTTCTACAGCTTCAAATGCAAATTAAAGACACATCTTGTCAGACAGGCCCATCACAATTTCTAATGTAAACCCTTCTGTACCATAATTAGAATCCCCAAAATGTAACCCTCCTCTGCCCCCACTCCCATATTACCCCACATGATATGATGCCATTTCAGGCTAACTTTATATGTCCAAGCTCTATCCACATGTTAAAGGGCACAACTAGTGATGCCTCATAAAGTTTTATGTTTGTGTAATGACAATAACCTCTATTACAACATTGTCTGACCTCTGTATAAGCAATGCCACCCCTGCTACCTCTTGTGTCACCCCCTCTACCTCATAGATTGTAAGCTCTTGCGAGCAGGGCCCTCAGTCCCAGTGTGTGAATTGACTTTTTTTGTAATGTATCTTTCTGTCTGTATTTAAACCCTACAAATTGTACAGTGCTGAAGAATATGTTGGCGCTATAGAAATAAAATTTATTAATATTATTAACTATTTGCTCCTACCTCCATATCTGGTGGGAATGCAAGAACATGACCTCATGCTGGTCTGGTGTGCATCAGATACTTGACCAAGTCTGTGGTGTCTGTGTTCCTCTGTTCCCTGCAGGAATATTTCTGAACCTGTGACCTATCCTCCCTCTTAGATCTTCTAAACGGCTCTGGCTCCAACTAGTGTCGATACTGTCGACAAATTTCTAATAACCCTTTATTGGGCGTCAGATTCCACTCTCCCAATCTCACATTTCCTCAGGAAGATGTCACAGATAGCCTGATTGGAGGAGTTCTCCCGTTTAGAACTTCATACCTACCCAATATTCCGTTCTATATGGTAGCCATGGTACTCCTTTACCAAGAATGCTACCTGCACCCACCTATGGGAACTCAAGGTTGGCCACCCATTGCCATGCTGAAATGCTTTTCATCCTTTATCATTACATGATCTAATTAGCTCATTTTATGGTTCATTACTCTTTGTATGTCATACTGGCTGCTTCATGACTGATTTATAAATACCAGATTTGTATGATTAACATATCCTTGTTCACGGCTATATTTGCTGTATGTTCTTATATTGAAAAACCAATAAAACATTATTTACAAAAAAAACATGCAGCTCCTAAGTTTTAAAAAAAGTATCGGGGGATCCTCAAAGTTGAAGTCCTACTCTAACTTGAAATATAAATCAAAATTATGTCTATAAATGCAAATAAAATGTTAGGATTCTCAGTATGTATGCTCCTCGCTATGGCACTGATCATTACTATTACTTTAGGTTTCCATGCCAACATGTGAAGTTTTCTCTGGCTCTGCAAATAGTTCGGCTCTGAATTCATCAGAGAGCCACCCTTTCTTTAATCATGTATGCTAGGAACAGGGCCGGCTCCAGGTTTTTATGGGCCCTTGGGCGACAGAGCCTCAGTGGGCCCTCTTGTAAAGGAGGTGGGGGAGTCGAGACACTGTGCGTTGCAGATGAAGCGAGTGACGTCATGCAGGAGTGTGGCGTCACCAACGCCATACCTCCCAATCTTTTAAAGAGTAGAAAGAGGGGCAAAATGTGCGGCGCGCTCTGCGCGCCGCGGCAAGTTTAGCTCCGCCCTCTTTTATGTTGATTCCACCCATTCTCATTCATTTATTATGTGTTCCCACACAGTATAATCCTCCTACAGTCACCCGTAAATTATATGCCCCCCTCCATCTCTCCCCCAGTTTCATATACACCCTTCCTCTGCCCCCAGTTTCATGTCTCCCCTCCATCTCTGTCCCCAGTTTCATGTCCCCCCTCCATCTCTGTCCCCAGTTTCATCACGTTCTCCCCCTTCATCTGCCCACAGTTTAATGTCCCCCGTCTCTGCCCCAGTGTCATGCCGTTCCCCCCCTCCCCTTCATTTGCCCCTTCAGTTTCATTGGGCCCCCTCCATCTCTGTCCCCAGTTTCATGCCGTTCTCTCCCCACCCCCTTCCCCAGTGTCATGCCGTTCCCCCCCCCTTCATTTGCCCCCTCAGTTTCATTGGGCCCCCTCCATCTCTGTCCCCAGTGTCATGCTGTTCTCCCCCCCTCCATCTGCCCCAGTGTCATGCTGTTCTCCCCCCCCCCTCCATCTGCCCCAGTGTCATGCTGTTCCCCCCTCCCCTTCATTTGCCCCCCAGTTTCTTTGGGCCCCCTCCATCTCTGTCCCCAGTTTCATGCCGTTCTCTCCCCACCCCCTTCATCTTCTCCAGTGTCATGCCGTCCCCCCCCTCCCCTTCATTTGCCCCCCAGTTTCTTTGGGCCCCCTCCATCTCTGTCCCCAGTTTCATGCCGTTCTCTCCCCACCCCCTTCATCTTCTCCAGTGTCATGCCGTTCCCCCCCTCCCCTTCATTTGCCCACCAGTTTCATGGGCCCCCTTCATTATGTTTCACCTTAATATGTAATACAAAACAAACACTTACATCACTCACCTTCCCTCGTTCCCCCGACGCTCCTCTCTCCGCTCTCCCTCCAATCACATACGCGATGCAGGAGCTGTGAGATCAGCTCCTGCTTAGCTCCGGACCGGCTTGCGTGTGTAGGCGTGATGTGATGACGTCATCGCGCCTACACACGCAAGCCGGGGCCGGAGCTTTAAAGCAGGAGCTGATCTCACAGCTCCTGCATCGCGTATGTATTTCAGCTCATCGGCGGACGGACGCCGATGAGCTGAAATTGTGACAGGCAAGTGCCGGGGGGCCCCCAGAGGCTCTGTGGGCCCCGGCACTTGCCCGACTATGCCGTGCGCTGACGCCGGCCCTGGCTAGGAAGGTATTTAAACTTTGCACTAAGATCCCCCCAGTGCCTACTATTAATTAATCGTTACTAGCTAGGTTCATGTGCTCAGAACATTTCTGTTTCTTTGCTGTGTTCTTGGTGGATGACTTTGGCTTGTTTACTGAATATGCTTACTGATTTGGCTTTACAAGGAAATCTCAGACTTGACCTCGGATTGGACATGTGTATTCCTGATTTTGATTTGTATTATCTGTTCTCTCCTGGCTTCTGTGTGTTGCTGGAGCTTACTAGTCTGATTTTAGCTTGTAGTTGCCAAGATCATCTGGACTGGCAGCAGGCTCTGGTGGAGATGTCAGGGTAGTCTTAGACTCACCCAGGGCAGTGTGAGATTTAGGTAGTTTGTTCTACTGCTCTGTGTTATCTGCCAGTTTTCTGTATTTTTGCAGAAGAAAATATCATACCTGAGAGTTAAAAAAAATAAAAAATAATAATAAATATAAAAATAAATACCTCAAATACAATGTAAAATTCAGGCCTCTCACCATGCATGTTTATAAAAACAGGATCCAAAAAGCCTCCCTTGTAAGAAGAGCTCATCTCCATTCACCTCTTCTTTGGGGCCATAGCACTTTTTCAAAAGCATATACCAACAGGTGATTCATTCACCCAACATGTACATCCCTGAAGTATTTTGAAAGTCTGGACAAACCACTACTACAAAAAGTAAACCTATTCGTGGCACCAGTCACATGCTCTGCCACTCTTGTTTTCCACTTTTGGATTGTTTACTATATCTCAATTGTCATGATGCTGGAGCACCATCACTTTTTTTCTTATCAGTACCTGGTACCGGAGTATTGTATGCTTGCGTTGACTTTTGTATGGATATATCTGCTTTTTGCTCTTGATTTGAGGTGAGATGACATATTGTTTTTAATTTTGATGATTACTGTGATATCAAATGTTTTAATGGATTTAAAAATATAAAAACTTGGTAAGGAAACTTTCTATGCATTGCCATATTGACATCAATAACACCAATAACTTATTTAAGTTTCTGAGTATGAAGGTGTGTAAGAGTTATCTTTTTGTCAGGAAAGTTATAGTTTTTATTGATACTATTTTGGGGACTATCAGACGTTTTAATCACTTTTTATTACATTTTTTCAAGGACTCAAACCTATAATAAAATAGCAATAAATGGGGCACATTTTTATAGTTTAATAGTAAGGGCATCTTCTTACGTAGAGATTGCTAATATGTTTATTTTTTTATTTGCTTTTATATGTGATCTAGTGAAAGTGGGGTGACTTTTTAAAAATGTTACGTTTTTTTCAGCTCTCCCAGAGGGCTTGAAATGGTGATCATTAGATCGCTTATACCACAGACTACAATACTACCATACTGAAGTCCACTCTGAAATAACTATAATACTATTGATCCCTGCCACACGGACAGACCTGGGTACCTTAAAAAATCTCCTGGCTGCCATAGCTATGATACAGCTCCCATAATCTCCCAACAGGAAAGCTATTCTGTTGCTTTCAATGAGAGTGAAATAGAAACTAACCACTCAGATGCCATGGTCGTATTGTTAAGATCTCTGAATCCCCACTGATCTTGAAAATCAAAGCATCACAGTGGTAGTTTATGACTGCAGCTGCTTCTAATTTTTCTCTGCACGGTAGCGCTTCCAGCCACCTGGCTTTGTAGGAAAACGCAGGTGGTCAGGAGACTACTGTGCTGTTAGGATCGGTGAAGGAGATTCAGGGTTAAATCAGCAGAGCAGCTTCTTCATTCTAAGGAGCAGTGGGGGATCTGGAGGTTGTACTATGTTCATTAAGTAAAAGAAGTGAATTAGGCTTCCTGCACATGACCGAGTGTGCAATCCAAGTATTTTTCCTTCATTGTGTTTATTCCGATTTTTTTTTAAAACACGTCCTATTCATTTTCACTGATCTGAGTCGCCCATTGCAATCAATGGAATAGTGAAAAAAACAAACAATACTCGGATGGGATTCTGAAGTTGCAGCTGATCCCATAAATTCTTGGTTGGTGATAAATCTGATGACTAGGCAGGCCAAGGAAATGTTTCAATATAGTGGAGACAGAAACCTTTGCTGTTTGTGGGTGAGCATTGCCCTGTTGAAAAATCCAAGTGGGAAGCCCTGTTATGAAAAGCAACATATGTGGCTGCAAGATATCATACACTAAGCTGTTAGTGTCCCTCATATCACTAGTAGGAATCCCAGATCATCACAGCAGCAGTTGGGTCTAGGTGTCATTCTACAGAAAAGGCAGGATTAAAGGCCTCCATACTGAAACCTGGATTCACATTTAAAGCTTATGCAATTCTGGTCTATAGCATTCCACGTTTCTTGTTCACAACACCACTGCAAACCAGGGCAATGGTGGTTGGCTGTCAATGACTGGACATACAATAGAGGCCTTGACACACAATTTCCTTCTGCTAATCACCTGAAAGTGGTCCAGAAAGGGAAAGGGGTGTATAATGACTGTGTCACCTGTGTCAGGATGGTGGATAAGGAAATTGTGGGAGCTGCTCCTGCTTATCATCAGATCTAACAATTCTCTCTACTGGTGGTTTGTCTGGGCCATATGGAGCCTGTTTGTCGTGTATTTGCCCTCATATAACCACTGCTACCAACACCTACTAACAGCTGGGTCACAATGTCCTAGATGATGGGCAATTCAACAAAATGGCTATCATGATGCATCCCCTCTTAAAGTCTGTCAACTGGGCAAAATGTCTTCATCTGCATTGTAGAACCATACCTAGCTGTCCAAAATCTATTGCCAAGTTTTATGCTACTAGAAAAGTAGTCTCAGAGCTTTTTTGCAGGGCAGTAAGGGAAGCACTTTTGAGTCCTCTTGTGGCAAGATTCAGTATCTAATCAGACCACATCTGAAATCATTTACATATCTGCCTAAAACATAACTGCATGCAATCCAACATTTCTATCTTGATGCATTTCATAGTGTTTTCTAGCTGTGTTTTGCTATATGTGGCCTTTGCCTTAAGGTGATGCCATAGAGTCTTGTGATTGCAGTTACAACTGCACTCACTTCTGTGGTCACAGATTCTTTCCCTTATAAATGTAAGTAAAAAAAACTATTAACTACAACCTAGTTACAACTCCTCATTACTAGCACAAGTGACATCAATATAAGATAGTATCTAATGAGAAGACAAATTAATTATGACCCCAGAAATGAATGCAGTTATAACTGCATTTGGAACACTGTGTGGCCTGAAAAACAAATTCTATTATAGTTAGCAATACTGTCTCATTACTGGTACAAATAACCATCCTGTATGCAGTAGGTTCATTAAATAATTTGTAGGTGAAGAAAAATAATGTCCTACCTTTCTTTAGAATCTGAATGAAGGATTCCACCAACAGACCAAATAATCGAAAAGAAACCGTAAGCCACAATCATATGTTTGACATCTTCAGTTGCTTTTTTGCCATTTGTGTGAAATCCTGGAGAAACTGTGTCTTCTTCAAGTATCCCATCTTCATTTTCAATTATTTTAGATGCAGATCTAAAATAAAGTAAAAATATAATTCAGTATGATATCTGTCACTATGCTAGTGTTCTTATCCTAACAACACCCTAAATCGATGTGATCATTTTTTTTTGTTTGTGGTGGACAAAAGAAAATTATGACACTCAAGTTCTTGTGATTGTTAGTTTGCAGAAAAGGGCCTGGTTGTTGATTTTTTTAAAATATATATATATATATATTATGTCATAAGTAGAGATGAGCGAGTAGTATTCGTTCGAATATCAAATCCTATTATAGTCTATGGGAAAAAAGGGGAATGTTGTTCCGGTTTCCATGGAAACCAACGTTTGACACCTTGGATCCTCCAAGTTCCGGAAGTAGCAGGATGAGGAGCACGAGGAGGTTTTTGCATTGAATTCAATGGAATTTTCCAGCGTGGTATTCGACCGATACGAGTATTCGATCGAATAGCAGTATTCGATTGAATACTACTCGCTCATCTCTACTCATAAGCTTTTTCAATCTTGTATGCTAACCTTGATAACTAGTGCTAAGATGGGGCAACACGGTGGCTCAGTGCTTAGCACTTCAGCCTTGCAGCGCTGGAGTCCTGGGTTCAAATCCTACCAGAGACAACATCTGCAAGGAGTTTGTATGTTCTCCTTCTGTTTGCATAAATTTCCTCCCATACTCCAAAGACATACTGATAGGGGGGAAAAAAAAACAAAAAAAACCTAGTGCTAAGATACATGACTCTAACTCCATCCAGGAGACCGCTAATGCTATCACTCCGGAGAAGAAGGGTGAAATTTCATACTGTTTACTGTAGGAACCACAGACACTTCAATGTTAGGAACACTTAAGGGGAAGCTGCACTGTAGCACAAGGTGGATAAAAGCTTTTGTTTTCCTGGTAAGGAAACAATGACCATTCATTGAGGTCTGTCTATCTACAGTCCTATGAAAAAGTTTGGGCACCCCTATTAATCTTAATCATTTTTAGTTCTAAATATTTTGGTATTTGCAACAGCCATTTCAGTTTGATATATCTAATAACTGATGGACACAGTAATATTTCAGGATTGAAATGAGGTTTATTGTACTAACAGAAAATGCACAATATGCATTAAACCAAAATTTGACCGGTGCAAAAGTATGGGCACCTCAACAGAAAAGTGACATTAATATTTAGTAGATCCTCCTTTTGCAAAGATAACAGCCTCTAGTCGCTTCCTGTAGCTTTTAATCAGTTCCTGGATCCTGGATAAAGGTATTTTGGACAAACAATTCAAGTTCAGTTACGTTAGATGGTCGCCGAGCATGGACAGCCCGCTTCAAATCATCCCACAGATGTTCAATGATATTCAGGTCTGGGGACTGGGATGGCCATTCCAGAACATTGTAATTGTTCCTCTGCATGAATGCCTGAGGATTTGGAGCGGTGTTTTGGATCATTGTCTTGCTGAAATATCCATCCCCGGCGTAACTTCAACTTCGTCACTGATTCTTGAACATTATTCTCAAGAATCTGCTGATACTGAGTGGAATCCATGCGACTCTCAACTGTAACAAGATTCCCGATGCCGGCATTGGCCACACAGCCCCAAAGCATGATGGAACCTCCACCAAATTTTACAGTGGGTACCAAGTGTTTTTCTTGGAATGCTGTTTCTTTTTGGACGCCATGCATAACGCCTTTTTTTATAACCAAACAACTCAATTTTTGTTTCCAAAATGAAGCTGCCTTGTCCAAATGTGCTGTTTCATACCTCAGGCAACTCTATTTGTGGCGTACGTGCAGAAACGGCTTCTTTCTCATCACTCTCCCATACAGCTTCTATTTGTGCAAAGTGCGCTGTATAGTTGACCGATGCACAGTGACACCATCTGCAGCAAGATGATGCTGCAGCTCTTTGGAGGTGGTCTGTGGATTGTCCTTGACTGTTCTCACCATTCTTCTTCTCTGCCTTTCTGATATTTTTCTTGGCCTGCCACTTCTGGGCTTAACAAGAACTGTCCCTGTGGTCTTCCATTTCCTTACTATGTTCCTCACAGTGGAAACTGACAGGTTAAATCTCTGAGACAACGTTTTGTATCCTTCCCCTGAACAACTATGTTGAACAATCTTTGTTTTCAGATCATTTGAGAGCGGGCTGTCCATGTTCGGCGACCATCAAACTTAACTGAACTTGAATTGTTTTGTAGAAAGAAATGGTCCAAAATACCTTCATCCAGGATCCAGGAACTGATTAAATGCTACAGGAAGCGACTAGAGGCTGTTATCTTTGCAAAAGGAGGATGTACTAAATATTAATGTCACTTTTCTGTTGAGGTGCCCATATTTTTGCACCGGTCAAATTTTGGTTTAATGCATATTGCGCATTTTCTGTTAGTACAATAAACCTCATTTCAATCCTGAAATATTACTGTGTCCATCAGTTATTAGATATATCAAACTGAAATGGCTGTTGCAAACACCAAAATATTTAGAACTAAAAATGATTAAGATTAATAGGGGTGCCCAAACTTTTTCATAGGACTGTATCTATCTATCTATCTAAAAGTCCAAGCAAAAACAGTACCAGCAGTGGTAAGGGTGCCAGTCCAAGCATACAAGCAGGTCCAGTATAAAAATAGGCCCCGCTACAGAGTATTATTTAACAAAAAGTGAGGGTTTTTATTATCCCATACACACTATCAATGTTTCACTGTCTTTTTCAAGAAGTGTATGACATATACAAGCATTTTTTATAGTGTTCAGAAGAAATAGATAATTAAATAGTAATCATATAAAAGTGATACATCTCAAAATCACATATAATGTGTCATAAAATTACATATATAATATATAGTGTAGTAAGTGTCACTACACTCCATAAATTCTGCATAGAAAAACATACATATGCATATGTATCAGCATACACTTTATGTGCAACCCCCCCCCTCCAAAAAAGAAAAAAAAGAGGTTGATTGCACGTTATGAGCACGCTGATTTGGGAACAATTCAGCTGTGCTAGTGCCCTGTCTTTTTGTCTTTGGAGCTGGCCTCAGATTGGTCAATTTAATTAACAGTTTTTATGTCTATTATGCCAGTTGTGGACTATCAGATATACTATATATGTAATGGTTGAATTTTGATACTATTTGTCTATACTATAGTGTTTATGCCGCTGTTCACACTAGCTCTATTCATTTGGTTTTTGTTTTGATAGAATAAATTGGTTAATGGGACAAAGGTGTTGTTACAACCATCATACAACCTGGGCTTCCATAACCCCTCTGCAGTGCCATAGGCTGGTCGCCTCCATGCCATATTGCCGCATTGATGCTGTCATTCATGCAAAGGCAGCCCCAATGAAGTACTGAGGGCATTTACTGGACAGACTTTTCATTTGCCCAACATTTCTGTGTTAAATGGCCTTGAACGGTTATATATAAATTAGCTCTTATATGGCTAGTGGACAGGAACCTTTTCCTTTTCTTAGAGAAAATGTTCCATTGTTTATTTTCCTATTGTAAGGTTATATGTTGCTAGTTAATTTTTATTCCTTTAATGGCACCATTTTGAAACACTTTTTTGGGCGAAATATTTACTATGTGAAAACTAACTGTAGAAAATACAGTTACAGTAACTTACCTGACATTAGATAGCAAGGATTCATAAATCTTGAGCATTGACATAGTGAGATGCATAGGGGAGGTCTGAATTATAAATTTACATTTTTCTTCCACAAAATCTAAGGAAATGGGAAGTAGACATCTGCACATCATCTAAGGAGACAAGAGGCAAACATACTTTATCAACATATTGCTTTATAGAAGTTAAAAATGGAATAAATAAAACATAGATTGATATTACATATACATAATTGTTCATTAATATAGCGGTTAATGATGTTGAAATTTTGGTAAGTGTAGGAGGCCTAGTTCTGCCCAATCTATACAATTAAATATATATGGGATGATAATTGGTTTGTCCTTACTATATTCAGAACAATTCAAAAGGACTAGGTGAAAACTAAAACTGAACTTTTATTGAAATAATAAATAAATAGTGCACATACATTAAAACGTGTAGGCAGTGTAATCTATTAGCACAAGACTGCGTATGGATTCAGTGCCTTCTCGTGAACTCAGTCTTCGGATCGCATTCATAACCGATACCATTCAAAGCGATCCGGATAGTTTAACCAAGAAACTACTATCTATTACTATCTACCTATTACTAGAGATGAGCGAGTAGGTATTCGATCGAATACTACGGTATTCGAAATACTCGTACTCGATTGAGTACCACTCGCTATTCGAATGTAAAAGTTCGATGCAGAACCAGCATTGATTGGCCGAATGCTATACAGTCGGCCAATCACGCTGGTTCTTCTCCTACCTTTAGAAGTCTTCTCCGTGCAGCTTCCCCGCGGCGTCTTCTGGCTCTGAATTCACTCTGCCAGGCATCGGGCCTGGGCAGAGCCGACTGCGCATGTCCGCTTGCTCTGCCCAGGCCCGATGCCTGGCAGAGTGAATTCAGAGCCGGAAGACGCTGCGGGGACGCAGCACGGAGAAGACTGCTCGGAGGATCCAGCCCGACCCTCACTCGTGGACTTGGTAAGTATAATTTGATCGAATGTTGCCTACCCCTGAAATGAGCATTTTCCCCCCATAGACTATAATAGGGTTCGATATTCGATTCAAATAGTCGAATATTGAGGGGTTACTTGAAACGAATATCGAACTTCGAACATTTTACTGTTCGCTCATCTCTACCTATTACGTATATCTACTTTTGTGTCCATACATTCACTTATCTCCTACATCAATGTAGCAGGCCATCATGTTTATTTCTACAATGCCCTTCTTAGCCTGATCTAGCTATTGCTCAGAAATTTATCAACTTTTCATTATGCCATGAATATTACTTATGGAGTCATCAGTATCATATATCTTCATTCCACTTTGCATGTTCTTCCTTCATTATTTCTCTAGAAGTGCTATTGTCTTAATTTCAGATTAATATGTTTACATGTTTTATATAGCTGTAAATTCATGTTGCCAGTATATATGATAAATAGTGTTAGAGAAATGTTACTTATTAAACTGCCCACTAACTGTGTGGCTGCATAGTATGCCAATATGATAAAAACAGCATTGGTACGAATACAAAGGTGAATGTAATTGTTTGTTTTATTTATTTATATTACATGCAATTTACACAGCTTGAATAGATCTAATTTTGCAGAAATTCAGAAAACAATTCAATGCAGTCTGTGTTTCTCCACACATCTTAATGTTATAAAATCAATGATATATCCATGCTATAATGTTTAGCATTGTTTCCATTTTGAGATAAAATGAACAATAACAAATTCTAATATAAATAAATAAAATACTAACAGCTTAAGATCCAAGTTTTCCCATAGGAACAATGTTCCCGTCTTCCTTTTAAATTGGAAGGTATATTACTAATAAAAGTAATAGCAATAATATGTTGGAAATGAGCTTTACCAAAATCATCCAAATAAGCCTATTATATAAAACAAAGTACTATAAATCCTACCTAAGGCAAGTATTAGTCCGACTAATTGCACGGAAAGCATCTTAGCACTGTCATTAACATGTTAAGCCTTCAAAAAAGCCATTTGATTACAAAGTGAATGTTAGATGAACATTCTGCATCACCATATGCCAAAGTACATAATATGAGGTCCCAGACATATTTTTTTCTATGAAATGATGCATCAAGGTAAGTTAAGACACAAAAAGAGTATGATAAAACCTATTAGATCTAGCATTAATATAATTATTTTCTTTTCTATATACCATATGGCAACGTATTTGAAAACAATTATATTACTTTCCATCTGTATACTCTAAAGTACATGGAAGCAGGCAACCTTTCAAAATCTGTGCTCTCAGCTGGCGGAAATTGAAGGTGAATGAATAGGCGTTTAACTACCAATTTCACTTAAAAGTACAATATAAGAAGGAAGCATTATTATTGTGTTATCATGTACAGTACTGTGAGAAATTATTTCCATCTTCTAAATGGAATGTTGCATATTTGTCCCACTTAATGGTTTCTTTAACTATATATTTGAGAACTATGATGTATATAAGTATATGGTAGGTGTGAATTCTACCTTTACTGCTTGCTCAGTTCTATCTAAAACTCATATAGCCTTATATAGAGTGGGATAAAATGGCTGCCCAATTTTAGCATTAATGTGTGGCTCCTGTTTTTTGTTTTGTTTTGTTTTAAATTCTTAGTTTATTAGGATTTTCAGAATTTTTACAAGTATACAATCGCCATAGTCAGAAGTGAAAATAGCAAAGACATGTTCATCAATAAGTAATCAGAAACAAGGTTATAACATCATAGCATTCAAACAACATATCATAACTAGTGATGAACTGCAAAACCACTGTCTTAACAAGGTCCAAGACAGCCTGCAATAAGAAGATATGTTCATATAGCAAGGTTAGGTTCGACATATCACAATAACAAAAATAATAAAAAGAAAAAACAGTAAAGAAGATTAGGGAGGGGTAAGAAAAAGAGTAATGAGAGTAGTATAGGATATATAGGGGAGGGGGGGGGGAGTAAGGATAATAGGAAAATACGCTCCAGGACGGGAGTTGGGTCGCACAGGCATCTGAAACCTGTAATCAGTCCGAGGATAGGTTTGTGTTGGAGTGCTCCAACCAGGATTTCCAGGTACGAAGGAATCTATCGTGCGTTCCATTGGGCCAGCTCAACATCTCCTCAAATCTAGCCACTTGTGACACTTTTGCAGACCATTGTGGGATAGAAGGGAGATCGGGCTGTTGCCAATATTGGGGAATCAAAGATTTAGCAATTTCAAGTAGATGTGTAGTTAGGTTCTTCCTACTTGGAGAATAATCAGGAGAGGGTGAGGACAGAAGAACCATAGAAGGCGTCAGAACAACAGAAGAGTTCGTGATATTGTGAATTTGGGTTTGTATTTGATCCCAGAAATCGCGGATAAGGGGACAAGACCACCAGACATGGAGAAGGGTTCCAGTCTCAGATTTACAGCGCCAACATTGGTCGGTATCTGCAAGATTATGAGAAAATAGCCACGATGGGGATCTGTACCAGCGGGAAAGGACTTTGAAATGCGATTCCTGGAGCTTTACACATTGAGAAAAACCATGTGAATTTTTTAGAATTTAGGATGCTTCTTCATCAGTAAATTTGAGGTCGAGTTCCCTTTCCCATTCAACAAGAAAAGAAGGTTTCTCCGAAGAGGAATTTTCGTTCAGAATTGATTTGCACTCAGCTAGTTTCCTTCCTGTTCTGGTGGGGGTCATCACTTTCTGCTCGAATTTAGTTAAGGGCCGAAAAATGGTTTTCCGCTGGGGAACCGATTCCGTGCACCATCTAAAATGGTCATAATGGAGAGGGTTTATAGGAGTGTCAGGTAGGTAACTTTTGAGTTGAGAGATAGACAATGGTGAGAAGTTGAAGTCATAGAGTTCTGAAAATGAAAGATGGCTAAGTTTGGCCCAGAAATCCTCATAGCCCGTTATTGGAGGTGAAAGTAGTCTAGGAGTTAAATGAGCCGGGCACAGACGAGAGGGGGATGGAGCGAGTTTTTTGTTCCATTTTAGCCACATTTCCCCCAGCCCTTTCAGAAGAACATCACAAGTGGGTTTCCTGAGATAATTCGGATTTGGAGTCCATAGGTGAGCGAGGAGGTTATGGCCGTGTTGTAGTTCAGCAATCTCTCGAGTCACAGAGTCGCGGGCTGGAGCTGCTAATGAAAGCCATCTAGAAAGTAAATTCGCTTCATAATATAGTCTAAAGTCCAGTAATTGAATACCTCCTTGGGACTTCTTTTTAATAAGCTGACTGTGTGAGATTCTTGCCGGTTTGTGTCTCCAAAGATAACGTAAGAAGAGGGTCCTAACATTGCTTAAGAACTTAGGCGGAAGGGCAATGGGGAGCATCTGAATCCTGTATAATAGTTTGGGCAGGATGTATGTCTGAAGCAAATTACGCCTTCCAAACCAGGAGAGGAATGGTATGTCGAGTCTGTGGAGCTCAGTCTTGAGAGTGTGTAGGAGAGGAGCAAAGTTTTCATCGAATAGATTCCTTAGGTTACTAGTGAGTTTAATTCCAAGATAGGTGAGGTAGTCTCGTTTCCAAACAAAGGGAGAGGAACTTTGGGCGAGTTTCCTCTCAGCCGTTGGAAGAGTTATTACAAGAATTTCGGATTTTGAGACATTAGGTTTGTAGTTCGATATTTGACCGTATTTTTCCATCAGAGACGTCAGTATCGGCAATTCGGTAAGAGGGTCAGAGGACAGGAACAAGACGTCGTCCGCAAAAGCCACACTATGCAACGTCCTAGTCCTCAGTTGAAAACCAAGAAGTTTTGGGTGGAGACGAACAGCTTGTAACAATGTTTCGAGTGTAAGAATGAACAATGAAGGGGACAAGGGACAGCCTTGTCTTGTGCCGTTTTTTATATTGAACGGTGCTGAAAGGGTACCATTAACACGCAGACGGGCATGGGGTTCTTTGTAAAGGGAGAAGACCATATTTATGAAATTCGGGGGGAAGCCAAAAGCACGGAGGGTATCCGACATAAATTGCCAATTGACTCTGTCAAAGGCCTTCTCGGCGTCTACACCGAGAAGGACCAATGACTTTTTGGAGGAGTGGGAAAGGGCTATGGAGTGCAATAGTTTGTGGGCATTATCTTTCCCTTCCCTCCCTTTTACAAATCCAGTCTGTTCTTCATTAACAATTTTGGGTATGATAGAGCGAAGGCGCAGTGCCAGCAGTTTTGCCCAAAATTTAACATCTAAATTAAGTAATGATATTGGGCGGTAACTGCCGCATTGAAGTGCGTCTTTTCCCTCTTTGGCTATCAAGGTAATAAAAGCTTGATTGTTTAGGAAGGGATTCACCAGCTAATAAGGCGTTACATAGTGTGGTCAGATGTGGGAGCAAGACATCCTGGAGTTTCCTGTAATAGAGCATAGTAAACCCATCAGGGCCAGGACTTTTCCCCAGTGGGAAGGATGCTAAGACCTCTTTCATTTCCAAGAGAGAGATTGGAGCAAGTAATTTCTCTGAGTCCGCCTGGGATACTTGAGGGAGTTGAAGGGATTGAAGAAACTCAGATGTAGCCTGAGCATGGTCAGAAGTCTCGACATGAGAAGGTAGATTGTATAATCACTCATAGAAGTTTCTAAAGGTTTCAGCTATATCTTTTGTTTTTTGGTGAACTTTCCCTGAGTCATCTTTTATTGCATTTATATAGGATTTTGCTCTGGCCCTTCTAACTAGTGCTGTCATTAATTTGCCCCCTTTATCTCCGTGGGAGTAAAGTTTCAATTTATAATAGAGTTGAAACTTAGCCGATTGTCTATCAAAAAAACGTTTCAGCTTTTCTCTTAAAGAGGTCAGTTCCTCTAGTAGGGACAGAAGTTGTGTGCGCTTATGTGACTTTTCAATAGAGGAAATGCTTGTGAGAAGAAAGTCAATCTCCTCCTGCTACTTCTTTTTCAGTTGTGATCCTTTAGTAATTAATAAACCGCGTGTAAAAGCTTTGTGGGCCTCCCAGATGGAGCCCATTGAGACGTCAGGAGTCTGATTTATACGGAAAAATTCTGTCAGTTTAAGTTTTAGATCATCAACAAATACAGTATCCCCCAGAATTGTATCGTTGAGTTTCCAGTTCCATTCTTTAGGAGTCAGCTCTGATATAACAAAGGTTGTGGAGACTGGCGAATGATCGGATAGTGTAGCACAGTCTACCTTAGATGTCACCAGTGAGCAGAGTAAAGAGCTTGAGCACAGTATATAATCAAGTCTCTGGTGGGATCTATATTTGGGAGAATAGTGTGTATAATCCTTCGTATTTGGATTAAGGGAGCGCCAAGAGTCTAGCAGATGATATTCCTGAAATGAGTTGTGAAGGGAGCGCAAGGCTATCTGTGAGATGGCAGATTTCCCTGTCGATGAGTCTAGGAGGGGATTGACTGTCACATTAAGGTCGCCACCGATAATTAACTCGCCAACAGCAAATTGTCTAAGCGTTGATAATGTTTGTCTAAGCCAGCGAACTTGGTCGTGGTTAGGGGCATAAATACAGGCCAACGTGATCTTTCTAGATGCTATGGATCCCTTCAGGAAGAGAAATCTACCTTCTGCATCTGTTAGCATCTGTTCATATTGGAAGGGGATGTCTCGACCGATAGCAATAGCAACTCCTTTAGATGAGGAAGTTGGGTGGGAGTTAAAGTACCATTGGTCAAATTGTTTCTTAGGAAAGCTTGGTACCCTAGACATTTTGAAGTGCGTTTCTTGTAACATGAGAATATCAGTCTTCAGTTTGGTGACTAACCTCAGTATCCCATGTCGTTTCTGGGGTGTTTGCAAACCATTAGCATTCAGGGAGGTCACTGTAACCGTCGTCATGTCAGGTTTTGTGGTTCCGGATTGGGGTAGTGGAGGAATGAAGTATCTGGTATTCTCCCGTCCTGGAGGTAAGTGGATGAGTGGGGAGAGAGGGAAAGAGTAAATAGTAAGGCGAGAGGGGGGGAGGAGGGAGGGTGGATGAGAAGCAAGAGAAATTAAGAGTTTATAGAATGGTTAAAAGAGAAAAAATTTGCGTTAGTACAATATATATCACCCAATTCCAAAATAACGAGTTGAACCTTATATAGGGAGGTAGGGTAGGGAAGGGGTGGGGAGGGGGGGGGAGGTATAGGGAGCAGGATATATTAGAAAACACCTAGGGCGCAGAGGTATGAACTCCTTTCAGGTGTACCTCCCCTGAGCCCGGGTGTAATCAAGTACAATATACAATATTAGGAGGGATGTTATAAAAGCTGGTTAGTGGAAGTAAGGGACGGATAGGAAGCAAGTATTGAGAGGTCTGATCGGATGACAGAGCCCCGTCCAGCTCTCTTGTAAATATAGAAAAGTATAAACAAATCGCGGCATCGCATGGGCAAAATGTTATTATCGTGTGAGCAAAGCAGAACAATAGCTTTAAATACGAGCTAGAACAATCTGTAAATGCGTCAAAAACGAATTACAAACTTATAAGAAAAACTAAGAAGGCTCTGGAAAAAGCATTACATAATGGCAATAATGTGAACCAAGGTGTTGCTCTAACACAATATCTTAAGAAAGATAGACAAGGGCACCGAACCCAGGAACTGGTCTTTCAGGAAACAACAGACCGAGAGCGAGGAATGGGCTTTCTTCCCCTATGGGCTTTGCTCTTTTCTCCCAGAAGCCAGGGTCTTTCGTCGGTAATGTCCGGTAGGTCTGGGAAGTCCGGGAGAGGTGGCGTGGGCAGCCAAGGCGGGATATCGAGAGGTTCCATCCGAAGGTGAGCCCAGAGCGCTGGTAAATCTGAGGGGGTATGGACTGTAAGCCTTTTGCCCTTGTGCATCACTGCTAAGCCGAATGGATATAGCCAGGCGTACTTAATCTCTTTAGCTCTTAAAGCATCCAGTAAGGGTTTCAGGATTCTGCGTTTCGCTAGTATGGAGGGTGCAACGTCCTGGTATATAGAAATTTCAGTGTCTCCAAAGGAGATTGTTGGTTTATTTCTGACAGCTGCCAGAATCTCTGCAACATCTGGAAACATGAGGAGGCCACAAATAATGTCCCGTGGTGGGGCGCCCTGCTGCGGTTTAGGTTTGAGAGCGCGGTGGATCCTCTCGATTTGGATTTTGTTGGCTCTGTCGGGGCCTAGCAAGTCAGTGAAAACTTGCATTGCAAGTTCGTTCAAGTCCTCTGCAGTATTTTGTTCAGGGACACCCTTAAGTCTAATATTCTTCCTCCTCCCCCTGTTTTCTTGATCTTCTATCAGTATTAGTGATCTATCAATATATTCTTTATATATGTGCATTCTGGCAGCCATAGTTGTAGAATGGTTAGTAATGGCGGCTGTACTATGTTCTAGGGAAGAGACGCGTTGGCCTATGCTGTTTATATCTGACCTGATTGCTGCTAGTTCTTCCATCACCGGAGTCAAGGCTCTAGCGAGAGCTTTCTGTAACACGGACAGCGTGACTACCGTTTGTCCTTCAGCTGCTTGTGTAGTGATATCAGGCGGCGCGATCTCTTCCATGTCTGAGTCGTCTTCATGTTCGTTTTCCTGCCTCACGGCCGGCGCCATTTTGGAAGGGCCTGCAGGGGAGTAGGCCGTTTTCTTTTTGATAAATTTCTGTATGTCTCCTTGTTGTTTGCTTGTTCGCGGGGTACCCGGAGGGTCAGTGCCCCTCTCTTTGTTAAATTTGCCCATTCTTGATGCCGGGAAAGTGCTGTGAGAGCTGGTTCGGGGTCTAGCGTGACAGAGCTCTACAGCTAAGCAGCCATCACCAAGCGCGGTCAGACTCCGCCCTGGCTCCTGTTTTTATGATAGATGAGGATCGCAGTGGTGAGACTTACACTTTCCATCCATACCAAGGCATATAAAAGATTTATTTTGTTTTTAGCAAATGGCACATATTCATTGTATAATGAGAAATTATATGATTTATTAATATATATATGAAGGAGAACATATACTACTCACATACTCCAGTAACAAAGCCAATGCTGGGAGCAGTGCTCAGTGACGCTCAGTTAAAGGGGTATTCCCATCTACATAATTATTTTTTAATTTGTAGATGGTTAGAAGTTAAACATTTTTGCAAATGTAAGTAATTAAAAATTCTGCAGAGTTTTAAAGATTTTCTCTAACTTTCTTAGTGGTGACAGTCTTTTATCTTGATCGGTTGCCATGGATATGACCACCAATGCAAAAACTTTCTAAGGTCAGAAAATCAGCCATGATTTCTTTATTGTGGCCGGGCTATCTTCTGATACATGTAGTGTCCCTGTCTGATAACCCATGTACAATAAGGAAATCATAGCTGGGTTCCTGACAAGTCCCAGACCATAGAAAGTTTCTGCATTAGTGGTCGTATCCATGGCAACTGATCAAGATAAAAGACTGTCACCACTAAGAAAGTTAGAGAAAATCTTTAAAACTCTTCAGAATTTTTAATTACTTAGATTTACAAATATATGTTTAACTTTTAATTCTCTACAAATATAGAAATGATTATGTACATGGGAATACCCATGTAAGTTATATAATACTAGCCTCTGCCCGCGACTTCATCTGTGGGTTGTTGGCGTTGATGATCCGCCTATATTCAGCAAATTGCTGCTGTCGATGGTTCGCCTACTCCGGCATTTTGTCAGCTCGCAAGCAGTCCTGCTGCTGACCTTGTTCTTCACACCTTGCCCGTGATTGTTCCGGCATCTCAGCAGCTCACTGAGACACCAAATAATGAGCATGTTGTTGGTGTTGATGATCCGCCTGCTCCAGTGTCAAGCTGGCTTGCTGCTGAACTCATTCCTTGCGCTATGCCCATGATTGTTCCAGTATCTCGGCAGCTTGCTGGGATGCCATATAATGAGAGTGTTGTTGGCGTTGATGATCCGCATGCTCCGGCGTTTGGGCGGCTCTCAAGCTGGCCTGCCGCTGAACTTGTTTCTTGCACTGTGTCTGTGATTGTTAGGACATCTCAGCACCTCGCTGGAACGTCATATAATGAGTGTGTTGTTGGTGTTGATGATCCGGCTGCTGCGGCGTTTCG
This sequence comes from Leptodactylus fuscus, assembly GCF_031893055.1. NCBI lineage: Eukaryota > Metazoa > Chordata > Amphibia > Anura > Leptodactylidae > Leptodactylus > Leptodactylus fuscus. Next base: position 156,568,529 of record NC_134269.1, read on the forward strand.
GCAGCTGTCAAGCTGGCCTGCCGCTGAAAACATTCCTTGAGCTGTGCCTGTGATTGTTCCAGTATCTCAGCAGCTCACTGGGACACCATATAATGAGTGTGTTGTTGCCGTCAATGATCGCCCCTCAGCTCCACTTGAGGAGAACTCTGTGACTTCTGGCTTCCTTCATAGCTCTCGTTGTTTGTGACAAATTAGATTTTCTTTTTCCAGGCATGTTGAAAATTGGCAAACTGACAATTTGGATTAAAGGTGTTTGCCCATGTCATCAGTGCCTGAAGCAGATCAGATAATATGCAAATGCATGAACACACACCACTGAGGGTTAACGTGTGTTTACACAGAGAGATAACAGCCCTGGCTTTCTCAGAAGCTGAGATAAGAGCAGTGTAATGTAGTATGTGAACATAAATTCATTTCAGTCATGAAGCTATGTCATTTACCGGAATACAAAGTAGCCTATATTTTAATCGAGATTACAATCTTTCTATGTGCTGAATTTCATTCAAATCCATTCAGCTGTTTTTGCGTGATTGAGTAACAAACATCCAAACACACTTTATAATATTAGAAGGATGGTATAATATGGTATAGTGTAACAATAGCTAGAGTTTAAGCAATCTTTATACTAACTAATGTAATCGATAGCAGACTTTATCTTTAGTATTTCATGGTAGAATTAGATGCAAGTTAAAGAAACTGTGCACATAAAGTGGCCAGAAAGAAATACATAAGCATCGGTCAATTGTAATTCACATCTATCTGTATCACACATCTAAAACTGACTTGAAAATAAAGTCTATTAATTACATAGGGGAGCACCATGGATTTCTTAAATTTTGAATATGATGTAATAAATGTTCTTTATCAATGGCTTTCAAGATCCCATTTCACGAGATCCTTCATTGTTTACTTCCAGGGGATGTGAATATATCAATACTCATGCTGTACAAATGTATAACTCCCAGTCTAGTTATAGAAATTTCTCATGGGTTAACCATAGACTGCAGCCTTTGGTGGAGCAGATAGTGGCCGTATGCAGAGTTCCCACCATAAAATGGTTGTGATCTCATAAGGAACAGTGTTATTTCTGTTCATAGTATGTTTTGCTATTGATTTCTCTTGATGTGCGACATACTCTCAATTGTGCAGACAATGTTTTACTATGTTGCAAGTAAAATCAAGACATAGGTTGTCCCAAGGAGTTGTGACTTGGAAGAGTTATAGAGGGATGTCTTTCTAGGCTCTGACTGTGGTGTGAAGTTGGGTTACACCACAGTGAAGGTAGGCTGGAATTAAGGCATGGAATCTGATCATGTTAGTTGGTTCTGTGTGTTCTCGGCACTGCAAAGTTTGAGGCCTTGTCCGGCGGATATGACTGGGAGTATCATGTGTGAGAACTGGAGAGATGCCTGCTTGAATGAGACCGAAGTGTTTACTTCATACTCATTCATGTGCAAATTCTACATGTTTCTACCTTTTTTAACTGCAATCAAGGAAAGTAAAGTCTTGGATCCAAACACTAAACAGCATCTGGTGGCTTCTTGGGTATGACTACATTACAGGTAGCTGACTGAGGATCTGCACGTGATGAGGATCTGCTAGGGAGTAGTAGTTAACACATCCATGCTGCACAGTTAACCTTACAGTCACATAAGTAGGACAGATTTCCCAACAGAGATCTTGAAAACCGTGAGTAGTTAGTACATAAAAAACATAAATTATAACAGAAATTACATAATCTCTCAAATAAGAATACACCTAAAATTATTGGAAACTATGAATTACTAAAGACGAGTCAAGCTCAACTTTATTTATTGAGGTCTGAATTATCCATTTGTAGTGGTATTGACTTCACGATAATGATGATTATTGCTAATTAAAATAGAGGTCATTAAAAAGAGAAATTTTGTCTTGCTACCCGAGGACATTTAAGAAACAGGATTCCACAGAATTGGAATAAAATTTTAGCAGTTAACATATTTTGTAGCTAAAAGATATTTTCGATATTTAGTTACAGGAACCACAAGCACATTTTGCAAATACATTTAGTATAAATCTACTTTAAAATCCTACAAGAAAAGTCAATATCTCCTAGCAGGAAAGAGAAAAGGTTTAGTTTTACATAATAAAACAAACTAAGGCTATCAAACCCGCCTCTATTAAGTCAGCAGGTCAATTCCCATGACAATGCTGCCCTCCTGTATTTTAGCTACCGGCTTTATGAAGACACCCCTGAGGTCCCTTCTAATAAGTTATCTTTCCTGATAAGATAAATCCCTATGCTGTGATGGTCTCTGTTAGTAATGGGATCATTGCACATCTATTATATTATAATAATCCTGTGGTTGTGATAAGTGAGATAAATGACAGCTAAGGAAAGGAATATTCTATATTATTATTTGTCAGACCATTGAAACTGCATTTTCTTAAATGAGACTATGTACCTAGTGAGGTTATTTCCTTCAATGTTATTGATAGCATGACTTCTGGAGCACACTTCATCAGCTTCTGCTAACACTGACTCCAAATCAAATAAAGAAGGTTATTACATTAGCTAACACACATTTCCTACAGCCCCGTTTGGTTATCAGCTGCTGCATATAGAATATGTTTTTATTTAAAGGGATTTTTTTTAATATACATCTGTGCATGATAAACCACCTTGACATATTGTGACATGTATTCTTGGTTATTGAAAATGTGCAAGAATGTAAAGATTTATTTTATTTTTTTTTATCTTTTTATGCAAACAAACATATATATACACTTTAGGATTCTATTCTAAAGTAAGAAATAAGAAATTTTAAATTACAAGCTGCAAATTTTCTATGGAATTTATATTTCTATTGTTTGGCCATTTCAGTCCAAATGACAAGACAAATGGTATTCTCTGAATATCCAGCAATCACGCATTTCATTGTTTTCGGTTAAAATGCGTAGACAGTCTGGCAATGCAGAGCATTTGTCTTTATCTGTAGAATACCTGACAAGAGGCATGATTACTTCTGTAAGGGTATCAAAATAAAGAAAAAATGTCCTGTCCGCAGCTTGGGTTATTTATTATAGGCTGAAATGCTGACCGTGGTTGGGAAGCAAACATTTTTTAGTCTATATAAGAATATATTTATTTTTTATGTCCAGTGTTAATATGGAAAATACTCATCCTACCTGGACAATCTGACACTCTTCAGCAGTAAGTAGTTCTGTAAGGCTTGCTGTTATCCATGACTCAGTTAGTGGCTCCCACCCCAAGTCTTTTGCTTCCATATAAATCATGCCACATCTGGAAAATAAAATGCCCAAAAAAGAAAAAAAAAATATTGTAAGAGGATGTTAAACTTTCAGCCTATATAAATTTGTTTTTACTGTGCAGTCTAATGTTATCATCAGCACTGGAAACTTGTGGCAGATTTTTTGGGATAAGCAAAGGTAGACTATACTGTAGTGCTCTTCATCAGGAGTCTTGGTTGAAAATCCACTAAAATGTCCACCTCACAGTCACTACTTAGTTCTTCCGTCAAGTGTCTGTTCCTCCTACTGTGTGATTGTGTGTAGTCCAAAATGGGAGACCTATCACACAAACAGTCCAACCAATCATGGCACACTGCAGTAATGTTTAGTAGAGGCCGGTGTTTGCCTGGCCCATGTCCCAAATGTGACATGTGACTCTTATAGACAACAAGAAGTCACATAGGCTTCTATAAATACAGTCCTATGAAAAAGTTTGGGCACCCCTATTAATCTTAATCATTTTTAGTTCTAAATATTTTGGTGTTTATAACAGCCATTTCAGTTTGATATATCTAATAACTGATGGACACAGTAATATTTCAGGATTGAAATGAGGTTTATTGTACTAACAGAAAATGTGCAATATGCAGTAAACCAAAATTTGACCGCTGCAAAAGTATGGGCACCTCAACAGAAAAGTGACATTAATATTTAGTAGATCCTCCTTTTGCAAAGATAACAGCCTCTAGTCGCTTCCTGTAGCTTTTAATCAGTTCCTGGATCCTGGATAAAGGTATTTTGGACAAACAATTCAAGTTCAGTTAAGTTAGATGGTCGCCGAGCATGGACAGCCCGCTTCAAATCATCCCACAGATGTTCAATGATATTCAGGTCTGGGGACTGGGATGGCCATTCCAGAACATTGTAATTGTTCCTCTGCATGAATGCCTGAGGATTTGAAGCGGTGTTTTGGATCATTGTCTTGCTGAAATATCCATCCCCGGCGTAACTTCAACTTCGTCACTGATTCTTGAACATTATTCTCAAGAATCTGCTGATACTGAGCGGAATCCATGCGACTCTCAACTTTAACAAGATTCTCGATGCCGGCATTGGCCACACAGCCCCAAAGCATGATGGAACCTCCACCAAATTTTACAGTGGGTACCAAGTTTTTTTCTTGGAATGCTGTTTCTTTTTGGACGCCATGCATAACGCCTTTTTTTTTATAACCAAACAACTCAATTTTTGTTTCCAAAATGAAGCTGCCTTGTCCAAATGTGCTTTTTCATACCTCAGGCAACTCTATTTGTGGCGTACGTGCAGAAACGGCTTCTTTCTCATCACTCTCCCATACAGCTTCTATTTGTGCAAAGTGCGCTGTATAGTTGACCGATGCACAGTGACACCATCTGCAGCAAGATGATGCTGCAGCTCTTTGGAGGTGGTCTGTGGATTGTCCTTGACTGTTCTCACCATTCTTCTTCTCTGCCTTTCTGATATTTTTCTTGGCCTGCCACTTCTGGGCTTAACAAGAACTGTCCCTGTGGTCTTCCATTTCCTTACTATGTTCCTCACAGTGGAAACTGACAGGTTAAATCTCTGAGACAACTTTTTGTATCCTTCCCCTGAACAACTATGTTGAACAATCTTTGTTTTCAGATCATTTGAGAGTTGTTTTGAGTAGCCCATGATGCCACTCTTCAGAGGAGATTCAAATAGGAGATCAACTTGCAATTGGCCACCTTAAATACCTTTTATTATGATTGGATACATCTGGCTATGAAGTTCAAAGCTCACTGAGGTTACAAAACCAATTTTGTGCTTCAGTAAGTCAGTAAAAAGTAGTTAGGGGAATTCAAATCAATAAAATGATAAGGGTGCCCATACTTTTGCACCGGTCAAATTTTGGTTTAATGCATATTGCACATTTTCTGTTAGTACAATAAACCTCATTTCAATCCTGAAATATTACTGTGTCCATCAGTTATTAGATATATCAAACTGAAATGGCTGTTGCAAACACCAAAATATTTAGAACAAAAAATGATTAAGATTAATAGGGGTGCCCAAACTTTTTCATAGGACTGTATCTAGACTGAGCTGTTAACATACAATATCATTATTTGTGGTTATTAAAAAGTAAAGCTATATTTTTTTGTATAATCCGTATGGATTCCCATGGAATTATACAGTCCTATGAAAAAGTTTGGGCACCCCTATTAATCGTAATCATTTTTAGTTCTAAATATTTTGGTGTATACAACAGCCATTTCAGTTTGATATATCTAATAACTGATGGACACAGTAATATTTCAGGATTGAAATAAGGTTTATTGTACTAACAGAAAATGTGCAATATGCATTAAACCAAAATTTGACGAGTGCAAAAGTATGGGCACCTCAACAGAAAAGTGTCATTAATATTTAGTAGATCCTCCGTTTGCCTCTAGTCGCTTCCTATAGCTTTTAATCAGTTCCTGGATCCTGGATGAAGGTATTTTGGACCATTCCTCTTTACAAAACAATTCAAGTTCAGATAAGTTTGATGGTCGCCGAGCATGGACAGCCCGCTCTCAAATGATCTGAAAACAAAGATTGTTCAACATAGTTGTTCAGGGGAAGGATACAAAAAGTTGTCTCAGAGATTTAACCTGTCAGTTTCCACTGTGAGGAACATAGTAAGGAAATGGAAGACCACAGGGACAGTTCTTGTTAAGCCCAGAAGTGGCAGGCCAAGAAAAATATCAGAAAGGCAGAGAAGAAGAATGGTGAGAACAGTCAAGGACAATCCACAGACCACCTCCAAAGAGCTGCAGCATCATCTTGCTGCAGATGGTGTCACTGTGCATCGGTCAACAATACAGCGCACTTTGCAAAAGGAGAAGCTGTATGGGAGAGTGATGAGAAAGAAGTCGTTTCTGCAAGCACGCCACAAACAGAATCGCCTGAGGTATGCAAAAGCACATTTGGACAAGCCTGCTTCATTTTGGAAGAAGGTCCTGTGGACTGATGAAACAAAGATTGAGTTGTTTGGTCATACAAAAAGGCGTTATGCATGGCGTTCAAAAAAACAGTATTCCAAGAAAAACACTTGCTACCAACTGTAAAATTTGGTGGAGGTTCCATCATGCTTTGGGGCTGTGTGGCCAATGCTGGCACTGGGAATCTTGTTAAAGTTGAGGGTGGCATGGATTCCACTCACTATCAGCAGATTCTTGAGAATAATGTTCAAGAATCAGTGATGAAGTTGAAGTTACGTCGGGAATGGATATTTCAGCAAGACAATGATCCAAAACACCGCTCCAAATCGACTGAGGCATTCATGCAGAGGAACAATTACAATGTTCTGGACTGGCCATCCCAGTCCCCAGACCTGAATATCATTGAACATCTGTGGGATGATTTGAAGCGGGCTGTCCATGCTCGGCGACCATCAAACGTAACTGAACTTGAATTGTTTTGTAAAAAGGAATGGTCCAAAATCCCTTCATCCAGGATCCAGGAACTGATGAAAAGCTACAGGAAGCAACTGGAGGCTGTTATCTTTGCAAAAGGAGGATCTACTAAATATTAATGTCACTTTTCTGTTGAGGTGCCCATACTTTTGCACCGGTCAAATTTTAGTTTAACCACTTCCGGACCGCCCATAGACTATATACGTCCAGGAAGTGGTTGTACGTCCAAGTCAGAACACAGCAGCTACACGGAGATTGTGTAGCTGCTTTCACTAGGAGCCGGCTGTAACTTCAGCCGGAGCTCCCAGAGAGATAGCAGGGAAGATTTATTACCTCCTCTGCTATCTCGATCGCTGTGTATACAGCACTCAATGAGCGCTGTATACACGGCTATGGACCCTGCCATAAATTAGCTGCCCTCTGACCCAGCAGACACGTGATCTGCCAGGAGCAGTGTCCTGCCAGAGCTGCTGGGTCCTACAGGACCCAGATCAGCTCTGTATACTGTGTATACAGCATGCAGGAGGCTGGATTTCTCCTATAACTGAGGTTAAATGTACCAGCCCCAGTTATAGGAGAAATCAGCCTCTAGTACAAAAAAAAAAAGTGATCAGATGTCCCCAAAGGTCTCTTATCACCTTATGGGGACACAATCTGGGAAAAAAATAAAATAAAAATATAATAAAAAAGTTTTTAAAAAATGTAAATAAACTAATAATAAAAAATAAATAAATATTATGCTAATAAAACGCCGTTATTAAAGGTTATAGCCCCACCCCCGACGACACCATACAAAATAAAAATTACCGTAACGGAGAGGAAAAACTATATTATAAAGTTTTTCAGTGACACTTTGTGTTATTAAATAAAAAAAAAAATTATAAAATTGAAAACCAGACACAATTTCCCTCCTATTTTGTTTATATTTTCCTGGATATAAAAAAAATTAAAACACATTTGAAAATAAAAATAACATAAAAATAAAGCCCTATGTGTCCCCGAAAAAAGACGCAAAAATTAGTTGACTAAGACATACGAGAAAAATTTTACAGACCTCAAAACCGCAGATACATAATAAACCTAAAATGTGTCTGGTCCTGGACCACAAATTGGCCCGGTACTGAAGTGGTTAATGCATATTGCACATTTTCTGTTAGTACAATAAACCTCATTTCAATCTGAAATATTACTGTGTCCATCAGTTATTAGATATATCAAACTGAAATGGCTGTTGCAAACACCAACATATTTAGAACTAAAAATGATTAAGATTAATAGGGGTGCCCAAACTTTTTCATAGGACTGTATGGAGTGAAAAATGAGAAAACAATTAGGTTCTTATTCATACCCTAAGCTATGCAGAATGTTTTCCTGTAATGATAAAATCCACCTTTCTAACACAACATTGACAATACAGCAGATAAGTTCAGTCTATGTCAAACCCCAAAACATAAAAATGTAATGACTTTAAATAGCATCAATTTTGAAAACAAAAATTTACACTTTTCTAATTATTTGAAATTTGGTATTTGAGGTTAATATTTATTTAAAACTATACACTACTTAATGTCTAATGGAAGTTATTTACACAGAGAATACACTGTATAGTAGTAATAAAGGCTGTGTATTGTCCCTATTAAATATTTGTAATGCAACCTTCTTAAATGACGTAATAAAAGGAAAATTAGTAACATTACTTTCTTGCTTTCTATCATTTTATTAAAGAACTAGATTGTGTTTTTCCTTGATATACAACTGAAAGCAATAACATGTGCACATTAAAATGTCCACTGGAGCAAATCAATTGATTCAGCAAGATGAAGGTTTGCTAATTATAGGATTACTGATCTCATCACATTGTAAGACAGGAAGACAATTTTAATACAGAACATCAATAAGCTTAGCAAAGCTTAGATTAGATGATTTATTGGTTATTGGAAAATCTCGGTTATAATGTGGATTATAATTGTGGATAGTGTTCAATCGGCTTCTAAATAACAAACAAAAACAAGTCATAGCCTTTTATAAACAAAATATCACATACATTTTATATCCAACGCTATAACACATTATTTGATGCTTGTTAATTTGTTTAAAACGTAGGCATGGATGTTAAACATTGATTCTGTAACATCTCTGCCTGTTCGGGCCTCTGCGCCACCCTCTGCTCGCATGCTGCGGCGCCGGAGGCGTGTGCAGTTTGACAATTTGCTTAAGGTTTTTAGTTGCACTGTGTGAACACGGCTCTAGTCCTTAATTGGATTTGCACCACACCCGTCTTCTGCCAAGGTTGCCTCTGTTCATTAAGTGGTTAATCTGTCTTGCCTGTGATTGACAGCCTTTCTTCCTGTCAGGTTCTGGGCGGGTTCTTCCTTCCCTATATAGTCTTGGCTCACAGTCACACTGGTGTCGGTTATTGCCCTTGCTTTCTGGTATCACTTGCTATTTACTTGTATGCTAATCCTTGACCTCTGGCTTTCCTACTGACTATTCTCTTGACTCCGATTTGGCACTGCATCGCTCTCTTGTTACCGAACCCTGGCTACCTGACCTCCCTTTGTTGTTGTACGTCTTGTCTGCGTTTTGTGTTTCACGTATTCAGGGAGGGATTGTCCTCGTGGTTGTCGCCTATCACCTAGGATAGGGTCTGGCAATAGGAAGGGAAAGCGGGGGGCTTCAGTTTAGGGCTCACTGTCCCTTGTGCCCCTCCCTCCAGGGTTCACCAGCAGCTTCTGGGGAATTATCATCTGGCTATTCCCTAACAGATTCATTTTATTAATCAGATAAATGGTGATAATTTATTCACAAATGTAGACGAATACTGTAAGGTGGCCATACATGCTTAACTAATGTTGGCCAGACCTGGCAATTTCAGCTACATAAGCTGGCTATCTAATGTATATGTGGCCCCCTCCTGAATTGAAATCCTGATTGTTTTGTTCTAAGGGAAGAAACCCCTATCACCTTTGAAAATGCATGCATACTCTGCTGTGCATGTACATGAGGGGTCTGTTAGGATTAGCTGTTAGCGGCATCCAAGGGGTTAAAAACTCCCTTGGAACGCAGCTCCGATGGGGGGTAAAGGAGCAGGGTGTTAGCTGTCAGTAACAGCTAACAACTAGAGATGAGCGAACAGTAAAATGTTCGAGGTTCAATATTCGTTTCGAGTAGCCCCTCAATATTCGACTACTCGAATTGAATATCGAACCCTATCATAGTCTATGGGGGGAAAATGCTTGTTTCAGGGGTAGGCAACATTCGATCAAATTATACTTACCAAGTCCACGAGTGAGGGTCGGGCTGGATCCTCCGAGCAGTCTTCTCCTTGCAGCGTCCCCGCGGCATCTTCCTGCTCTGAATTCACTCTGCCAGGCATCAGACATGCGCAGTCGGCTCTGCCCAGGCCCAATGCCTGGCAGAGTGAATGAAGAGGCGGAAGACGCCGCGGGAAAGCTGCACGGAGAAGACTTCTAAAGGTAGGAGAAGAACCAGCGTTGATTGGCCGACTGTATAGCATTCGGCCAATCAATGCTGGTTCTGCATCGAACTTTTACATTCGAATAGCAAGTGGTACTCGATCGAATACGAGTATTTCGAATACTGTAGTATTCGATCGAATACCTACTCGATCGAGTACTACTCACTCATCTCTACTAACAACCACTTCTGATGCCGCCCCCTCAAATAGTGAGTGTGCAGCGACCAGCATTGGGCATAGTATTACACCCTAGTACCAGGCGGCCAGGACGTTATAGTACATCAAAGGTTGTTAAGGGGTTAATTAAATTGTACACAAATGGATACACATTCTGATTCTTAATATAATATTTTTATCTCATTATCTAAAAGTTATGTAGACTTTTCTTACCTACTTATCGTAGCTGGGGATGCTTGTTCAAGATCTAGTACCTCAAAAATCATGTTCTGCTGTGGACTCATTTGGATTATTTCTCCACTCATCAGACAGAGCTAAAATATTAAAAGATACACACAATAAGGCACATATCATGGATATGGGGGATATGGCTTTGTTATACACCAGGACCACAGTTTCTGTACAAGGCTTTGAGAAGATCACATAAATAGCAGAAGAAGAAGCAGAATAGAATCAAGTACAACTAGAATGATCATGTTTGACTTCTTACTTCACCATGACTTTTCTGAAAGAGTAGTTATGTTTCAGTGACTTAAGACTGGTATGAAAACATTGCTTTACCGGTTTAGGACTCTTACCCAAAAATGATCAGGATTCGTATAAACATTGCAATTTTCTATACATACCTTTTTGTTATCATCTAATACAGTATTCATGTTTTCTACCCACACGGCATCCACTGGCCCATCAAATATGCACCATTTCCTGCATTTTGTATTGCATGTAGCATGACTCCGGAACACACTAGCCAAAACACCTGCAGAAAGAGAAATATAGTTTAATACCTACCTATATATGTTTCACTAATAATGAGATACTGAAACTCATGAACTGAATATTGTCTGAAATTGCCTCTTTTATGATATGTATGGATTTCTTTTTTTATTTTCTTATGGTTCATTTAAATTAGTAGGTCACTGAATACATTAAAATATTTACAGTAATATGTCTTATTGGGCTCATTGTAAATGTTAAAATAAAAGCCAGTTACCAAAAAAATAAAACATAATAAAATGACTTTAGAAAAGGAAGAAAACCAGTTAAAGTCTCTCTGTGTCAATCAATGTGTATCATGCTGTGATGGGTAAGAGGGAGCTACACAGGGGAGAAAGCACAATTTTGACACTGCACCAGAAAGAGTATACACTCAGATAAAGGAACAAGAAACACACAAAATGTACATTTGCGGAAATTATGAAACGGGAAAGATCCAAAATATGCACTCTTAGTGTATTCTGACTAAGACATTAAATAATAAAGTGAGCAGTAGCTGCTTACATACTATATGGATAGAAATATTAGGACACCTGCACAGGCAACCTACAGGAGCCTTTATGACATCCCATTATAAAACCATAAGGATTAAAATAGAGGTGGTCACTCCTTTGCAGCTAAAACTGCTTCCACTTTTTTCAAATGACTTGCCACAATATTTTGGAGAGTGTCTGTGAGAATATTTGCCCATTTATCAAGAACAGCACTTGGGTTGTTAGACTCTAATCTTGGTGATAGGACCTGGCATGCAGTTTTCATTCTAGCTCATCACAAAGGTGTTTGATAGGATTAAAGTCAGACCTGTGTAGAACTCAAATTCTTCCACTCCATACTAACCCAACCATGTTTTTATAGACATTGCTTTGTGTATTGAGGCACAATCATGCTAGAACAGGATGTGCCTTCCACAAATTGTTCATATAAAGTTGGAAGCAGATAGATTTTAAAGTGTGTTGAAGCATTAAGATTTTGTTTCACTGGAACTAAGGGGCTTAGGCCAACTCCTGAAAACAACTCTGTAGTGCTAGCCCTCCACCACCAAACTGCACAGTTGGCACAGTGGAGCCAGACATGTAACATTCTCCTGGCATTCACCAAATCCAGAATTGTCCATTAGACTGCCAGAGACAGAAGTCTTAGGGTGCATTCACACGGAAGAAAATGGCGCTGAATTTGATACAGAATTGCTAGCAGAAAAAAGGAACCCATTGAAGTCAATGGGAGGCTTTTTTCCAGCACTGAAATTCCACACCAAATTCCTCACCATTTTCCTCCGTGTGAATGGACCCTTACTTTTCACTCTACAGATCACATTTCCATTGCTCTAAAGTCCAGTGGTGGTGTGCCTTATACCACTCCATCTAATACTTGGTGAGATAAGGCTTGATATGCAGTGACATGGTCATGGAAACCCATGCCATGAAACTCCCAGTACATAGTCTTTGTTGTTGATGTTAATCTATAGTTATTCAGTTTGCAAAGCTTATACAACATTTAGGCATTATGCACATACAGCAACCCAGAACTGTAACTTTACATGGTCTGCTCCTTGGTGGCTAAGTTGCTGTGGTTTCATTTTTCAATTATACCGTAAAGTATATGTTATGCAGACCTGATGGTAAGAGGTAGCTCATTGAGTTTCAGGTATTCAGTTATTAATAATCTCAGCTCTCTTAGCTTTCCACAAAGCCATAGTTTATAAGTAAAGACATAGTAGTCCACCAGCAATAGCTATCATGAGATGACTCCAGATAGCAATAAACTCCTATATTGCACAGTGAAACTGAAGTCTGATGTATCCCCTATATTATGTTTGGCTGTGTTGTGCTTTGTTCACCCTTGTAACTACCACTTTCCCTTTTTTTGTATACTGTGTCCAGCAGCATTGGTTGCCAGAAAAAAGATTTTCATGGTTCCCAGATGGAAGAAGTCTGGCATCATCACAGGCTTAGACAGTAGCTGACACAAGTGTAGTGTTGCGGTACTAAGCAATGCATTGTGGTGCTGCCATAGGGAAGAATTAAGAGATTATGGAGAGAGGTGTTAGCAGGAAGTGCACAGAGAATGGCTCTGACTGCATGTGCAACAGTCCACTCCAGCCCCGCTGAGATGTGTCAAATGGCAAGAGAGAGACAATATGGGGCAAGCCGGGGGTAGCTCCTAAGTGTCTCATAGAGACACAGTAGGAAAAGCTGTGTTATCTCTCCTCCACTAAAGGATGACACAGTATTCCATATGTATTTAATACATTTCGGATTTACTCGGGGAGCTATACTACAATAGTATTATTAATTTTATTATTATTATTATTATTATTATTATTATTATTATTATAGAATTTGTGTTTGGATTGATAATTCAATAAATTAGAAAATGTAGTGTAACATTTAGATCTCCTATTCTAAGTCATAGCAGATATGATCTGTCTTTGCGGTAAAGGCAGAAGTTTCACTCTTTGATTTGCCCAACTTGTCTCAGTATTGAGCCAATAAAAGCCAATCTCTTGGCTAATCTTTTTGTCCTAAGCGTATATTCTATTGGAAACTACCATTAATACTTCTTAACCTTAACTTGTCCTTCAAACTTTAGTTCAAATTCTAGTTTCTATTTTTATTGTGTCTTAAAATAATACAAAATTGCATTTCAGAAGCTTAGTACTTTTCACAGAGACACTTAAATTTCATTATTTTTGACAGTAGAATTACAAAATCTCTGGAACAAAAATGTGCTCTTTTATTGCATCACTCTGGCCTGAAGCCTTAGAGTTTATCACAGGAGCAAGATATGCATTGCCTCTCTATGATAAGGGTTATCAGTTCCCTGCAAATATAAACAGATATGTCGCAGCCTGGCATCTGCCAGACACTCATGAATAGTGGAACAATTTACATTTAATTCTCTTTGTCTGTATTCTCCTATGCATGCATATCAAAGAATAGATTGAGCAATTACTATTTGATATTTTGTATTACTCACAGTTAAAAACAAATGGCTGCTTTTGTTTTAAAGACACACAGACCCACATCACTGCACACATAAATAGAAAGGCAACGCGATAAATCTTTTTGTGTGTGTTTACACTCCATGAAATGGAGATATGGCTTGACAGGTAAAAAAAAAAAAACATAAAGTGGACCTGTCTTTCAAAGAGCCATAATAGTACCTTACATACATCAGGATTACTGTTGTTACCTAATTGACTGTTAAACATGCAAAGTAAAATATAGAATTATCTTTTTTCTACTCCCATAAGTAACAAAAGTGACATCCATCTTCATTTTTAAGTGTCTACAAAGATTCTACAGTTTGTACTTGTGTATAATGCTACTGACATAAAATGTCTGTCAAACAGATGAGTAGCTATAGAGTGCTCAGAGGTAGGGGATGCATTGGGACTGCCATATAAAAAGATGCAAATATGCAAAAGTAGCAGGAGAAGGGCAAATATAAAGTTCATTGTGGCTGAGGAGCCTCAATCTACATCTTGAAATGAACCATCGTACTGATGACTGACAGAACAAATGTCAAGTATGAAAGTGCACATTCCACATTCACATGTATAGAAAATGCTTCAAAACACCATTATTAGTAAAAATGGTATATGTAGCAAGGCTGCATGTGAATGTAGGGTCTGAATAGTGGAGCCATAGGCAGCGATTTTTTTCATGGAATTGATTACATATATGACAATACAGTAAACAACAGAGAGAGGAGATTGGCACTAGTACTGGCACGTTGAAATAGTGGCCATTCTTTAAATGATTTTTTTTTTTAATTAATGGAGATTTTTCCTATCGGTATGTCTTTGGAGTATGTGAAGAAATCCACGCAAACACGGGGAGAACATATAAACTCCTTGCAGATGTTGTCCTTGGCAGGATTCAAACCCAGGATTCCAGCGCTACAAGGCTGCAGTGCTAACCGCTGAGCCACCATGTTGCCCTTCTCTTTAAATGAACTGGAGAACTTCCTGGGTACTCAACAAAATTGACATCCAAATGTTTAATCCCCCCCCCCCCCCAAAAAAAAAAAAAAAAAAAGCAGCATATAAGGTACAGTCATGGGAATTCCAAGTGACTATTAAATCAGTGTGGTCGAGCAGATAAAATAAAACAGATGCCGGTCATAGAATGGCAAAAGGATCATCTTGCGTTACATGTACTTTTTTTTAAACCAAGAATAGACTTTTTCAGTCATTGGTATGAAATGGGGAAACATGCAGAGGTACAGTAATGTATGTGCCCAAAGATCTCTGTGAGTGACATATTTATGGATACATAATTTGCGTATGAGCACAGGGGCCCAGGGTAGGAGTTCCCACCATGTTAGATATATACAGTTATGTTCAACATAAAAAGTATTCTGCAAAAAGAGATGCAAATCTATTCAGATGACAACTGAGTGTATCATTTGGCTTAATATCAGAGTGCGGCTGTAGCCTCAGAGCGATTTTATACAGACCTCTGTTTAGGATAAAACATGTAGAATGCCACTTGTTTCCATAAGCCTTTCATTTAAGCCCAAACTACAGGGGAAAAGAATGACTGCTACTGAGATCAGGAAGACATTTAGGCCAAGGTCCTATATGGCGGGCTAAAGCAAAAAAGCGCTGCGGGAAAAACCGTGGCAGCAACATATCACTGTCTTTCCTGCAGCACTTTCACAGAAAGAGTTTTTGTCTGCAAACTTTTTGCTTACATTATACCTATAGGGAAACCATTGCCATTTCTGTAGGTATAATTGACATGCTGCGATTTCCAAAACTGCATTGTTTTTGGAAATATCAGCATGTCTGCATATTTTTCTGCAAGTTGTGTATGGTATTTACTAGAATCCCATCCATCTTGTAGTAACTATAAAATGCTGAATTTACACCACGTGGGACCCCGGCTTTATCGTGTGTTTTACTCAAAGTTCAGTTTTCCGATGCAGATATTGAAGTCATAACTAGATATGGGTCATATAGGAAAAGCAAGTTAGACGACAGACTGAACTTCTCTTTTTTTCGATCCTCTCCTGATTTTGGCTTTCAAAAAATCTGAATGTGAAAACACAACTATTCCTTTTGATCCATGCTCGAGCACAAGCTTACCTATAATCATTAGATCCTAAAATTTGACCCAATAATCTGCTTGTGTAAAAGGAACTTTAATTGAAAATCACTAGACCCATTCTATTAGCCCAGCCTCACAGATAGATTAGGGATACCTAATTCAATCTAAGACTATGGCCCAATGTTAAGCAAAAGCAGATTTTTTTCAGCATATTTTGCTGTGGCGTTATGAGCCAAAGCCAGGAGTGGATTGATCAGACGGGAGAAGTGTAAGAGCTTCCTAGATATTTACCATTCCTTTTGATTCATGCCTTGGTTTGGATCAAAATAACACAGCAAAATCTGAGACAAAAAAGCATATTTTCCGCAATGTTGAGTGTCAGCCTAACTGTTTTCCGCTTGTGAACTGGTGGCTCAGTTGCCGAGCTATCGCTACTTTTGTCAATAATCAAATGAAGTCTTTGGCACAATTATGTCATTGCTTCAAAAGATAAGCAACAGTGCCCTGGTTGCTCTTAAAGCTCATTTGGATATTAAAGGGATTCTACCATTAAAGCAACTTTTTTTCTAATTACCACATCAGAATAGCCTTAAGAAAGGCTATTCATCTCCTACCTTTAGATGTGGTCTCCATCACGCCGTTCCTTAGAAATACCGGTACTTACCGGTATGCTAATAAGGTCTCGGCAGCAATGGTGGCGTCCTTCTTCTTCATCTGCCTCCTCCCCTTGTCTGTCGTCTTCTTTCTTCGTCATGTCTGACGCCTGCACAGTCGGCTCTGACATTGAGACCCTATTAGAGCCGACTGCGGAGGCTCAGTAAGGTCCGTACAGCTGTCAGAGCCGACTGCACAGGCATCAGACATGACGAAGAAAGAAGACGACAGACAAGGGGAGGAGGCAAATGAAGAAGGACGCCTCCATTGCTGCCGAGACCTCATTAGCATACCGATAAGTACTGGTATTTCTAAGGAACGGCGCGACGGAGACCACATCTAAAGGTAGGAGACAAATAGCCTTTCTTAAGGCTATTCCGACGTGGTAATTAGAAAAAAAGTCACTTTAATGGTAGAATCCCTTTAACAAAAACAGGAATCTCTCAGCAACTGAAGCACTCATTTACAAGGGCAGAACACAAGTTAGGGTCACCTGAATCAAGCAGTGTTTTCCCATGGGAATAGGTGTATATAATGTTGAGCTTTTGCTATTTTTGTCAATATGCAAATGAGTTCTTTGGAACAATGAGGGCATTGCCATTACTCCAAAGAAATAAGTAAGAAGGCTCCAGTTGCTGTAAAAGCTTATTTGCATATTGAAAAAAACAACCATATCTCAGTAATGGAGGCACCAATTCACAAGGGGAAAACACTATTTGATTCAGGTGACCTTAACCTATCTAGGTTGATATGCCGATTTCTGGAGACATACTCCTTTTAGGGAACTTGTGGGACCATTCAATGTGAAAGAAGAGGTGGTGTATTTATAAATAGCCACAATTTACTCAGCAGTGAAAAGTTGTGTTTTCATTATTAAAGGTCTCTGCAATTTTATGGGGGTGTTAAACCTGAGAAATAAAACTGCTTTACTTTGAAAGGACAAAAAATAGAGTAAAGTAGTAACACATAAATAGCTTTGATGGATTGTTTTTTTCATTAGCACTATATTCTGTGTATATCTTGTGACAGGTTGTTAAAGAGAACCATCAGTTCATTCTGTAGTAGGAAACAAAGTGAAGGACGGTGCCTTTAGTTTTTTATGAGGCTGCTAATACGATACTGACTAGCAATGATTACTGAAGTTGACTGGTAATCACATTTGGGTCTGTTGTAATGCATTTAATGTAATACAGCTTATTTTAATTGCTATTCTCATTTATGGTCGTCTGATCTTAGGAAATGCAAAACTGAATTATAGCATAACCTTACAGGGTTACTGAAATGAAGGTTCTATATAAGTCAATACACATTTATGCCTTTAATTCATAAACTTTTCATATATGCTTTGGTCTTGCCAGCCACTTATCGTGTACCATACTACAAATTTATTTTAAAGGCATGTTAGAATAAAACGCATTTCTGGCTAAGAACTACATAAAGGGAGAAATAGCGCAAATGATTACTAGTTGGCTTAATTGGATTGTAATAACTCAATACTCTTCCATAAATTTTTGATTAGCACTACGTCTTTTACCCAACAGGTCGCCAAGTAACAGTTTTTATCTGATCATTTCAGCATTAAAAATACATTAAGCCTTTTTCTCCTGTGAAGCGGATGGCATAATTCTCAATAAGCTTCACTTTGCGAAAGAAATATTGATATATACCTGTAATCTCTAGTCTCAAAATTGATAAAGCTTTATGCAATCCAAATTAAAAGTCGCAGCAATATGTCTGGCAAATAATAATCAATTGCAACACACTAATTAATACAATTATCAAGTCCCTAGTCCACCTTACAGCTAACATTATCAGAATTCTGCGATTGAGTTATAATTGCAGTATACCAGAAAAATGTTCACCAATGCACATTACTATAGAAGGATTTGATCATTACAACTAAACATTACACAGTGTATGATCCAGATAAGGTCGGATAAGGATTGTAATTTGTAATGATAACACATAGCTAAATTGAACTACCTCTGGGGGGCCTTGTATTATCTCTGACATTTAGAAGAAGTTAGTGGATATGTAAATAAAAAAATAGTTGTAAACTATATTAAGAACAAGGACAAAGATGAGACTTAAGACCCTGTTACATATGCCAGTGAAGAGTCATTTTCAATAACTATTCCATGTAAATGTGCTCCTGCTCACCCAACAAACAAGCAAACACACATTTATGAGCTGACTGCATCCTCTATAAGCACAAACGATACTTGATTGTGGGCAACACATCACCCTGCGCAGCCAGTAATAGAACTGCATGTGCCTGAACAATTGCAATAAGGATAGTTCGGACATGTACATTTCCAATAATTGCTCCATATACATGAAGTTAAAGAGGACCTTTCATGAGATCGGGCACGTGCAGTTTTATATACTGCTGGAAAGCTGACAGTGCGCTGAATTCAGCGCACTATCGGCTTTCCTGATCTGTGCCCAGTGTAAAGCGCTATCGGTACCGTAACACTTTACAGTCAGAAGAGCGTTTCTGACACTTAGCCAGGGACGCCCTTCTGCCCAGAAGCACCTATTGCGCTGTACTGTGGAGCGGGGAGGAAATAAAAGTAAATAAAACTGCATGTGCCGATCTGATGAAAGGTCCTCTTTAAACTCCTGTTGGCATTCTACATTGTTATTCAGCATTCATTAAACACTGAAACTTGTAAATGGATCCTTAGGCTTAATTTGCAGCATGTTTGTGGTTTACAGTTGCTGTACAGGTATGAAAATGTGCCCATAGACTTTAATATGATTAAAGATTATGTCAAATGAATCTCCTTTTCTCCAAGATATGTAATCATTCAGACTCAACTATATTAAAAACACTTAACATAAAAAATGTATACTGGTACAAAAAAAAAAAAAAAATCAACTGAATTTGCTAGAATTGCATATACAAGGGACATTTCATATCATTGCTACAATAATATTTGAAGACACTGTGAGCAGAATGTAAATAAAACAAAGAAAACTGCCTGCCTCACAGTATGAGAAGCAATGATGTAGACGAAAGGGGGCAGGACTTAAAGTGTGAGTAGCCTAAATATGTACCATTTTTATTATCTGACTTGAGCCATTGTGATACGTTAGGTGTAGGGCAGTTCAGCGCCTGACTTAGGGTGGATGGCAATCTATGCAGAATCTCTTTTGGTATCCGCATCCATAGCAAGAAAAATTGATATATTTTAGATCTATTTTTTTCACTGAATTCCAAGTATCATTTTTTTTTCCTTATAATTTCCAAAAGCTGTATTTTTCAATTCCACCCCATTCTGATTTTCTTCCCAGCTTTCCCATACCTGGTATGGAATATTAAATGGTACGATTTAAAAGTACAATTTTCCTGCAAATTTTTTCTAACCCTTTCCCGCCAATGGCATTTTTTGATTTTCGTTTTTCGTTTTTGACCCCTCCTTCTAAACCCCATAACTTTTTTATTTCTCCGCTCCCAGAGCCATATGAGGTCTTAATTTTTGCGGGAAAATTTTTTCTTCATGATGCAACCATTAATTATTCAACATAATGTACTGGGAAGCAGGAAAAAAATTCAGAATCGGGTGGATTTGAAGAAAAAATGCATTTTTGTGACATTCTTACGGGCTTCGGTTTTACGGCGTTCATTGTGCAGCCAAAATGACATGTCCCCTGTATTCTGTGTTTTGGTACGGTTCCATGGATGCCAAATTTATATGGTTTTATTTACATTTTGACCCCTTAAAAAAAATCCAAAACTGTGTTAAAAAAATTTTTTTTCTAAAAGTTGCCATATTCCGACACCCGTAACTTTTTTATACGTCAGTGTACGGGGATGCATAGGGCGTCTTTCTTTGCGGGGCCGGGTGTACTTTTTAGTTCTACCATTTTCAGGAAATGTTATTGCTTTGATCACTTTTTATTCAAATTTTTATCAGAATAAAAACAGTGAAAAAACGGCGGTTTGGCACTTTTGACTATTTTTCCCGCTACGGCGTTTACCGAACAGGAAAAATAGTTTTATAGATTTGTAGAGCGGGCAATTTCAGACAAGGGGATACCTAACATGTATGTGTTTCACAGTTTTTAACTACTTTTATATGTGTTCTAGGGAAAGGGGGGTGATTTGAATTTTTAATACTTTTTATATATTTTTTTATATTTTTTTTACTTTAAAATTTTTTTTTTTTTGCATTTATTAGACCCCCTAGGGGGTGTTGAACCCCAGGGGGTCTGATCACTAATGCAATGCATTACAATACTAATGCATTGCAAATAATCATCCTTTCTTTTTCAGGCTGCATAGACCAGCCTGCAAAAGAAAGAGCTTGCAGACAAGTCTGGGAGCCTTGTAAAGGCTCCCGGCTGTCATGCCAACGTGACGTTTGGCCTGGAGCATGCTGGCAAAAATGACATCGGCAAAATGGCGGGGCCGGGAAAATAGCTCCTCCGGCGCCTTTGACCGTGGCGCTGGAGGGGTTAATGCCTCCGATCGGTCCGGGGACTGATCGGAGGCATTAGAGCCAGTTGTCTACTACTTACAGCAGTAGACACCCGGCGACTATGGAGGCCGCCCGGCTCCTGGGCGGTTGCCATAGTTACACACCTGACATGCGCCGTACTATTACGGCGCATGTCGGGAAGGGGTTAAAAGTGCTGCAGTGGGAAGGAGTTAACACCTTTACTGCTCTGCTCATCACATCCTTACATTATCTACCTCACTACCCTATATCACCAGGGACAATCACACATACACTGTAATTGAAATAGAACCCCAAAGACGTTGAAATGAAGGAGGACCTTACACCACCTCTACAGCATTTAGATGTAGGGAGATTCAGCACTGTGGATGAATTTATGGGTGAGTGTGATAATTTTATAATGTGATGTGATTAGAGATGAGCGAACAGTGTTCTATCGAACTCATGTTCGATCGGATATTAGGCTGTTCGGCATGTTCGAATCGAATCAAACACCGCGTGGTAAAGTGCGCCATTACTCGATTCCCCTCCCACCTTCCCTGGCGCCTTTTTTGCTCCAATAACAGCGCAGGGTAGGTGGGACAGGAACTACGACACCAGTGACGTTGAAAAAAGTAGGCAAAACCCATTGGCTGCCGAAAACATGTGACCTCTAATTTAAAAGAACAGCGCCGCCCAGGTTCGCGTCATTCTGAGCTTGCAATTCACCGAGGACGGAGGTTTCCGTCCAGCTAGCTAGGGCTTAGATTCTGGGTAGGCAGGGACAGGCTAGGATAGGAAGGAGAAGACAACCAACAGCTCTTGTAAGAGCTAAATTCCAGGGAGAAGCTTGTCAGTGTAACGTGGCACTGACGGGCTCAATCGCCGCAACCCAGCTTTCCCAGGATCCTGAATGGAATACACTGTCAGTGTATTCCCGTATACCCGATATATACCCCGATACCCGTTCCAACGGTGTGCCCCCCCACCTTCACCCCAGAAATACCCTGCAAGTCCCCTAGCAATAGAATTGGGGCTATATACACCCACAATTTTTACTACTGGTATACAGTGCCATTGTCTGACTGGGAATTCAAAGAATATATTGGGAATACAAATACCCTCATTTCTTGCTACTGCCATATAGTGCCAGTGTCTGACTGGGAATTCAAAGAATATATTGGGGTTACGTGCACCCACAATTTTTACTACTGGTATACAGTGCCATTGTCTGACTGGGAATTCAAAGAATATATTGGGAATACAAATACCCTCATTTCTTGCTACTGCCATATAGTGCCAGTTTCTGACTGGTAATTCAAAGAATATATTGGGGTTACGTGCACCCACAATTTTTACTACTGGTATACAGTGCCATTGTCTGACTGGGAATTCAAAGAATATATTGGGAATACAAATACCCTCATTTCTTGCTACTGCCATATAGTGCCAGTGTCTGACTGGGAATTCAAAGAATATATTGGGGTTACGTGCACCCACAATTTTTACTACTGGTATACAGTGCCATTGTCTGACTGGGAATTCAAAGAATATATTGGGAATACAAATACCCTCATTTCTTGCTACTGCCATATAGTGCCAGTGTCTGACTGGGAATTCAAAGAATATATTGGGGTTACGTGCACCCACAATTTTTACTACTGGTATACAGTGCCATTGTCTGACTGGGAATTCAAAGAATATATTGGGAATACAAATACCCTCATTTCTTGCTACTGCCATATAGTGCCAGTGTCTGACTGGTAATTCAAAGAATATATTGGGGTTACGTGCACCCACAATTTTTACTACTGGTATACAGTGCCATTGTCTGACTGGGAATTCAAAGAATATATTGGGAATACAAATACCCTCATTTCTTGCTACTGCCATATAGTGCCAGTGTCTGACTGGTAATTCAAAGAATATATTGGGGTTACGTGCACCCACAATTTTTACTACTGGTATACAGTGCCATTGTCTGACTGGGAATTCAAAGAATATATTGGGAATACAAATACCCTCATTTCTTGCTACTGCCATATAGTGCCAGTGTCTGACTGGGAATTCAAAGAATATATTGGGGTTACGTGCACCCACAATTTTTACTACTGGTATACAGTGCCATTGTCTGACTGGGAATTCAAATAATATATTGGGGTTATAAATACCCTCATTTCTTGCTACTGCCATATAGTGCCAGTTTCTGACTGGTAATTCAAAGAATATATTGGGGTTACGTGCACCCACAATTTTTACTAC